>NW_027478617.1:0-300000 GCF_051014685.1 Ptiloglossa arizonensis | reverse complement strand
TACAAACGCTTATCCAGAATGGCCTAGGGAAAAAATACACATACCTTTGTAATCGGGAGAGTTTCTACTTTCAGACGCAACAGGAATTTTTGGGTTTGGTCAATCCGTTCACGAGATATGGGAGTTTGAAGCTAAGAAATGGTTGAGAAGACAACAAATTTTGCGCACTTCTGCTGCTCCAAACGCTTAACCAGAATGGCCTAGGGAAAAAATACACATACCGTTGTAATCGGGCGCGTTTCTACTTTCAGATGCAATAGTAATTTTTGGGTTTGGTCAATCCGTTCGCGAGATATGGGAGTTTGAATCTAAGAAATGGTTGAGAAGACAACAAATTTTGCGCACTTCTGCTGCTCCAAACGCTTAACCAGAGTGGCCTACGGAAAAAATACACATACCGTTGTAATCGGGAGACTTTCTACTTTGAGATGCAATGGGAATTTTTGTGTCTGGTCAACCCTTTCGCGGGATATGGGAGTTTGAAGCTAAGAAATGGTTGAGAAGACAACAAATTTTTCGCACTTCTGCTGCTACAAACGCTTATCCAGAATGGCCTATGGAAAAAATACACATACCGTTGTAATCGGGCGAGTTCCTACTTTCAGACGCAACAGGAATTTTTGGGATTGGTCAATCCGTTCGCGAGATATGGGAGTTTGAAGCTAAGAAATGGGTGAGCAGACAACAAATTTTTCCCAATTCTGCTGCTCCAAACGCTTAACCAGAATGGCCTAGGGAAAAAATACACATACCGTTGTAATCGGGCGAGTTCCTACTTTCAGACGCAACAGGAATTTTTGTGTTTGGTCAATCCGTTCGCGAGATATGGTAGCTTGAAGCTAAGAAATGGTTGAGAACACAACAAATTTTGCGCACTTCTGCTGCTCCAAACGCTTAACCAGAATGGCCGCGGGAATAAATACACGTACCGTTGCAATCGGCAGACTTTCTACATTCAGACGCAACAGGAATATTTGTGCTTGGTCAATCCGTTCGCGAGATATGGGAGTTCGAAGCTAAGAAACGGTTGAGAAGACAAGAAATTGTTCGCACTTCTGCTGCTCCAAACGCATGACCAGAATGGCCTAGGGACAAAATACACATACCGTTGTTATCGGGAGGGTTTCTACATTCAGACGCAACAGGAAATTTTGGGCTTGGTCAATCCGTACGCGAGATATGGGAGTTTGAAGCTAAGAAATGGTTGAGCAGACAACAAATTTTTCGTACATCTGCTGCTGCAAACGCTTAACCAGAATGGTCTAGGGAAAAAATACACATACCGTTGTAATCGGGCGACTTTCTACTTTCAGATGCATTAGGAATTTTTGTGTTTGGTCAATCCTTTCGCGGGATATGGGAGTTTGAAGCTAAGAAGCGGTTGAGAAGACAACAAATTTTTCGCACTTCTGCTGCTACAAACGCTTAACTAGAATGCCCTAGGGAGAAAATACCCATACCGTTGTAATCGGGCGAGTATGTACTTTCAGATGCAAGAGGAATTTTTGGGCTTGGTCAATCCGTTCGCGAGATATGGGCGTTTGAAGCTAAGAAATGGTTGAGAAGGCTACAAATTTCTCGCAATTCTGCTGCTCCAAACGCTTAACCAGAGTGGCCCACGGAAAAAATACACATACGGTTGTAATCGAGCGACTTTCTACTTTCAGATGCAATAGGAATTTTTGTGTTTGGTCAATCCTTTCGCGGGATATGGGAGTTTGAAGGTAAGAAATGGTTGAGAAGACAACAAATTTTTCGCAATTCTGCTGCTACAAACGCTTGTCCAGAATGGCCTAGGGAAAAAATACACATACCGTTGTAATCGGGAGAGTTTCTACTTTCAGGCGCAGCAGGAATTTTTGGGTTTGGTCAAGCCGTTCGCGAGATATGGGAGTTTGAAGCTAAGAAATGGTTGAGCAGACAACAAATTTTTCGTACATCTGCTGCTGCAAACGCTTAACCAGAATGGTCTAGGGAAAAAATACACATACCGTTGTAATCGGGCGACTTTCTACTTTCAGATGCATTAGGAATTTTTGTGTTTGGTCAATCCTTTCGCGGGATATGGGAGTTTGAAGCTAAGAAGCGGTTGAGAAGACAACAAATTTTTCGCACTTCTGCTGCTACAAACGCTTAACTAGAATGCCCTAGGGAGAAAATACCCATACCGTTGTAATCGGGCGAGTATGTACTTTCAGATGCAAGAGGAGTTTTTGGGCTTGGTCAATCCGTTCGCGAGATATGGGCGTTTGAAGCTAAGAAATGGTTGAGAAGGCTACAAATTTCTCGCAATTCTGCTGCTCCAAACGCTTAACAAGAATGGCCTAGGGAAAAAATACACATACCGTTGTAATCGGGCGACTTTCTACTTTCAGATGCAATAGGAATTTTTGTGTTTGGTCAATCCTTTCGCGGGATATGGGAGTTTGAAGGTAAGAAATGGTTGAGAAGACAACAAATTTTTCGCAATTCTGCTGCTACAAATGCTTGTCCAGAATGGCCTAGGGAAAAAATACACATACCGTTGTAATCGGGAGAGTTTCTACTTTCAGGCGCACCAGGAATTTTTGGGTTTGGTCAAGCCGTTCGCGAGATATGGGAGTTTGAAGCTAAGAAATGTTTGAGCAGACAACAAATTTTTCCCAATTCTGCTGCTCCAAACGGTTAACCAGAATGGCCTAGGAAAAAAATACACATATGGTTGTAATCGGGCGAGTATCTACTTTCAGATGCAATAGAAATTTTTGGGTTTGTTCAATCCGTTCGCGAGATATGGGAGTTTGAATCTAAGAAATGGTTGAGAAGACAACAAATTTTCCGCACTTCTGCTGCTCCAAACGCTTAACCAGAGTGGCCCACGGAAAAAATACACCTACGGTTGTAATCGAGCGACTTTCTACTTTCAGATGCAATAGGAATTTTTGTGTTTGGTCAATCCTTTCGCGGGATATGGGAGTTTGAAGCTAAGAAATGGTTGAGAAGACAACAAATTTTGCGCAAATCTGTTGCTCCAAACGCTTAACCAGAATGACCTAGGGAAAAAATACACACACCTTTGTAATCGGGCGAGTTCCTACTTTCCGACGCAACAGGAATTTTTGGGTTTGGTCAATCCATTCGCGAGATATGGGAGTTTGAAGCTAAGAAATGGTTGAGCAGACAACAAATTTTTCCCACTTCTGCTGCTCCAAACGCTTAACCACAATGGCCTAGGGAAAAAATACACATACATTTGTAATCGGGAGAGTTTCTACTTTCAGACGCAACAGGAATTTTTGGGTTTGGTCAATCCGTTCGCGAGATATGGGAGTTCGAAGCTAAGAAATGGTTGGGAAGGCAACAAGTTTTGCGCACTTCTGCTGCTCCAAACGCTTAACCAGAATGGCCTAGGGAAAAAATACACATACCGTTGTAATCGGGCGCGTTTCTACTTTCAGATTGAATAGTAATTTCTGGGTTTGGTCAATCCGTTCGCGAGATATGGGAGTTTGAATCTAAGAAATGGTTGTGAAGACAACAAATTTTGCGCACTTCTGCTGCTCCAAACGCTTAACCAGAGTGGCCTAAGGAAAAAATACACATACCGTTGTAATCGGGCGACTTTCTACTTTGAGATGCAATAGGAATTTTTGTGTTTGGTCAACCCTTTCGCGGGATATGGGAGTTTGAAGCTAAGAAATGGTTGAGAAGACAACAAATTTTGCGCACTTCTGTTGCTCCAATCCCTTAACCAGTATGACCTAGGAAAAAAATTCACATACCGTTGTAATCGGGCGAGTTCCTACTTTCTGACGCAACATGAATTTTTGGGTTTGGTCAATCCATTCGCGAGATATGGGAGTTTGAAGCCAAGAAATGGTTGAGCAGGCAACAAATTTTTCCCACTTCTGCTGCTCCAAACGCTTAACCACAATGGCCGCGAGAATAAATACACATACCGTTGCAATCGGCAGACTTTCCACATTCAGACGCAACAGGAATATTTGGGTTTGGTCATTCCGTTCGCGAGATATGGGAGTTCGAAGCTAAGAAATGGTAGAGAAGACAAGAAATTTTTCGCACTTCTGCTGCTCCAAACGCATGACCAGAATGGCCTAGGGACAAAATACACATACCGTTGTATTCGGGAGAGTTTCTGCATTCAGACGCAACAGGAATTTTTGGGTTTGGTCAATCCGTTCGCGAGATATGGGAGTTTGAATCTAAGAAATGGTTGAGCAGACAAAAAATTTTTCCCAATTCTGCTGGTCCAAACGCTTAACCAGAATGGCCTAGGGAAAAAGTACACATACCGTTGTAATCGGGCGACTTTCTACTTACAGATGCATTAGGAATTTTTGTGTTTGGTCAATCCTTTCGCGGGATATGGGAGTTTGAAGCTAAGAAACGGTTGAGAAGACAACAAATTTTTCGCACTTCTGCTGCTACAAACGCTTAACCAGAATGGCCTAGGAAAAAAATACACATACCGTTGTAATCGGGCGAGTATCTACTTCCAGATGCAAGAGGAATTTTTGGGCTTGGTCAATCCGTTCGCGAGATATGGGCGTTTGAAGCTAAGAAATGTTTGAGAAGGCTACAAATTTCTCGCAATTCTGCTGCTCCAAACGCTTAACCAGAATGGCCTAGGGAAAAAATACACATACCGTTGTAATCGGGCGACTTTCTACTTTCAGATGCAATAGGAATTTTTGTGTTTGGTCAATCATTTCGCGGGATATGGGAGTTTGAAGCTAAGAAATGGTTGAGAAGACAACAAATTTTTCGCAATTCTGCTGCTACAAACGCTTATCCAGAATGATCTAGGGAAAAAATACACATACCGTTGTAATCGGGCGAGTATCTACTTTCAGATGCAAGAGGAATTTTTGGGCTTGGTCAATCCTTTCGCGAGATATGGGCGTTTGAAGCTAAGAAATGTTTGAGAAGGCTACAAATTTCTCGCAATTCTGCTGCTCCAAACGCTTAACCAGAATGGCCTAGGGAAAAAATACACATACCGTTGTAATCGGGCGACTTTCTACTTTCAGATGCAATAGGAATTTTTGTGTTTGGTCAATCATTTCGCGGGATATGGGAGTTTGAAGCTAGGAAATGGTTGAGAAGACAACAAATTTTTTGCAATTCTGCTGCTACAAACGCTTATCCAGAATGGCCTAGGGAAAAAATACACATACCGTTGCAAACGGGAGAGTTTCTACTTTCAGACGCAATAGGAATTTTTGGGTTTGGTCAAGCCGTTCGCGTGATATGGGAGTTTGAAGCTAAGAAATGGTTGAGCAGACAACAAATTTTTCCCAATTCTCGTGATCCAAACGCTTAACCAGAATGGCCTAGGGAAAAATACACATCCCGTTGTAATCGAGCGAGTTTCTACTTTCAGATGCAAGAGGAATTGCTGTGTTTGGTCAATCCTTTCGCGGGATATGGGAGTTTGAAGCTAGGAAATGGTTGAGAAGACAACAAATTTTTCGCACTTCTGCTGCTACAAACGCTTATTCAGAATGGTATAGGGAAAAAATACACATACCTTTGTCATCGGGAGAGTTTCTACTTTCAGACGCAGCAGGTATTTTTGGGTTTGGTCAATCCGTTCGCGAGATATGGGAGTTTGAATCTAAGAAATGGTTGAGAAGACACCAAATTTTGCGCACTTCTGCTGCTCCTAACGCTTAACCAGAGTGGCTTACGGAAAAAATACACATACCGTTGTAATCGGGCGACTCTCTACTTTGAGATGCAATAGGAATTTTTGTGTTTGGTCAAACCGTTCGCGAGATATGGGAGTTTGAAGCTAAGAAATGGTTGCGAAGACAACAAATTTTGCGCACTTCTGTTGCTCCAAACGCTTAACCAGAATAACCTAGGGAAAAAATACACATACCGTTGTTATCGGGCGAGTTCCTACTTTCAGACGCAACAGGAATTTTTGGGTTTGGTCAATCCATTCGCGAGATATGGGAGTTTGAAGCTAAGAAATGGTTGAGCAGACAACAAATTTTTCCCAATTCTGCTGATCCAAACGCTTAACCAGAATGGCCTAGGGAAAAAATACACATACCGTTGTAATCGGGAGAGTTTCTACTTTCAGACGCAGCAGGTATTTTTGGGTTTGGTCAATCCGTTCACGAGATATGGGAGTTTGAAGCTAAGAAATGGTTGAGCAGACAACAAATTTTTCCCACTTCTGCTGCTCCAAACGCTTAACCACAATTGCCTAGGGAAAAAATACACATACCTTTGTAATCGGGAGAGTTTCTACTTTCAGACGCAACAGGAATTTTTGGGTTTGGTCAATCCATTCGCGAGGTATGGGAGTTTGAAGCTAAGAAATGGTTGAGAAAACAACAAATTTTGCGCACATCTGTTGCTCCAAACGCTTAACCAGAATGGCCTAGGGACAAAATACACATACCGTTGTAATCGGGAGAGTTTCTACATTCAGACGCAACAGGAATTTTTGGTCTTGGTCAATCAGTACGCGAGATATGGGAGTTTGAAGCTAAGAAATGGTTGAGCAGACAACAAATTTTTCGTACATCTGCTGCTGCAAACGCTTAACCAGAATGGTCTAGGGAAAAATTACACATACCGTTGTAATCGGGCGAGTTTCTACTTTCATACGCAGCAGGAATTTTTGGGCTTGGTCAAACCGTTCGCGAGATATGGGAGTTTGAAGCTAAGAAATGGTTGAGCAGACAACAAATTTTTCCCACTTCTGCTGCTACAAACGCTTAACCAGAATGGCCCTGGGAAAAAATACACATACCGTTGTCGTCGGGAGAGTTTCATCTTTCAGACGCAACAGGAATTTTTGGGCTTGGTCAATCCGTTCGCGAGATATGGGCGTTTGAAGCTAAGAAATGGTTGAGAAGGCAACAAATTTCTCGCAATTCTGCTGCTCCAAACGCTTAACCAGAATGGCCTAGGGAAAAAATACACATACCGTTGCAATCGGGCGAGTTTCTACTTTCAGACGCAGCCGGAATTTTTGGGCTTGGTCAAACCGTTCGCGAGATATGGGAGTTTGAAGCTAAGAAATGGGTGAGAAGGCAACAAATTTTTCGCACTTCTGCTGCTCCAAACGCTTAACCAGAATGGCCTAGGGAAAAAATACACATACCTTTGTAATCGGGCGAGTTTCTACTTTCAGACGCAACAGGAATTTTTGGGTTTGGTCAAACCGTTCGCGAGATATGGGAGCTTGAAGCTAAGAAATAGTTGAGAAGACAACAAATTTTGCGCACTTCCGCTGCTCCAAACGCTTAACCAGAATGGCCTAGGGAAGAAATTCACATACCGTTGCAATCGGGCGAGTTTCTACTTTCAGACGCAGCAGGAATTTTTGGGCTTGGTCAAACCGTTCGCGAGATATGGGAGTTTGAAGCTAAGAAATGGGTGAGAAGGCAACAAATTTTTCGCACTTCTGCTGCTCCAAACGCTTAACCAGAATGGCCTAGGGAAAAAATACACATACCCTTGTAATCGGGCGAGTTTCTACTTTCAGACGCAACAGGAATTATTGGGTTTGGTCAAACCGTTCGCGAGATATGGGAGCTTGAAGCTAAGAAATAGTTGAGAAGACAACAAATTTTGCGCACTTCTGCTGCTCCAAACGCTTAACCAGAATGGCCGCGGGAATAAATTCACATACCGTTGCAATCGGCAGACTTTCTACATTCAGACGCAACAGGAATATTTGGGTTTGGTCAATACGTTCGCGAGATATGGGAGTTTGAAGCTAAGTAATGGTTGAGCAGACAACAAATTTTTCGTATATCTGCTGCTGCAAACGCTTAACCAGAATGGTCTAGGGAAAAAATACACATACCGTTGTAATCGGGCGAGTTTCTACTTTCAGACGCAGCAGGAATTTTTGGGCTTGGTCAAACCGGTCGCGAGATATGGGAGTTTGAAACTAAGAAATGGTTGAGCAGACAACAAATTTTTCCCACTTCTGCTGCTACAAACGCTTAACCAGAATGGCCCTGGGAAAAAATACACATACCGTTGTCATCGGGAGAGTTTCTACTTTCAGACGCAGCAGGTATTTTTGGGTTTGGTCAATCCGTTCACGAGATATGGGAGTTTGAACCTAAGAAATGGTTGAGCAGACAACAAGTTTTTCCCACTTCTGCTGCTCCAAACGCTTAACCACAATTGCCTAGGGAAAAAATACACATACCTTTGTAATCGGGAGAGTTTCTACTTTCAGACGCAACAGGAATTTTTGTGTTTGGTCAATCCGTTCGCGAGATATGGGAGTTTGAAGCTAAGAAATGGTTGAGAAGACAACAAATTTTTCCCAATTCTGCTGATCCAAACGCTTAACCAGAATGGCCTAGGGGAAAAATAAACATACCGTTGTAATCGGGCGAGTTTCTACTTTCAGATGCAAGAGGAATTTTTGGGCTTGGTCAATCCGTTCGCGAGATATGGGAGTTTGAAGCTAAGAAATGGTTGAGCAGACAACAAATTTTTCCCAATTCTCGTGATCCAAACGCTTAACCAGAATGGCCTAGGGAAAAATACACATCCCGTTGTAATCGAGCGAGTTTCTACTTTCAGATGCAAGAGGAATTGCTGTGTTTGGTCAATCCTTTCGCGGGATATGGGAGTTTGAAGCTAGGAAATGGTTGAGAAGACAACAAATTTTTCGCACTTCTGCTGCTACAAACGCTTATTCAGAATGGTATAGGGAAAAAATACACATACCGTTGTCATCGGGAGAGTTTCTACTTTCAGACGCAGCAGGTATTTTTGGGTTTGGTCAATCCGTTCGCGAGATATGGGAGTTTGAATCTAAGAAATGGTTGAGAAGACACCAAATTTTGCGCACTTCTGCTGCTCCTAACGCTTAACCAGAGTGGCTTACGGAAAAAATACACATACCGTTGTAATCGGGCGACTTTCTACTTTGAGATGCAATAGGAATTTTTGTGTTTGGTCAAACCGTTCGCGAGATATGGGAGTTTGAAGCTAAGAAATGGTTGCGAAGACAACAAATTTTGCGCACTTCTGTTGCTCCAAACGCTTAACCAGAATAACCTAGGGAAAAAATACACATACCGTTGTTATCGGGCGAGTTCCTACTTTCAGACGCAACAGGAATTTTTGGGTTTGGTCAATCCATTCGCGAGATATGGGAGTTTGAAGCTAAGAAATGGTTGAGCAGACAACAAATTTTTCCCAATTCTGCTGATCCAAACGCTTAACCAGAATGGCCTAGGGAAAAAATACACATACCGTTGTAATCGGGAGAGTTTCTACTTTCAGACGCAGCAGGTATTTTTGGGTTTGGTCAATCCGTTCACGAGATATGGGAGTTTGAAGCTAAGAAATGGTTGAGCAGACAACAAATTTTTCCCACTTCTGCTGCTCCAAACGCTTAACCACAATTGCCTAGGGAAAAAATACACATACCTTTGTAATCGGGAGAGTTTCTACTTTCAGACGCAACAGGAATTTTTGGGTTTGGTCAATCCATTCGCGAGGTATGGGAGTTTGAAGCTAAGAAATGGTTGAGAAGACAACAAATTTTGCGCACATCTGTTGCTCCAAACGCTTAACCAGAATGGCCTAGGGACAAAATACACATACCGTTGTAATCGGGAGAGTTTCTACATTCAGACGCAACAGGAATTTTTGGTCTTGGTCAATCAGTACGCGAGATATGGGAGTTTGAAGCTAAGAAATGGTTGAGCAGACAACAAATTTTTCGTACATCTGCTGCTGCAAACGCTTAACCAGAATGGTCTAGGGAAAAATTACACATACCGTTGTAATCGGGCGAGTTTCTACTTTCATACGCAGCAGGAATTTTTGGGCTTGGTCAAACCGTTCGCGAGATATGGGAGTTTGAAGCTAAGAAATGGTTGAGCAGACAACAAATTTTTCCCACTTCTGCTGCTACAAACGCTTAACCAGAATGGCCCTGGGAAAAAATACACATACCGTTGTCATCGGGAGAGTTTCATCTTTCAGACGCAACAGGAATTTTTGGGCTTGGTCAATCCGTTCGCGAGATATGGGCGTTTGAAGCTAAGAAATGGTTGAGAAGGCAACAAATTTCTCGCAATTCTGTGGCTCCAAACGCTTAACCAGAATGGTCTAGGGAAAAATTACACATACCGTTGTAATCGGGCGAGTTTCTACTTTCAGACGCAGCAGGGATTTTTGGGCTTGGTCAAACCGTTCGCGAGATATGGGAGTTTGAAACTAAGAAATGGTTGAGCGGACAACAAATTTTTCCCACTTCTGCTGCTACAAACGCTTAACCAGAATGGCCCTGGGAAAAAATACACATACCGTTGTCATCGGGAGAGTTTCTACTTTCAGACGCAGCAGGTATTTTTGGGTTTGGTCAATCCGTTCGCGAGATGTGGGAGTTTGAATCTAAGAAATGGTTGAGAAGACAACAAATTTTGCGCACTTCTGCTGCTCCAAACGCATAACCAGAGTGGCTTACGGAAAAAATACACATACCGTTGTAATCGGGCAACTTTTTACTTTGAGATGCAATAGGAATTTTTGTGTTTGGTCAACCCTTTCGCGGGATATGGGAGTTTGAAGCTAAGAAATGGTTGAGCAGACTACAAGTTTTTCCCACTTCTGCTGCTCCAATCGCTTAACCACAATTGCCTAGGGAAAAAATACACATACCGTTGCAATCGGGCGAGTTTCTACTTTCAGACGCAGCAGGAATTTTTGGGCTTGGTCAAACCGTTCGCGAGATATGGGAGTTTGAAGCTAAGAAATGGGTGAGAAGGCAACAAATTTTTCGCACTTCTGCTGCTCCAAACGCTTAACCAGAATGGCCTAGGGAAAAAATACACATACCTTTGTAATCGGGCGAGTTTCTACTTTCAGACGCAACAGGAATTTTTGGGTTTGGTCAATCCGTTCGCGAGATATGGGAGCTTGAAGCTAAGAAATGGTTGAGCAGACAACAAATTTTTCCCACTTCTGCTGCTACAAACGCTTAACCAGAATGGCCCTGGGAAAAAATACACATACCGTTGTCATCGGGAGAGTTTCATCTTTCAGACGCAACAGGAATTTTTGGGCTTGGTCAATCCGTTCGCGAGATATGGGCGTTTGAAGCTAAGAAATGGTTGAGAAGGCAACAAATTTCTCGCAATTCTGCTGCTCCAAACGCTTAACCAGAATGGCCTAGGGAAAAAATACACATACCGTTGCAATCGGGCGAGTTTCTACTTTCAGACGCAGCAGGAATTTTTGGGCTTGGTCAAACCGTTCGCGAGATATGGGAGTTTGAAGCTAAGAAATGGGTGAGAAGGCAACAAATTTTTCGCACTTCTGCTGCTCCAAACGCTTAACCAGAATGGCCTAGGGAAAAAATACACATACCTTTGTAATCGGGCGGGTTTCTACTTTCAGACGCAACAGGAATTATTGGGTTTGGTCAAACCGTTCGCGAGATATGGGAGCTTGAAGCTAAGAAATAGTTGAGAAGACAACAAATTTTGCGCACTTCTGCTGCTCCAAACGCTTAACCAGAATGGTCTAGGGAAAAATTACACATACCGTTGTAATCGGGCGAGTTTCTACTTTCATACGCAGCAGGAATTTTTGGGCTTGGTCAAACCGTTCGCGAGATATGGGAGTTTGAAGCTAAGAAATGGTTGAGCAGACAACAAATTTTTCCCACTTCTGCTGCTACAAACGCTTAACCAGAATGGCCCTGGGAAAAAATACACATACCGTTGTCATCGGGAGAGTTTCATCTTTCAGACGCAACAGGAATTTTTGGGCTTGGTCAATCCGTTCGCGAGATATGGGCGTTTGAAGCTAAGAAATGGTTGAGAAGGCAACAAATTTCTCGCAATTCTGTGGCTCCAAACGCTTAACCAGAATGGTCTAGGGAAAAATTACACATACCGTTGTAATCGGGCGAGTTTCTACTTTCAGACGCAGCAGGGATTTTTGGGCTTGGTCAAACCGTTCGCGAGATATGGGAGTTTGAAACTAAGAAATGGTTGAGCGGACAACAAATTTTTCCCACTTCTGCTGCTACAAACGCTTAACCAGAATGGCCCTGGGAAAAAATACACATACCGTTGTCATCGGGAGAGTTTCTACTTTCAGACGCAGCAGGTATTTTTGGGTTTGGTCAATCCGTTCGCGAGATGTGGGAGTTTGAATCTAAGAAATGGTTGAGAAGACAACAAATTTTGCGCACTTCTGCTGCTCCAAACGCATAACCAGAGTGGCTTACGGAAAAAATACACATACCGTTGTAATCGGGCAACTTTTTACTTTGAGATGCAATAGGAATTTTTGTGTTTGGTCAACCCTTTCGCGGGATATGGGAGTTTGAAGCTAAGAAATGGTTGAGCAGACTACAAGTTTTTCCCACTTCTGCTGCTCCAATCGCTTAACCACAATTGCCTAGGGAAAAAATACACATACCGTTGCAATCGGGCGAGTTTCTACTTTCAGACGCAGCAGGAATTTTTGGGCTTGGTCAAACCGTTCGCGAGATATGGGAGTTTGAAGCTAAGAAATGGGTGAGAAGGCAACAAATTTTTCGCACTTCTGCTGCTCCAAACGCTTAAACAGAATGGCCTAGGGAAAAAATACACATACCTTTGTAATCGGGCGAGTTTCTACTTTCAGACGCAACAGGAATTTTTGGGTTTGGTCAATCCGTTCGCGAGATATGGGAGCTTGAAGCTAAGAAATGGTTGAGCAGACAACAAATTTTTCCCACTTCTGCTGCTACAAACGCTTAACCAGAATGGCCCTGGGAAAAAATACACATACCGTTGTCATCGGGAGAGTTTCATCTTTCAGACGCAACAGGAATTTTTGGGCTTGGTCAATCCGTTCGCGAGATATGGGCGTTTGAAGCTAAGAAATGGTTGAGAAGGCAACAAATTTCTCGCAATTCTGCTGCTCCAAACGCTTAACCAGAATGGCCTAGGGAAAAAATACACATACCGTTGCAATCGGGCGAGTTTCTACTTTCAGACGCAGCAGGAATTTTTGGGCTTGGTCAAACCGTTCGCGAGATATGGGAGTTTGAAGCTAAGAAATGGGTGAGAAGGCAACAAATTTTTCGCACTTCTGCTGCTCCAAACGCTTAACCAGAATGGCCTAGGGAAAAAATACACATACCTTTGTAATCGGGCGAGTTTCTACTTTCAGACGCAACAGGAATTATTGGGTTTGGTCAAACCGTTCGCGAGATATGGGAGCTTGAAGCTAAGAAATAGTTGAGAAGACAACAAATTTTGCGCACTTCTGCTGCTCCAAACGCTTAACCAGAATGGCCTAGGGAAAAAATACACATACCTTTGTAATCGGGCGAGTTTCTACTTTCAGACGCAACAGGAATTTTTGGGTTTGGTCAAACCGTTCGCGAGATATGGGAGCTTGAAGCTAAGAAATAGTTGAGAAGACAACAAATTTTGCGCACTTCTGCTGCTCCAAACGCTTAACCAGAATGGCCTAGGGAAAAAATTCACATACCGTTGCAATCGGGCGAGTTTCTACTTTCAGACGCAGCAGGAATTTTTGGGCTTGGTCAAACCGTTCACGAGATATGGGAGTTTGAAGCTAAGAAATGGGTGAGAAGGCAACAAATTTTTCGCACTTCTGCTGCTCCAAACGCTTAACCAGAATGGCCTAGGGAAAAAATACACATACCTTTGTAATCGGGCGAGTTTCTACTTTCAGACGCAACAGGAATTATTGGGTTTGGTCAAACCGTTCGCGAGATATGGGAGCTTGAAGCTAAGAAATAGTTGAGAAGACAACAAATTTTGCGCACTTCTGCTGCTCCAAACGCTTAACCAGAATGGCCGCGGGAATAAATTCACATACCGTTGCAATCGGCAGACTTTCTACATTCAGACGCAACAGGAATATTTGGGTTTGGTCAATACGTTCGCGAGATATGGGAGTTTGAAGCTAAGTAATGGTTGAGCAGACAACAAATTTTTCGTATATCTGCTGCTGCAAACGCTTAACCAGAATGGTCTAGGGAAAAAATACACATACCGTTGTAATCGGGCGAGTTTCTACTTTCAGACGCAGCAGGAATTTTTGGGCTTGGTCAAACCGGTCGCGAGATATGGGAGTTTGAAACTAAGAAATGGTTGAGCAGACAACAAATTTTTCCCACTTCTGCTGCTACAAACGCTTAACCAGAATGGCCCTGGGAAAAAATACACATACCGTTGTCATCGGGAGAGTTTCTACTTTCAGACGCAACAGGAATATTTGGGTTTGGTCAATACGTTCGCGAGATATGGGAGTTTGAAGCTAAGAAATGGTTGAGCGGACAACAAATTTTTCGTACATCTGCTGCTGCAAACGCTTAACCAGAATGGTCTAGGGAAAAAATACACATACCATTGTAATCGGGCGAGTTTCTACTTTCAGACGCAGCAGGAATTTTTGGGCTTGGTCAAACCGTTCGCGAGATATGGGAGTTTGAAGCTAAGAAATGGTTGAGAAGACAACAAATTTTTCCCAATTCTGCTGATCCAAACGCTTAACCAGAATGGCCTAGGGGAAAAATAAACATACCGTTGTAATCGGGCGAGTTTCTACTTTCAGATGCAAGAGGAATTTTTGGGTTTGGTCAATCCGTTCGCGAGATATGGGAGTTTGAAGCTAAGAAATGGTTGAGCAGACAACAAATTTTTCTCCATTCTGCTTCTCCAAACGCTTAACCAGAATGGACTAGGGAAAAAATACACATACCTTTGTAATCGGGAGAGTTTCTTCTTTCAGACGCAACAGGAATATTTGGGTTTGGTCAATACGTTCGCGAGATATGGGAGTTTGAAGCTAAGAAATGGTTGAGCGGACAACAAATTTTTCGTACATCTGCTGCTGCAAACGCTTAACCAGAATGGTCTAGGGAAAAAATACACATACCATTGTAATCGGGCGAGTTTCTACTTTCAGACGCAGCAGGAATTTTTGGGCTTGGTCAAACCGTTCGCGAGATATGGGAGTTTGAAACTAAAAAATGGTTGAGCAGACAACAAATATTTCCCACTTCTGCTGCTACAAACGCTTAACCAGAATGGCCCTGGGAAAAAATACACATACCTTTGTAATCGGGAGAGTTTCTTCTTTCAGACGCAACAGGAATATTTGGGTTTGGTCAATACGTTCGCGAGATATGGGAGTTTGAAGCTAAGAAATGGTTGAGCGGACAACAAATTTTTCGTACATCTGCTGCTCCAAACGCTTAACCAGAATGGCCTAGGGAAAAAATACACATACCGTTGTAATCGGGCGCGTTTCTACTTTCAGATGCAATAGTAATCTTTGGGTTTGTTCAATCCGTTCGCGAGATGTGGGACTTTGAATCTAAGAAATGGTTGAGAAGACAACAAATTTTGCGCACTTCTGCTGCTCCAAACGCTTAACCAGAGTGGCTTACGGAAAAAATACACATACCGTTGTAAACGGGCGACTTTCTACTTTGAGATGCAATAGGAATTTTTGTGTTTGGTCAACCCCTTCGCGGGATATGGGAGTTTGAAGCTAAGAAATGGTTGAGAAGACAATAAATTTTTCGCAATTCTGCTGCTACAAACGCTTATCCAGAATGGTATAGGGAAAAAATACACGTACTGTTGTTATCGGGCGAGTTCCTACTTTCAGACGCAACAGGAATTTTTGGGTTTGGTCAATCCATTCGCGAGATATGGGAGTTTGTAGCTAAGAAATGGTTGGACAGACAACAAATTTTTCCCAATTCTGCTGTTCCAAACGCTTAACCAGAGTGGCCTAGGGGAAAAATACACATACCGTTGTAATCGGGCGAGTTTCTACTTTCAGATGCAAGAGGAATTTTTGGGTTTGGTAAATCCGTTCGCGAGATATGGGAGTTTGAAGCTAAGAAATGGTTGCGAAGACAACAAATTTTGCGCACTTCTGTTGCTCCAAACGCTTAAACAGAATAACCTAGGGAAAAAATACACATACCGTTGTTATCGGGCGAGTTCCTACTTTCAGAGGCAACAGGAATTTTTGGGTTTGGTCTATCCATTCGCGAGATATGGGAGTTTGAAGCTAAGAAATGGTTGAGCAGACAACAAATTTTTCCCAATTCTGCTGATCCAAACGCTTAACCAGAATGGCCTAGGGGAAAAATACACACACCGTTGTAATCGGGCGACTTTCTACTTTCAGATGCAATAGGAATTTTTGTGTTTGGTCAATCCTTTCGCGGGATATGGGAGTTTGAAGCTAAGACATGGTTGAGAAGACCACAAATTTTTCACACTTCTGCTGCTACAAACGCTTATCCAGAATGTCCTAGGGAAAAAATACACATACCGTTGTAATCGGGAGAGTTTCTACTTTCAGACGCAGCAGGTATTTTTGGGTTTGGTAAATCCGTTCACGAGATATGGGAGTTTGAAGCTAAGAAATGGTTGAGCCGACAACAAATTTTTCCCAATTCTGCTGCTCCAAACGCTTAACCACAATTGCCTAGGGAAAAAATACACATACCCTTGTAATCGGGCGAGTTTCTACTTTCAGATGCAAGAGGAATTTTTGGGTTTGGTCAATCCGTTCGCGAGATATGGGAGTTTGAAGCTAAGAAATGGTTGAGCAATCAACAAATTTTTCTCCATTCAGCTGCTCCAAACGCTTAACCAGAATGGACTAGGGAAAAAATACACATACCTTTGTAATCGGGAGAGTTTCTTCTTTCAGACGCAACAGCAATTTTTGGGCTTGGTCAATCCGTTCGCGAGATATGGGCGTTTGAAGCTAAGAAATGGTTGAGAAGGCAACAAATTTCTCGCAATTCTGCTGCTCCAAACGCTTAACAAGAGTGGCCTAGGGAAAAAATACAAATACCGTTGTAATCGGGCTAGTTTCTACTTTCAGACGCAGCAGGAATTTTTGGGCTTGGTCAATCCGTTCGCGAGATATGGGAGTTTGATGCTAAGAAATGGATGAGAAGGCAACAAATTTTTCGCACTTCTGCTGCTCCAAACGCTTAACCAGAATGGCCTAGGGAAAAAATACACATACCTTTGTAATCGGGCGAGTTTCTACTTTCAGACGCAACAGGAATTTTTGGGTTTGGTCAATCCGTTCGCGAGATATGGGAGCTTGAAGTTAAGAAATAGTTGAGAAGACAACAAATTTTGCGCACTTCTGCTGCTCCAAACGCTTAACCAGAATGGCCGCGAGAATAAATACACATACTGTTGCAATCGGCAGACTTTCTACATTCAGACGCAACAGGAATATTTGGGTTTGGTCAATACGTTCGCGAGATATGGGAGTTTGAAGCTAAGAAATGGATGAGAAGGCAACAAATTTTTGGCAATTCTGCTGCTCCAAACGCTTAACCAGAATGGCCTAGGGAAAAAATACACATACCGTTGCAATCGGGCGAGTTTCTACTTTCAGACGCAGCAGGAATTTTTGGGCTTGGTCAAACCGTTCGCGAGATATGGGAGTTTGAAGCTAAGAAATGGGTGAGAAGGCAACAAATTTTTCCCAATTCTGCTGATCCAAACGCTTAACCAGAATGGCCTAGGGGAAAAATACACATACCGTTGTAATCGGGCGACTTTCTACTTTCAGATGCAATAGGAATTTTTGTGTTTGGTCAATCCTTTCGCGGGATATGGGGGTTTGAAGCTAAGAAATGGTTGAGAAGACCACAAATTTTTCGCACTTCTGCTGCTACAAACGCTTATCCAGAATGTCCTAGGGAAAAAATACACATACCGTTGTAATCGAGAGAGTTTCTACTTTCAGACGCAGCAGTTATTTTGGGGTTTGGTCAATCCGCTCACGAGATATGGGTGTTTGAAGCTAAGAAATGGTTGAGCCGACAACAAATTTTTCCCAATTCTGCTGCTCCAAACGCGTAACCACAATTGCCTAGGAAAAAAATACACATACCGTTGTAATTGGGCTAGTTTCTACTTTCAGACGCAGCAGGAATTTTTGGGCTTGGTCAATCCGTTCGCGAGATATGGGAGTTTGAAGCTAAGAAATGGATGAGAAGGCAACAAATTTTTCGCAATTCTGCTGCTCCAAACGCTTAACCAGAATGGCCTAGGGAAAAAATACACATACCGTTGCAATCGGGCGAATTTCTACATTCAGACGCAGCAGGAATTTTTGGGCTTGGTCAAACCGTTCGCGAGATATGGGAGTTTGAAGCTAAGAAATGGGTGAGAAGGCAACAAATTTTTCGCACTTCTGCTGCTCCAAACGCTTAACCAGAATGGTCTAGGGAAAAAATACACATACCTTTGTAATCGGGCGAGTTTCTACTTTCAGACGCAACAGGAATTTTTGGGTTTGGTCAATCCGTTCGCGAGATATGGGAGCTTGAAGCTAAGAAATGGTTGAGAAGACAACAAATTTTGCGCACTTCTGCTGCTCCAAACGCTTAACCAGAATGGCCGCGGGAATAAATACACATACCGTTGCAATCGGCAGACTTTCTACATTCAGACGCAACAGGAATATTTGGGTTTGGTCAATACGTTCGCGAGATATGGGAGTTTGAATCTAAGAAATGGTTGAGCAGACAACAAATTTTTCCCACTTCTGCTGCTACAAACGCTTAACCAGAATGGCCCTGGGAAAAAATACACATACAGTTGTCATCGGGAGAGTTTCTACTTTCAGACGCAGCAGGTATTTTTGGGTTTGGTCAATCCGTTCGCGAGATATGGGAGTTTGAAGCTAAGAAATGTTTGGGAAGGCAACAAATTTTGCGCATTTCTGCTGCTCCAAACGCTTAACCAGAATGGCCTAGGGAAAAAATACACATACCGTTGTAATCGGGCGCGTTTCTACTTTCAGATGCAATAGTAATCTTTGGGTTTGTTCAATCCGTTCGCGAGATATGGGAGTTTGAATCTAAGAAAGGGTTGAGAAGACAACAAATTTTGCGCACTTCTGCTGCTCCAAACGCTTAACCAGATTGGCTTACGGAAAAAATACACATACCGTTGTAATCGGGCGACTTTCTACTTTGAGATGCAATAGGAATTTTTGTGTTTGGTCAACCCTTTCGCGGGATATGGGAGTTTGAAGCTAAGAAATGGTTGAGAAGACAACAAATTTTTCGCACTTCTGCTGCTACAAACGCTTATCCAGAATGGTATAGGGAAAAAATACACGTACCGTTGTAATCGGGAGAGTTTCTACTTTCAGAAGCAGCAGGTATTTTTGGGTTTGGTCAATCCGTTCGCGAGATATGGGAGTTTGAATCTAAGAAATGGTTGAGAAGCAAACAAATTTTGCGCACTTCTGCTGCTCCAAACGCTTAACCAGAATGACCTACGGAAAAAATACACATACCGTTGTAATCGGGCGACTTCCTACTTTCCGGTGCAGTAGGAAATTTTGTGTTTGGTCAATCCTTTCGCGGGATATGGGAGTTCGAAGCTAAGAAATGTTTGAGCAGACAACAAATTTTTCGCACTTCTGCTGCTCCAAACGTTTGACTAGAATGGCCTGGGGAAAAAATACACATACCGTTGTCATCGGGAGAGTTTCTACTTTCAGACGCAGCAGGTATTTTTGGGTTTGGTCAATCCGTTCGCGAGATATGGGAGTTTGAAGCTAAGAAATGGTTGAGAAGACAACAAATTTTTCGCACTTCTGCTGCTCCAAACGTTTGACTAGAATGGCCTTGGGAAAAAATACACATACCGTTGTAATCGGGCGAGTTTCTACTTTCAGATGCAATAGGAATTTTTGGCTTTGGTCAATCCGTTCGCGATATATGGGAGTTTGAAGCTAAGAAATGGTTGGGAAGGCAACAAATTTTGCGCACTTCTACTGCTCCAAACGCTTAACCAGAATGGCAGCGGGAATAAATACACATACCGTTGTAATCGGTCGAGTATCTACTTTCAGATGCAAGGGGAATTTTTCGGTTTGGTCAATCCGGTCGCGAGATATGGGAGTTTGAAGCTAAGAAATGGTTGAGAAGGCAACAAATTTTTCGCACTTCTGCTGCTCCAAACGCTTAACCAGAATGGCCTAGGGAAAAAATACACATACCGTTGTAATCGTACGAGTTTCTACTTTCAGACGCAACAGGAATTTTTGGGTTTGGTCAATCCGTTCGCGATATATGGGAGTTTGAAGCTAAGAAATGGTTGAGGAGACAACAAATTTTGCGCACTTCTACTGCTCCAAACGCTTAACCAGAATGGCCTCGGAAAAAAATACACATACCTTTGAAATCGGGCGAGTTTCTACTTTCAGATGCAATAGGAATTTTTGGCTTTGGTCAATCCGTTCGCGATATATGGGAGTTTGAAGCTAAGAAATGGTTGGGAAGGCAACAAATTTTGCGCATTTCTGCTGCTCCAAACGCTTAACCAGAATGGCCTAGGGAAAAAATACACATACCGTTGTAATCGGGCGAGTTGCTACTTTCAGATGCAATAGGAATTTTTGGGTTTGGTCAATCCGTTCGCGAGATATGGGATTTCGAAGCTAAGAAATGGTTGAGAAGACAAATAATTTTTCGCACTTCTGCTGCTCCAAACGCATGACCAGAATGGCCTAGGGACAAAATACACATACCGTTGTAATCGGGAGAGTTTCTACATTCAGACGCAACAGGAATTTTTGGGTTTGGACAATCCGTTCGCGAGATATGGGAGTTTGAAGTTAAGAAATGGTTGAGAAGACAACAAATTTTGCGCACTTCTGCTGCTCCAAACGCTTAACCGGAATGACCTAGCGAAAAAATACACATGCCGTTGTAATCGGGCGAGTTCCTACTTTCAAACGCAACAGGAATTTTTGGGTGTGGTCTATCCAATCGCGAGATATGCGAGTTTGAAGCTAAGAAATGGTTGAGCAGACAACAAATTTTTCCCACTTCAGCTGCTCCAAACGCTTAACCACAATGGCCTAGGGAAAAAATACACATACCTTTGTAATCGGGAGAGTCTCTACTTTCAGACGCAAGAGGAATTTTTGGGTTTTGGTCAATCCGTTCGCGAGATATGTGTGTTTGAAGCTAAGAAGTGGTTGAGAAGACAACAAATTTTGCGCACTTCTGCTGCTCCAAACGCTTAACCAGAATGACCTAGGGAAAAAGTACACATACCGTTGTAATCGGGCGAGTTCCTACTTTCACACGCAGCAGGAATTTTTGGGCTTGGTCAATCCGTTCGCGAGATATGGGAGTTTGAAGCTAAGAAATGGATGGGAAGGCAACAAATTTTTCGCAATTCTGCTGCTCCAAACGCTTAACCAGACTGGCCTAGGGAAAAAATACACATACCGTTGCAATCGGGCGAGTTTCTACTTTCAGACGCAGCAGGAATTTTTGGGCTTGGTCAAACCGTTCGCGAGATATGGGTGTTTGAAGCTAAGAAATGGGTGAGAAGGCAACAAATTTTTCGCACTTCTGCTGCTCCAAACGCTTAACCAGAATGGGCCTGGGAAAAAATACACATACCGTTGTCATCGGGAGAGTTTCTACTTTCAGACGCAGCAGGTATTTTTGGGTTTGGTCAATCCGTTCGCGAGATAAGGGAGTTTGAAGCTAAGAAATGTTTGGGAGGGCAACAAATTTTGCGCATTTCTGCTGCTCCAAACGCTTAACCAGAATGGCCTAGGGAAAAAATACACATACCGTTGTAATCGGGCGCGTTTCTACTTTCAGTTGCAATAGTAATCTTTGGGTTTGGTCAATCCGTTCGCGAGATATGGGAGTTTGAAGCTAAGAAATGGTTGAGCAGACAACAAATTTTTCGCACTTCTGCTGCTCCAAACGCTTAACAAGAATGGCCGCGGGAATAAATACACATACCGTTGTAATCGGTCGAGTATCTACTTTCAGATGCAAGGGGAATTTTTGGGTTTGGTCAATCCGTTCGCGAGATATGGGAGTTTGAAGCTAAGAAATGGTTGAGAAGACAACAAATTTTTCGCTCTTCTGCTGCTCCAAACGTTTGACTAGAATGGCCTTGGGAAAAAATACACATACCGTTGTAATCGGGCGAGTTTCTACTTTCAGATGCAATAGGAATTTTTGGCTTTGGTCAATCCGTTCGCGATATATGGGAGTTTGAAGCTAAGAAATGGTTGGGAAGGCAACAAATTTTGCGCACTTCTACTGCTCCAAACGCTTAACCAGATAGGCCGCGGGAATAAATACACATACCGTTGTAATCGGCCGAGTATCTACTTTCAGATGCAAGGGGAATTTTTCGGTTTGGTCAATCCGGTCGCGAGATATGGGAGTTTGAAGCTAAGAAATGGTTGAGAAGGCTACAAATTTTTCGCACTTCTGCTGCTCCAAACGCTTAACCAGAATGGCCTAGGGAAAAAATACACATACCGTTGTAATCGTACGTGTTTCTACTTTCAGACGCAACAGGAATTTTTGGGTTTGGTCAATCCGTTCGCGAGATATGGGAGTTTGAAGCTAAGAAATGGTTGAGGAGACAACAAATTTTGCCCACTTCTACTGCTCCAAACGCTTAACCAGAATGGCCGCGGGAAAAAATACACATACCGTTGAAATCGGGCGAGTTTCTACTTTCAGATGCAATAGGAATTTTTGGCTTTGGTCAATCCGTTCGCGATATATGGGAGTTTGAAGCTAAGAAATGGTTGGGAAGGCAACAAATTTTGCGTATTTCTGCTGCTCCAAACGCTTAACCAGAATGGCCTAGGGAAAAAATACACATACCGTTGTAATCGGGCGAGTTGCTACTTTCAGATGCAATAGGAATTTTTGGGTTTGGTCAATCCGTTCGCGAGATTTGGGAGTTCGAAGCTAAGAAATGGTTGAGAAGACAAGTAATTTTCGCACTTCTGCTGCTACAAACGCTTATCCAGAATGGTATAGGGAAAAAATACACATACCGTTGTAATCGGGAGAGTTTCTACTTTCAGACGCAACAGGAATTTTTGGGTTTGGTCAATCCGTTCGCGAGATATGGGAGTTTGAAGCTAAGAAATGGTTGAGAAGGCAACAAATTTTTCGCACTTCTGCTGCTCCAAACACTTAACCAGAATGGCCTAGGGAAAAAAAACACATACCGTTGTAATCGGGCGAGCTTCTACTTTCAGATGCAATAGTAATTTTTGGGTTTGGTCAATCCGTTCGCGAGATATGGGAGTTTGAATCTAAGAAATGGTTGAGAAGCAAACAAATTTTGCGCACTTCTGCTGCTCCAAACGCTTAACCAGAATGGCCTACGGAAAAAATACACATACCGTTGTAATTGGGCGACTTCCTACTTTCCGGTGCAATAGGAAATTTTGTGTTTGGTCAATCCTTTCGCGGGATATGGGAGTTTGAAGCTAAGAAATGTTTGAGAAGACAACAAATTTTTCGCACTTCTGCTGCTCCAAACGTTTGACTAGAGTGGCCTCGAGAAAAAATACGCATACCGTTGTAATCGGGCGAGTTTCTACTTTCAGATGCAATAGGAATTTTTGGGCTGGGTCAAACCGTTCGCGAGATGTGGGAGTTTGAAACTAAGATATGGTTGAGCAGACAACAAATTTTTCCCACTTCTGCTGCTACAAACGCTTACCCAGAATGGCCCAGGGAAAAAATACACATGCCGTTGTCATCGGGAGAGTTTCTACTTTCAAACGCAGCAGGTCTTTTTGGGTTTGGTCAATCCGTTCGCGAGATATGGGAGTTTGAAGCTAAGAAATGGTTGAGAAGACAACATATTTTTCGCACTTCTGCTGCTCCAAACGTTTGACTAGAATGGCCTTGGGAAAAAATACACATACCGTGGTAATCGGGAGAGTTTCTTCTTTCAGATGCAATAGGAATTTTTGGCTTTGGTCAATCCGTTCGCGATATATGGGAGTTTGAAGCTCGGAAATGGTTGGGAAGGCAACAAATTTTGCGCACTTGTACTGCTCCAAACGCTTAACCAGAATGGCCGCGGGAATAAATACACATGCCGTTGTAATCGTACGAGTTTCTACTTTCAGACGCAACAGGAATTTTTGGGTTTGGTCAATCCGTTCGCGAGATATGGGAGTTTGAAGCTAAGAAATGCTTGAGGAGACAACAAATTTTGCGCACTTCTACTGCTCCAAACGCTTAACCAGAATGGCCGCGGGAAAAAATACACATACCGTTGAAATCGGGCGAGTTTCTACTTTCAGATGCAATAGGAATTTTTGGCTTTGGTCAATCCGTTCGCGATATATGGGAGTTTGAAGCTAAGAAATGGTTGGGAAGGCAACAAATTTTGCGCACTTCTGCTGCTCCAAACGCTTAACCAGAATGGCCTAGGGAAAAAATACACATACCGTTGTAATCGGGCGAGTTTCTACTTTCAGATACAATAGGAATTTTTGGCTTTGTTCGATCCGTTCGCGATATATGGGAGATTGAAGCTAAGAAATGGTTGGGAAGGCAACAAATTTTGCGCATTTCTGCTGCTCCAAACGCTTAACCAGAATGGCCTAGGGACAAAATACAAATACCGTTGTAATCGGGCTAGTTTCTACTTTCAGACGCAGCAGGAATTTTTGGGCTTGGTCAATCCCTTCGCGAGATATGGTGGTTCGAAGCTAAGAAATGCTTGAGAAGGCAACAAATTTTTCGCAGTTCTGCTGCTCCGAACGCTTAACCTGAAAGGCCTAGGGACAAAATACACATACCGTTGTAATCGTACGAGTTTCTACTTTCAGACGCAACAGGAATTTTTGGGTTTGGTCAATCCGTTCGCGAGATATGGGAGTTTGAAGCTAAGAAATGGTTGAGGAGACAACAAACTTTGCGCACTTCTACTGCTCCAAACGCTTAACCAGGATGGCCTAGGAAAAGAATACACACACCGTTGTAATCGGGTGAGTTTCTACTTTCAGAAGCAGCCGGAATTTTTGGGTTTGGTCAATCCATTCGCGAGATATGGTGGTTTGAAGCTAGGAAATGGTTGAGGAGACAAAAAATTTTTCGCACTTCTGCTGCTCCAAAAAATACACATACCGTTGTAATCGGGCGAGTTTCTACTTTCAGACCCAATAGGAATTTTTGGGTTTGGTCAATCCGTTCGCGAGATATGGGAGCTTGAAGCTAAGAAATGGTTGATAAGGCTACAAATTTTGCGCAATTCTGCTGCTCCAAACGCTTAACCAGAATGGCCTACGGAAAAAATACACATACCGTTGTAATCGGGCGACTTCCTACTTTTCGGTGCAATAGGAAATTTTGTGTTTGGTCAATCCTTTCGCGGGATATGGGAGTTTGAAGCTAAGAAATGTTTGAGAAGACAACAAATTTTTCGCACTTCTGCTGCTCCAAACGTTTGACTAGAATGGCCTTGGGAAAAAATACACATACCGTTGTAATCGGGCGAGTTTCTACTTTCAGAATCAGCAGGAATTTTTGGGCTTGGTCAATCTGTTCGCGAGATATGGGAGTTTGAAGGTAAGGAATGGATGAGAAGGCAACAAATTTTTCGCAATTCTGCTGCCCCAAACGCTTAACCAGAATGGCCTACGGAAAAAATACACATACCGTTGTAATCGGGCGACTTCCTACTTTCAGGTGCAATAGGAATTTTTGGCATTGTTCAATCCGTTCGCGATATATGGGAGATTGAAGCTAAGAAATGGTTGGGAAGGCAACAAATTTTGCGCATTTCTGCTGCTCCAAACGCTTATCCAGAATGGCCTAGGGAAAAAATATACCTACCGTTGTAATCGGGCGAGTTTCTACTTTCAGATGCAATAGGAATTTTTGGCTTTGTTCGATCCGTTCGCGATATATGGGAGATTGAATCCAAGAAATGGTTGGGAAGGCAACAAATTTTGCGCATTTCTGCTGCCCAAACGCTTATACAGAATGGCCTAGGGAAAAAATACACCTACCGTTGTAATCGGGCGAGTTTCTACTCCCAGATGCAATAGGAATTTTTGGCTTTGTTCGATCCGTTCGCGATATATGGGAGATTGAATCTAAGAAATGGTTGGGAAGGCAACAAATTTTGCGCACTTCTGCTGCTCCAAACGCTTAACCAGAATGGCCTAGGGACAAAATACAAATACCGTTGTAATCGGGCTAGTTTCTACTTTCAGACGCAGCAGGAATTTTTGGGCTTGGTCAATCCCTTCGCGAGATATGGGGGTTCGAAGCTAAGAAATGCTTGAGAAGGCAACAAATTTTTCGCAGTTCTGCTGCTCCAAACGCTTAACCAGACAGTCCTAGGGACAAAATACACAAACCGTTGTAATCGGAAGAGTTTCTACTTTCAGACGCAACAGGAATTTTTGGGTTTGGTCAAGCCGTTCGCGAGATATGGGAGTTTGAAGCTAAGAAATGGTTGAGCAGACAACAAATTTTTCCCACTTCTGCTGCTCCAAACGCTTAACCACAATGGCCTAGGGAAACAAATGCACATACCTTTGTAATCGGGAGAGTTTCTACTTTCAGACGCAACAGGAACTTTTGGGTTTGGTCATTCCGTTCGCGAGATATGGGAGTTTGAAGCTAAGAAATGGTTGAGAAGACAACAAATTTTGCGCACTTCTGCTGCTCCAAACGCTTAACCACAATGGCCTAGGGAAAAAATACACATACTTTTGTAATCGGGAGAGTTTCTACTTTCAGACGCAACAGGAATTTTTGGGTTTGGTCGAGCCGTTCGCGAGATATGGAAGTTTGAAGCTAAGAAATGGTTGAGCAGACAACAAATTTTTCCCACTTCTGCTGATCCAAACGCTTAACCACAATGGCCTAGGGGGAAAAAAAAATACCTTTGTAATCGGGAGAGTTTCTACTTTCAGACGCAGCAGGTATTTTTGGGTTTGGTCAATCTGTTCACGAGATATGGGAGTTTGAAGCTAAGAAATGGTTGAGCAGACAACAAATTTCTCCCAATTCTGCTGCTCCAAACGCTTAACCGCAATGGCCTAGGGAAAAAATACACACACCTTTGTAATCGGAAGAGTTTCGACTTTCAGATGCAATAGTAATTTTTGGGTTTGGTCAATCCGTTCGCGAGATATGGGAGTTTGAAGCCAAGAAATGTTTGAAAAGACAACAAATTTTTCGCACTTCTGCTGCTCCAAACGCTTAACCAGGATGGTATAGGGAAAAAATACACATACCCTTGTAATCGGGAGAGTTTCTACTTTCAGACGCAGCAGGTATTTTTGGGTTTGGTCAATCCGTTCACGAGATATGGGAGTTTGAAGCTAAGAAATGGTTGAGCAGACAACAAATTTTTCCCACTTCTGCTGATCCAAACGCTTAACCACAATGGCCTAGGGGGAAAAAAAAAATACCTTTGTAATCGGGAGAGTTTCTACTTTCAGACGCAGCAGGTATTTTTGGGTTTGGTCAATCTGTTCACGAGATATGGGAGTTTGAAGCTAAGAAATGGTTGAGCAGACAACAAATTTCTCCCAATTCTGCTGCTCCAAACGCTTAACCACAATGGCCTAGGGAAAAAATACACACACCTTTGTAATCGGAAGAGTTTCGACTTTCAGATGCAATAGTAATTTTTGGGTTTGGTCAATCCGTTCGCGAGATATGGGAGTTTGAAGCCAAGAAATGTTTGAAAAGACAACAAATTTTTCGCACTTCTGCTGCTCCAAACGCTTAACCAGGATGGTATAGGGAAAAAATACACATACCCTTGTAATCGGGAGAGTTTCTACTTTCAGACGCAGCAGGTATTTTTGGGTTTGGTCAATCCGTTCACGAGATATGGGAGTTTGAAGCTAAGAAATGGTTGAGCAGACAACAAATTTTTCCCACTTCTGCTGATCCAAACGCTTAACCACAATGGCCTAGGGGGAAAAAAAAAATACCTTTGTAATCGGGAGAGTTTCTACTTTCAGACGCAGCAGGTATTTTTGGGTTTGGTCAATCTGTTCACGAGATATGGGAGTTTGAAGCTAAGAAATGGTTGAGCAGACAACAAATTTCTCCCAATTCTGCTGCTCCAAACGCTTAACCACAATGGCCTAGGGAAAAAATACACACACCTTTGTAATCGGAAGAGTTTCGACTTTCAGATGCAATAGTAATTTTTGGGTTTGGTCAATCCGTTCGCGAGATATGGGAGTTTGAAGCCAAGAAATGTTTGAAAAGACAACAAATTTTTCGCACTTCTGCTGCTCCAAACGCTTAACCAGGATGGTATAGGGAAAAAATACACATACCGTTGTAATCGGGAGAGTTTCTACTTTCAGACGCAGCAGGTATTTTTGGGTTTGGTCAATCCGTACACGAGATATGGGATTTTGAAGCTAAGAAATGGTTGAGCAGACAACAAATTTCTCCCAATTCTGCTGCTCCAAACGCTTAACCACAATGGCCTAGGGAAAAAAATGCACATACCTTTGTAATCGGGAGAGTTTCTACTTTCAGACGCAACAGGAACTTTTGGGTTTGGTCATTCCGTTCGCGAGATATGGGAGTTTGAAGCTAAGAAATGGTTGAGAAGACAACAAATTTTGCGCACTTCTGCTGCTCCAAACGCTTAACCACAATGGCCTAGGGAAAAAATACACATACTTTTGTAATCGGGAGAGTTTCTACTTTCAGACGCAACAGGAATTTTTGGGTTTGGTCGAGCCGTTCGCGAGATATGGAAGTTTGAAGCTAAGAAATGGTTGAGCAGACAACAAATTTTTCCCACTTCTGCTGATCCAAACGCTTAACCACAATGGCCTAGGGGGAAAAAAAAAATACCTTTGTAATCGGGAGAGTTTCTACTTTCAGACGCAGCAGGTATTTTTGGGTTTGGTCAATCTGTTCACGAGATATGGGAGTTTGAAGCTAAGAAATGGTTGAGCAGACAACAAATTTCTCCCAATTCTGCTGCTCCAAACGCTTAACCACAATGGCCTAGGGAAAAAATACACACACCTTTGTAATCGGAAGAGTTTCGACTTTCAGATGCAATAGTAATTTTTGGGTTTGGTCAATCCGTTCGCGAGATATGGGAGTTTGAAGCCAAGAAATGTTTGAAAAGACAACAAATTTTTCGCACTTCTGCTGCTCCAAACGCTTAACCAGGATGGTATAGGGAAAAAATACACATACCCTTGTAATCGGGAGAGTTTCTACTTTCAGACGCAGCAGGTATTTTTGGGTTTGGTCAATCCGTTCACGAGATATGGGAGTTTGAAGCTAAGAAATGGTTGAGCAGACAACAAATTTTTCCCACTTCTGCTGATCCAAACGCTTAACCACAATGGCCTAGGGGGAAAAAAAAAATACCTTTGTAATCGGGAGAGTTTCTACTTTCAGACGCAGCAGGTATTTTTGGGTTTGGTCAATCTGTTCACGAGATATGGGAGTTTGAAGCTAAGAAATGGTTGAGCAGACAACAAATTTCTCCCAATTCTGCTGCTCCAAACGCTTAACCACAATGGCCTAGGGAAAAAATACACACACCTTTGTAATCGGAAGAGTTTCGACTTTCAGATGCAATAGTAATTTTTGGGTTTGGTCAATCCGTTCGCGAGATATGGGAGTTTGAAGCCAAGAAATGTTTGAAAAGACAACAAATTTTTCGCACTTCTGCTGCTCCAAACGCTTAACCAGGATGGTATAGGGAAAAAATACACATACCGTTGTAATCGGGAGAGTTTCTACTTTCAGACGCAGCAGGTATTTTTGGGTTTGGTCAATCCGTTCACGAGATATGGGAGTTTGAAGCTAAGAAATGGTTGAGCAGACAACAAATTTCTCCCAATTCTGCTGCTCCAAACGCTTAACCACAATGGCCTAGGGAAAAAAATGCACATACCTTTGTAATCGGGAGAGTTTCTACTTTCAGACGCAACAGGAACTTTTGGGTTTGGTCATTCCGTTCGCGAGATATGGGAGTTTGAAGCTAAGAAATGGTTGAGAAGACAACAAATTTTGCGCACTTCTGCTGCTCCAAACGCTTAACCACAATGGCCTAGGGAAAAAATACACATACTTTTGTAATCGGGAGAGTTTCTACTTTCAGACGCAACAGGAATTTTTGGGTTTGGTCGAGCCGTTCGCGAGATATGGAAGTTTGAAGCTAAGAAATGGTTGAGCAGACAACAAATTTTTCCCACTTCTGCTGATCCAAACGCTTAACCACAATGGCCTAGGGGGAAAAAAAAAATACCTTTGTAATCGGGAGAGTTTCTACTTTCAGACGCAGCAGGTATTTTTGGGTTTGGTCAATCTGTTCACGAGATATGGGAGTTTGAAGCTAAGAAATGGTTGAGCAGACAACAAATTTCTCCCAATTCTGCTGCTCCAAACGCTTAACCACAATGGCCTAGGGAAAAAATACACACACCTTTGTAATCGGAAGAGTTTCGACTTTCAGATGCAATAGTAATTTTTGAGTTTGGTCAATCCGTTCGCGAGATATGGGAGTTTGAAGCCAAGAAATGTTTGAAAAGACAACAAATTTTTCGCACTTCTGCTGCTCCAAACGCTTAACCAGGATGGTATAGGGAAAAAATACACATACCCTTGTAATCGGGAGAGTTTCTACTTTCAGACGCAGCAGGTATTTTTGGGTTTGGTCAATCCGTTCACGAGATATGGGAGTTTGAAGCTAAGAAATGGTTGAGCAGACAACAAATTTTTCCCACTTCTGCTGATCCAAACGCTTAACCACAATGGCCTAGGGGGAAAAAAAAAATACCTTTGTAATCGGGAGAGTTTCTACTTTCAGACGCAGCAGGTATTTTTGGGTTTGGTCAATCTGTTCACGAGATATGGGAGTTTGAAGCTAAGAAATGGTTGAGCAGACAACAAATTTCTCCCAATTCTGCTGCTCCAAACGCTTAACCACAATGGCCTAGGGAAAAAATACACACACCTTTGTAATCGGAAGAGTTTCGACTTTCAGATGCAATAGTAATTTTTGGGTTTGGTCAATCCGTTCGCGAGATATGGGAGTTTGAAGCCAAGAAATGTTTGAAAAGACAACAAATTTTTCGCACTTCTGCTGCTCCAAACGCTTAACCAGGATGGTATAGGGAAAAAATACACATACCCTTGTAATCGGGAGAGTTTCTACTTTCAGACGCAGCAGGTATTTTTGGGTTTGGTCAATCCGTTCACGAGATATGGGAGTTTGAAGCTAAGAAATGGTTGAGCAGACAACAAATTTTTCCCACTTCCGCTGATCCAAACGCTTAACCACAATGGCCTAGGGGGAAAAAAAAAATACCTTTGTAATCGGGAGAGTTTCTACTTTCAGACGCAGCAGGTATTTTTGGGTTTGGTCAATCTGTTCACGAGATATGGGAGTTTGAAGCTAAGAAATGGTTGAGCAGACAACAAATTTCTCCCAATTCTGCTGCTCCAAACGCTTAACCACAATGGCCTAGGGAAAAAATACACACACCTTTGTAATCGGAAGAGTTTCGACTTTCAGATGCAATAGTAATTTTTGGGTTTGGTCAATCCGTTCGCGAGATATGGGAGTTTGAAGCCAAGAAATGTTTGAAAAGACAACAAATTTTTCGCACTTCTGCTGCTCCAAACGCTTAACCAGGATGGTATAGGGAAAAAATACACATACCGTTGTAATCGGGAGAGTTTCTACTTTCAGACGCAGCAGGTATTTTTGGGTTTGGTCAATCCGTACACGAGATATGGGATTTTGAAGCTAAGAAATGGTTGAGCAGACAACAAATTTCTCCCAATTCTGCTGCTCCAAACGCTTAACCACAATGGCCTAGGGAAAAAAATGCACATACCTTTGTAATCGGGAGAGTTTCTACTTTCAGACGCAACAGGAACTTTTGGGTTTGGTCATTCCTATCGCGAGATATGGGAGTTTGAAGCTAAGAAATGGTTGAGAAGACAACAAATTTTGCGCACTTCTGCTGCTCCAAACGCTTAACCACAATGGCCTAGGGAAAAAATACACATACTTTTGTAATCGGGAGAGTTTCTACTTTCAGACGCAACAGGAATTTTTGGGTTTGGTCGAGCCGTTCGCGAGATATGGAAGTTTGAAGCTAAGAAATGGTTGAGCAGACAACAAATTTTTCCCACTTCTGCTGATCCAAACGCTTAACCACAATGGCCTAGGGGGAAAAAAAAAATACCTTTGTAATCGGGAGAGTTTCTACTTTCAGACGCAGCAGGTATTTTTGGGTTTGGTCAATCTGTTCACGAGATATGGGAGTTTGAAGCTAAGAAATGGTTGAGCAGACAACAAATTTCTCCCAATTCTGCTGCTCCAAACGCTTAACCACAATGGCCTAGGGAAAAAATACACACACCTTTGTAATCGGAAGAGTTTCGACTTTCAGATGCAATAGTAATTTTTGGGTTTGGTCAATCCGTTCGCGAGATATGGGAGTTTGAAGCCAAGAAATGTTTGAAAAGACAACAAATTTTTCGCACTTCTGCTGCTCCAAACGCTTAACCAGGATGGTATAGGGAAAAAATACACATACCCTTGTAATCGGGAGAGTTTCTACTTTCAGACGCAGCAGGTATTTTTGGGTTTGGTCAATCCGTTCACGAGATATGGGAGTTTGAAGCTAAGAAATGGTTGAGCAGACAACAAATTTTTCCCACTTCTGCTGATCCAAACGCTTAACCACAATGGCCTAGGGGGAAAAAAAAAATACCTTTGTAATCGGGAGAGTTTCTACTTTCAGACGCAGCAGGTATTTTTGGGTTTGGTCAATCTGTTCACGAGATATGGGAGTTTGAAGCTAAGAAATGGTTGAGCAGACAACAAATTTCTCCCAATTCTGCTGCTCCAAACGCTTAACCACAATGGCCTAGGGAAAAAATACACACACCTTTGTAATCGGAAGAGTTTCGACTTTCAGATGCAATAGTAATTTTTGGGTTTGGTCAATCCGTTCGCGAGATATGGGAGTTTGAAGCCAAGAAATGTTTGAAAAGACAACAAATTTTTCGCACTTCTGCTGCTCCAAACGCTTAACCAGGATGGTATAGGGAAAAAATACACATACCGTTGTAATCGGGAGAGTTTCTACTTTCAGACGCAGCAGGTATTTTTGGGTTTGGTCAATCCGTTCACGAGATATGGGAGTTTGAAGCTAAGAAATGGTTGAGCAGACAACAAATTTCTCCCAATTCTGCTGCTCCAAACGCTTAACCACAATGGCCTAGGGAAAAAAATGCACATACCTTTGTAATCGGGAGAGTTTCTACTTTCAGACGCAACAGGAACTTTTGGGTTTGGTCATTCCGTTCGCGAGATATGGGAGTTTGAAGCTAAGAAATGGTTGAGAAGACAACAAATTTTGCGCACTTCTGCTGCTCCAAACGCTTAACCACAATGGCCTAGGGAAAAAATACACATACCTTTGTAATCGGGAGAGTTTCTACTTTCAGACGCAACAGGAATTTTTGGGTTTGGTCAAGCCGTTCGCGAGATATGGGAGTTTGAAGCTAAGAAATGGTTGAGCAGACAACAAATTTTCCCACTTCTGCTGCTCCAAACGCTTAACCACAATGGCCTAGGGAAAAAAATGCACATACCTTTGTAATCGGGAGAGTTTCTACTTTCAGACGCAACAGGAACTTTTGGGTTTGGTCATTCCGTTCGCGAGATATGGGAGTTTGAAGCTAAGAAATGGTTGAGAAGACAACAAATTTTGCGCACTTCTGCTGCTCCAAACGCTTAACCACAATGGCCTAGGGAAAAAATACACATACCTTTGTAATCGGGAGAGTTTCTACTTTCAGACGCAACAGGAATTTTTGGGTTTGGTCAAGCCGTTCGCGAGATATGGAAGTTTGAAGCTAAGAAATGGTTGAGCAGACAACAAATTTTTCCCACTTCTGCTGATCCAAATGCTTAACCACAATGGCCTAGGGGAAAAAAAAAAATACCTTTGCAATCGGGAGAGTTTCTACTTTTAGACGCAACAGGAATTTTTGGGTTTGGTCAAGCCGTTCGCGAGATATGGGAGTTTGAAGCTAAGAAATGGGTGAGCAGACAACAAATTTTCCCACTTCTGCTGCTCCAAACGCTTAACCACAATGGCCTAGGGAAAAAAATGCACATACCTTTGTAATCGGGAGAGTTTCTACTTTCAGACGCAACAGGAATTTTTGGGTTTGGTCAAGCCGTTCGCGAGATATGGAAGTTTGAAGCTAAGAAATGGTTGAGCAGAAAACAAATTTTTCCCAATTCTGCTGCTCCAAACGCTTAACCAGAATGGCCTAGGGAAAAAATACACATACCGCTGTAATCGGGCGAGTATCTACTTTCAGATTCAAGAGGAATTTTTGGGCTTGGTCAAATCTTTCGCGAGATATGGGCGTTTGAAGCTAAGAAATGGTGGAGCAGACAACAAATTTTTCGCACTTCTGCTGCTACAAACGCTTATCCAGAATGGCCTAGGGAAAAAATACACATACCGTTGTAATCGGGCGAGTTTCGACTTTCAGATGCAATAGTAATTTTTGGGTTTGGTCGATCCGTTCGCGAGATATGGGAGTTTGAAGCCAAGAAATGTTTGAAAAGACAACAAATTTTTCGCACTTCTGCTGCTCCAAACGCTTAACCAGGATGGTATAGGGAAAAAATACACATACCCTTGTAATCGGGAGAGTTTCTACTTTCAGACGCAGCAGGTATTTTTGGGTTTGGTCAATCCGTTCACGAGATATGGGAGTTTGAAGCTAAGAAATGGTTGAGCAGACAACAAATTTCTCCCAATTCTGCTGCTCCAAACGCTTAACCACAATGGCCTAGGGAAAAAATACACACACCTTTGTAATCGGGAGAGTTTCGACTTTCAGATGCAATAGTAATTTTTGGGTTTGGTCAATCCGTTCGCGAGATATGGGAGTTTGAATCTAAGAAATGGTTGAGAAGGCTACAAATTTCTCGCAATTCTGCTGCTCCAAACGCTTAACCAGAATGGCCTAGGGAAAAAATACACATACCGTTGTAATCGGGCGACTTTCTACTTTCAGATGCAATAGAAATTTTTGTTTTTGGTCAATCCTTTCGGGGGTATGGGAGTTTGAAGCTAAGAAATGGTTGAGTAGACAACAAATTTTTCCCACTTCTGCTGCTCCAAACGCTTAACCACAATGGTCTAGGGAAAAAATACACATACCTTTGTAATCGGGAGAGTTTCTACTTTCAGACGCAACAGGAATTTTTGGGTTTGGTCAAGCCGTTCGCGAGATATGGGAGTTTGAAGCTAAGAAATGGTTGAGCAGACAACAAATTTTCCCACTTCTGCTGCTCCAAACGCTTAACCACAATGGCCTAGGGAAAAAAATGCACATACCTTTGTAATCGGGAGAGTTTCTACTTTCAGACGCAACAGGAACTTTTGGGTTTGGTCATGCCGTTCGCGAGATATGGGAGTTTGAAGCTAAGAAATGGTTGAGAAGACAACAAATTTTGCGCACTTCTGCTGCTCCAAACGCTTAACCACAATGGCCTAGGGAAAAAATACACATACCTTTGTAATCGGGAGAGTTTCTACTTTCAGACGCAACAGGAATTTTTGGGTTTGGTCAAGCCGTTCGCGAGATATGGAAGTTTGAAGCTAAGAAATGGTTGAGCAGACAACAAATTTTTCCCAATTCTGCTGCTCCAAACGCTTAACCAGAATGGCCTAGGGAAAAAATACACATACCGCTGTAATCGGGCGAGTATCTACTTTCAGACGCAGCAGGTATTTTTGGGTTTGGTCAATCTGTTCACGAGATATGGGAGTTTGAAGCTAAGAAATGGTTGAGCAGACAACAAATTTCTCCCAATTCTGCTGCTCCAAACGCTTAACCACAATGGCCTAGGGAAAAAATACACACACCTTTGTAATCGGAAGAGTTTCGACTTTCAGATGCAATAGTAATTTTTGGGTTTGGTCAATCCGTTCGCGAGATATGGGAGTTTGAAGCCAAGAAATGTTTGAAAAGACAACAAATTTTTCGCACTTCTGCTGCTCCAAACGCTTAACCAGGATGGTATAGGGAAAAAATACACATACCGTTGTAATCGGGAGAGTTTCTACTTTCAGACGCAGCAGGTATTTTTGGGTTTGGTCAATCCGTTCACGAGATATGGGAGTTTGAAGCTAAGAAATGGTTGAGCAGACAACAAATTTCTCCCAATTCTGCTGCTCCAAACGCTTAACCACAATGGCCTAGGGAAAAAAATGCACATACCTTTGTAATCGGGAGAGTTTCTACTTTCAGACGCAACAGGAACTTTTGGGTTTGGTCATTCCGTTCGCGAGATATGGGAGTTTGAAGCTAAGAAATGGTTGAGAAGACAACAAATTTTGCGCACTTCTGCTGCTCCAAACGCTTAACCACAATGGCCTAGGGAAAAAATACACATACCTTTGTAATCGGGAGAGTTTCTACTTTCAGACGCAACAGGAATTTTTGGGTTTGGTCAAGCCGTTCGCGAGATATGGGAGTTTGAAGCTAAGAAATGGTTGAGTAGACAACAAATATTTCCCACTTCTGCTGATCCAAATGCTTAACCACAATGGCCTAGGGGAAAAAAAAAAATACCTTTGTAATCGGGAGAGTTTCTACTTTTAGACGCAACAGGAATTTTTGGGTTTGGTCAAGCCGTTCGCGAGATATGGGAGTTTGAAGCTAAGAAATGGGTGAGCAGACAACAAATTTTCCCACTTCTGCTGCTCCAAACGCTTAACCACAATGGCCTAGGGAAAAAAATGCACATACCTTTGTAATCGGGAGAGTTTCTACTTTCAGACGCAACAGGAATTTTTGGGTTTGGTCAAGCCGTTCGCGAGATATGGAAGTTTGAAGCTAAGAAATGGTTGAGCAGAAAACAAATTTTTCCCAATTCTGCTGCTCCAAACGCTTAACCAGAATGGCCTAGGGAAAAAATACACATACCGCTGTAATCGGGCGAGTATCTACTTTCAGATTCAAGAGGAATTTTTGGGCTTGGTCAAATCTTTCGCGAGATATGGGCGTTTGAAGCTAAGAAATGGTGGAGCAGACAACAAATTTTTCGCACTTCTGCTGCTACAAACGCTTATCCAGAATGGCCTAGGGAAAAAATACACATACCGTTGTAATCGGGCGAGTTTCGACTTTCAGATGCAATAGTAATTTTTGGGTTTGGTCAATCCGTTCGCGAGATATGGGAGTTTGAAGCCAAGAAATGTTTGAAAAGACAACAAATTTTTCGCACTTCTGCTGCTCCAAACGCTTAACCAGGATGGTATAGGGAAAAAATACACATACCCTTGTAATCGGGAGAGTTTCTACTTTCAGACGCAGCAGGTATTTTTGGGTTTGGTCAATCCGTTCACGAGATATGGGAGTTTGAAGCTAAGAAATGGTTGAGCAGACAACAAATTTTTCCCAATTCTGCTGCTCCAAACGCTTAACCACAATGGCCTAGGGAAAAAATACACACACCTTTGTAATCGGGAGAGTTTCGACTTTCAGATGCAATAGTAATTTTTGGGTTTGGTCAATCCGTTCGCGAGATATGGGAGTTTGAATCTAAGAAATGGTTGAGAAGGCTACAAATTTCTCGCAATTCTGCTGCTCCAAACGCTTAACCAGAATGGCCTAGGGAAAAAATACACATACCGTTGTAATCGGGCGAGTATCTACTTTCAGATGCAATAGTAATTTTTGGGTTTGGTCAATCCGTTCGCGAGATATGGGAGTTTGAAGTTAAGAAATGGTTGAGCAGACAACAAATTTTTCCCACTTCTGCTGCTCCAAACGCTTAACCACAATGGTCTAGGGAAAAAATACACATACCTTTGTAATCGGGAGAGTTTCTACTTTCAGACGCAACAGGAATTTTTGGGTTTGGTCAAGCCGTTCGCGAGATATGGGAGTTTGAAGCTAAGAAATGGTTGAGCAGACAACAAATTTTCCCACTTCTGCTGCTCCAAACGCTTAACCACAATGGCCTAGGGAAAAAAATGCACATACCTTTGTAATCGGGAGAGTTTCTACTTTCAGACGCAACAGGAACTTTTGGGTTTGGTCATGCCGTTCGCGAGATATGGGAGTTTGAAGCTAAGAAATGGTTGAGAAGACAACAAATTTTGCGCACTTCTGCTGCTCCAAACGCTTAACCACAATGGCCTAGGGAAAAAATACACATACCTTTGTAATCGGGAGAGTTTCTACTTTCAGACGCAACAGGAATTTTTGGGTTTGGTCAAGCCGTTCGCGAGATATGGAAGTTTGAAGCTAAGAAATGGTTGAGCAGACAACAAATTTTTCCCAATTCTGCTGCTCCAAACGCTTAACCAGAATGGCCTAGGGAAAAAATACACATACCGCTGTAATCGGGCGAGTATCTACTTTCAGACGCAGCAGGAATTTTTGGGTTTGGTCAATCCGTTCACGAGATATGGGAGTTTGAAGCTAAGAAATGGTTGAGCAGACAACAAATTTCTCCCACTTCTGCTGCTCCAAACGCTTAACCACAATGGCCTAGGGAAAAAATACACACACCTTTGTAATCGGTAGAGTTTCGACTTTCAGATGCAATAGTAATTTTTGGGTTTGGTCAATCCGTTCGCGAGATATGGGAGTTTGAATCTAAGAAATGGTTGAGCAGACAACAAATTTTTCCCACTTCTGCTGATCCAAACGCTTAACCACAATGGCCTAGGGGAAAAAAAAAAATACCTTTGTAATCGGAAGAGTTTCTACACTCAGACGCAACAGGAATTTTTGGGTTTGGTCAAGCCGTTCGCGAGATATGGGAGTTTGAAGCTAAGAAATGTTTGACCAGACAACAAATTTTTCCCACTTCTGCTGCTCCAAACGCTTAACCACAATGGCCTAGGGAAACAAATGCACATACCTTTGTAATCGGGAGAGTTTCTACTGTCAGACGCAACAGGAACTTTTGGGTTTGGACAATCCTTTCGCGAGATATGGGAGTTTGAATTTAAGAAATGGTTGAGAAGGCAACAAATTTTGCGCACTTCTGCTGCTCCAAACGCTTAACCACAATGGCCTAGGGAAAAAATACACATACCTTTGTAATCGGGAGAGTTTCTACTTTCAGACGCAACAGGAATTTTTGGGTTTGGTCAAGCCGTTCGCGAGATATGGAAGTTTGAAGCTAAGAAATGGTTGAGCAGACAACAAATTTTTCCCAATTCTGCTGCTCCAAACGCTTAACCAGAATGGCCTAGGGAAAAAATACACATACCGCTGTAATCGGGCGAGTATCTACTTTCAGACGCAGCAGGTATTTTTGGGTTTGGTCAATCTGTTCACGAGATATGGGAGTTTGAAGCTAAGAAATGGTTGAGCAGACAACAAATTTCTCCCAATTCTGCTGCTCCAAACGCTTAACCACAATGGCCTAGGGAAAAAATACACACACCTTTGTAATCGGAAGAGTTTCGACTTTCAGATGCAATAGTAATTTTTGGGTTTGGTCAATCCGTTCGCGAGATATGGGAGTTTGAAGCCAAGAAATGTTTGAAAAGACAACAAATTTTTCGCACTTCTGCTGCTCCAAACGCTTAACCAGGATGGTATAGGGAAAAAATACACATACCGTTGTAATCGGGAGAGTTTCTACTTTCAGACGCAGCAGGTATTTTTGGGTTTGGTCAATCCGTTCACGAGATATGGGAGTTTGAAGCTAAGAAATGGTTGAGCAGACAACAAATTTCTCCCAATTCTGCTGCTCCAAACGCTTAACCACAATGGCCTAGGGAAAAAAATGCACATACCTTTGTAATCGGGAGAGTTTCTACTTTCAGACGCAACAGGAACTTTTGGGTTTGGTCATTCCGTTCGCGAGATATGGGAGTTTGAATCTAAGAAATGGTTGAGAAGACAACAAATTTTGCGCACTTCTGCTGCTCCAAACGCTTAACCACAATGGCCTAGGGAAAAAATACACATACCTTTGTAATCGGGAGAGTTTCTACTTTCAGACGCAACAGGAATTTTTGGGTTTGGTCAAGCCGTTCGCGAGATATGGGAGTTTGAAGCTAAGAAATGGTTGAGCAGACAACAAATTTTTCCCACTTCTGCTGATCCAAATGCTTAACCACAATGGCCTAGGGGAAAAAAAAAAATACCTTTGTAATCGGGAGAGTTTCTACTTTTAGACGCAACAGGAATTTTTGGGTTTGGTCAAGCCGTTCGCGAGATATGGGAGTTTGAAGCTAAGAAATGTGTGAGCAGACAACAAATTTTCCCACTTCTGCTGCTCCAAACGCTTAACCACAATGGCCTAGGGAAAAAAATGCACATACCTTTGTAATCGGGAGAGTTTCTACTTTCAGACGCAACAGGAATTTTTGGGTTTGGTCAAGCCGTTCGCGAGATATGGAAGTTTGAAGCTAAGAAATGGTTGAGCAGAAAACAAATTTTTCCCAATTCTGCTGCTCCAAACGCTTAACCAGAATGGCCTAGGGAAAAAATACACATACCGCTGTAATCGGGCGAGTATCTACTTTCAGATTCAAGAGGAATTTTTGGGCTTGGTCAAATCTTTCGCGAGATATGGGCGTTTGAAGCTAAGAAATGGTGGAGCAGACAACAAATTTTTCGCACTTCTGCTGCTACAAACGCTTATCCAGAATGGCCTAGGGAAAAAATACACATACCGTTGTAATCGGGCGAGTTTCGACTTTCAGATGCAATAGTAATTTTTGGGTTTGGTCAATCCGTTCGCGAGATATGGGAGTTTGAAGCCAAGAAATGTTTGAAAAGACAACAAATTTTTCGCACTTCTGCTGCTCCAAACGCTTAACCAGGATGGTATAGGGGAAAAATACACATACCCTTGTAATCGGGAGAGTTTCTACTTTCAGACGCAGCAGGTATTTTTGGGTTTGGTCAATCCGTTCACGAGATATGGGAGTTTGAAGCTAAGAAATGGTTGAGCAGACAACAAATTTCTCCCAATTCTGCTGCTCCAAACGCTTAACCACAATGGCCTAGGGAAAAAATACACACACCTTTGTAATCGGGAGAGTTTCGACTTTCAGATGCAATAGTAATTTTTGGGTTTGGTCAATCCGTTCGCGAGATATGGGAGTTTGAATCTAAGAAATGGTTGAGAAGGCTACAAATTTCTCGCAATTCTGCTGCTCCAAACGCTTAACCAGAATGGCCTAGGGAAAAAATACACATACCGTTGTAATCGGGCGACTTTCTACTTTCAGATGCAATAGAAATTTTTGTTTTTGGTCAATCCTTTCGGGGGTATGGGAGTTTGAAGCTAAGAAATGGTTGAGTAGACAACAAATTTTTCCCACTTCTGCTGCTCCAAACGCTTAACCACAATGCCCTAGGGAAAAAATACACATACCGTTGTAATCGGGCGAGTATCTACTTTCAGATGCAATAGTAATTTTTGGGTTTGGTCAATCCGTTCGCGAGATATGGGAGTTTGAAGTTAAGAAATGGTTGAGCAGACAACAAATTTTTCCCACTTCTGCTGCTCCAAACGCTTAACCACAATGGTCTAGGGAAAAAATACACATACCTTTGTAATCGGGAGAGTTTCTACTTTCAGACGCAACAGGAATTTGTGGGTTTGGTCAAGCCGTTCGCGAGATATGGGAGTTTGAAGCTAAGAAATGGTTGAGCAGACAACAAATTTTCCCACTTCTGCTGCTCCAAACGCTTAACCACAATGGCCTAGGGAAAAAAATGCACATACCTTTGTAATCGGGAGAGTTTCTACTTTCAGACGCAACAGGAACTTTTGGGTTTGGTCATGCCGTTCGCGAGATATGGGAGTTTGAAGCTAAGAAATGGTTGAGAAGACAACAAATTTTGCGCACTTCTGCTGCTCCAAACGCTTAACCACAATGGCCTAGGGAAAATAATACACATACCTTTGTAATCGGGAGAGTTTCTACTTTCAGACGCAACAGGAATTTTTGGGTTTGGTCAAGCCGTTCGCGAGATATGGAAGTTTGAAGCTAAGAAATGGTTGAGCAGACAACAAATTTTTCCCAATTCTGCTGCTCCAAACGCTTAACCAGAATGGCCTAGGGAAAAAATACACATACCGCTGTAATCGGGCGAGTATCTACTTTCAGACGCAGCAGGTATTTTTGGGTTTGGTCAATCCGTTCACGAGATATGGGAGTTTGAAGCTAAGAAATGGTTGAGCAGACAACAAATTTCTCCCACTTCTGCTGCTCCAAACGCTTAACCACAATGGCCTAGGGAAAAAATACACACACCTTTGTAATCGGTAGAGTTTCGACTTTCAGATGCAATAGTAATTTTTGGGTTTGGTCAATCCGTTCGCGAGATATGGGAGTTTGAATCTAAGAAATGGTTGAGCAGACAACAAATTTTTCCCACTTCTGCTGATCCAAACGCTTAACCACAATGGCCTAGGGGAAAAAAAAAAATACCTTTGTAATCGGAAGAGTTTCTACACTCAGACGCAACAGGAATTTTTGGGTTTGGTCAAGCCGTTCGCGAGATATGGGAGTTTGAAGCTAAGAAATGTTTGAGCAGACAACAAATTTTTCCCACTTCTGCTGCTCCAAACGCTTAACCACAATGGCCTAGGGAAACAAATGCACATACCTTTGTAATCGGGAGAGTTTCTACTGTCAGACGCAACAGGAACTTTTGGGTTTGGACAATCCTTTCGCGAGATATGGGAGTTTGAATTTAAGAAATGGTTGAGAAGGCAACAAATTTTGCGCACTTCTGCTGCTCCAAACGCTTAACGGGAATGACCTAGGGAAAAAATACACATGCCGTTGTAATCGGGCGAGTTCCTACTTTCAGACGCAACAGGAATTTTTGGGTTTGGTCTATCCATTCGCGAGATATGGGAGTTTGAAGCTAAGAAATGGTTGAGCAGACAACAAATTTTTCGCACTTCTGCTGCTCCAAACGCTTAACCACAATGGTCTCGGGGAAAAAATACACATACATTTGTAATCGGGAGAGTTTCTACTTTCAGTCGCAACAGGAATTTTTGGGTTTGGTCAAGCCGTTCGCGAGATATGGGAGTTTGAAGCTAAGAAATGGTTGAGCAGACAACAAATTTTTCCCAATTCTGCTGCTCCAAACGCTTAACCAGAATGGCCTAGGGAAAAAATACACATACCGCTGTAATCGGGCGAGTATCTACTTTCAGACGCAGCAGGTATTTTTGGGTTTGGTCAATCTGTTCACGAGATATGGGAGTTTGAAGCTAAGAAATGGTTGAGCAGACAACAAATTTCTCCCAATTCTGCTGCTCCAAACGCTTAACCACAATGGCCTAGGGAAAAAATACACACACCTTTGTAATCGGAAGAGTTTCGACTTTCAGATGCAATAGTAATTTTTGGGTTTGGTCAATCCGTTCGCGAGATATGGGAGTTTGAAGCCAAGAAATGTTTGAAAAGACAACAAATTTTTCGCACTTCTGCTGCTCCAAACGCTTAACCAGGATGGTATAGGGAAAAAATACACATACCGTTGTAATCGGGAGAGTTTCTACTTTCAGACGCAGCAGGTATTTTTGGGTTTGGTCAATCCGTTCACGAGATATGGGAGTTTGAAGCTAAGAAATGGTTGAGCAGACAACAAATTTCTCCCAATTCTGCTGCTCCAAACGCTTAACCACAATGGCCTAGGGAAAAAAATGCACATACCTTTGTAATCGGGAGAGTTTCTACTTTCCGACGCAACAGGAACTTTTGGGTTTGGTCATTCCGTTCGCGAGATATGGGAGTTTGAAGCTAAGAAATGGTTGAGAAGACAACAAATTTTGCGCACTTCTGCTGCTCCAAACGCTTAACCACAATGGCCTAGGGAAAAAATACACATACCTTTGTAATCGGGAGAGTTTCTACTTTCAGACGCAACAGGAATTTTTGGGTTTGGTCAAGCCGTTCGCGAGATATGGGAGTTTGAAGCTAAGAAATGGTTGAGCAGACAACAAATTTTCCCACTTCTGCTGCTCCAAACGCTTAACCACAATGGCCTAGGGAAAAAAATGCACATACCTTTGTAATCGGGAGAGTTTCTACTTTCAGACGCAACAGGAACTTTTGGGTTTGGTCATTCCGTTCGCGAGATATGGGAGTTTGAAGCTAAGAAATGGTTGAGAAGACAACAAATTTTGCGCACTTCTGCTGCTCCAAACGCTTAACCACAATGGCCTAGGGAAAAAATACACATACCTTTGTAATCGGGAGAGTTTCTACTTTCAGACGCAACAGGAATTTTTGGGTTTGGTCAAGCCGTTCGCGAGATATGGAAGTTTGAAGCTAAGAAATGGTTGAGCAGACAACAAATTTTTCCCACTTCTGCTGATCCAAATGCTTAACCACAATGGCCTAGGGGAAAAAAAAAAATACCTTTGCAATCGGGAGAGTTTCTACTTTTAGACGCAACAGGAATTTTTGGGTTTGGTCAAGCCGTTCGCGAGATATGGGAGTTTGAAGCTAAGAAATGGGTGAGCAGACAACAAATTTTCCCACTTCTGCTGCTCCAAACGCTTAACCACAATGGCCTAGGGAAAAAAATGCACATACCTTTGTAATCGGGAGAGTTTCTACTTTCAGACGCAACAGGAATTTTTGGGTTTGGTCAAGCCGTTCGCGAGATATGGAAGTTTGAAGCTAAGAAATGGTTGAGCAGAAAACAAATTTTTCCCAATTCTGCTGCTCCAAACGCTTAACCAGAATGGCCTAGGGAAAAAATACACATACCGCTGTAATCGGGCGAGTATCTACTTTCAGATTCAAGAGGAATTTTTGGGCTTGGTCAAATCTTTCGCGAGATATGGGCGTTTGAAGCTAAGAAATGGTGGAGCAGACAACAAATTTTTCGCACTTCTGCTGCTACAAACGCTTATCCAGAATGGCCTAGGGAAAAAATACACATACCGTTGTAATCGGGCGAGTTTCGACTTTCAGATGCAATAGTAATTTTTGGGTTTGGTCGATCCGTTCGCGAGATATGGGAGTTTGAAGCCAAGAAATGTTTGAAAAGACAACAAATTTTTCGCACTTCTGCTGCTCCAAACGCTTAACCAGGATGGTATAGGGAAAAAATACACATACCCTTGTAATCGGGAGAGTTTCTACTTTCAGACGCAGCAGGTATTTTTGGGTTTGGTCAATCCGTTCACGAGATATGGGAGTTTGAAGCTAAGAAATGGTTGAGCAGACAACAAATTTCTCCCAATTCTGCTGCTCCAAACGCTTAACCACAATGGCCTAGGGAAAAAATACACACACATTTGTAATCGGGAGAGTTTCGACTTTCAGATGCAATAGTAATTTTTGGGTTTGGTCAATCCGTTCGCGAGATATGGGAGTTTGAATCTAAGAAATGGTTGAGAAGGCTACAAATTTCTCGCAATTCTGCTGCTCCAAACGCTTAACCAGAATGGCCTAGGGAAAAAATACACATACCGTTGTAATCGGGCGACTTTCTACTTTCAGATGCAATAGAAATTTTTGTTTTTGGTCAATCCTTTCGGGGGTATGGGAGTTTGAAGCTAAGAAATGGTTGAGTAGACAACAAATTTTTCCCACTTCTGCTGCTCCAAACGCTTAACCACAATGCCCTAGGGAAAAAATACACATACCGTTGTAATCGGGCGAGTATCTACTTTCAGATGCAATAGTAATTTTTGGGTTTGGTCAATCCGTTCGCGAGATATGGGAGTTTGAAGTTAAGAAATGGTTGAGCAGACAACAAATTTTTCCCACTTCTGCTGCTCCAAACGCTTAACCACAATGGTCTAGGGAAAAAATACACATACCTTTGTAATCGGGAGAGTTTCTACTTTCAGACGCAACAGGAATTTTTGGGTTTGGTCAAGCCGTTCGCGAGATATGGGAGTTTGAAGCTAAGAAATGGTTGAGCAGACAACAAATTTTCCCACTTCTGCTGCTCCAAACGCTTAACCACAATGGCCTAGGGAAAAAAATGCACATACCTTTGTAATCGGGAGAGTTTCTACTTTCAGACGCAACAGGAACTTTTGGGTTTGGTCATGCCGTTCGCGAGATATGGGAGTTTGAAGCTAAGAAATGGTTGAGAAGACAACAAATTTTGCGCACTTCTGCTGCTCCAAACGCTTAACCACAATGGCCTAGGGAAAAAATACACATACCTTTGTAATCGGGAGAGTTTCTACTTTCAGACGCAACAGGAATTTTTGGGTTTGGTCAAGCCGTTCGCGAGATATGGAAGTTTGAAGCTAAGAAATGGTTGAGCAGACAACAAATTTTTCCCAATTCTGCTGCTCCAAACGCTTAACCAGAATGGCCTAGGGAAAAAATACACATACCGCTGTAATCGGGCGAGTATCTACTTTCAGACGCAGCAGGTATTTTTGGGTTTGGTCAATCTGTTCACGAGATATGGGAGTTTGAAGCTAAGAAATGGTTGAGCAGACAACAAATTTCTCCCAATTCTGCTGCTCCAAACGCTTAACCACAATGGCCTAGGGAAAAAATACACACACCTTTGTAATCGGAAGAGTTTCGACTTTCAGATGCAATAGTAATTTTTGGGTTTGGTCAATCCGTTCGCGAGATATGGGAGTTTGAAGCCAAGAAATGTTTGAAAAGACAACAAATTTTTCGCACTTCTGCTGCTCCAAACGCTTAACCAGGATGGTATAGGGAAAAAATACACATACCGTTGTAATCGGGAGAGTTTCTACTTTCAGACGCAGCAGGTATTTTTGGGTTTGGTCAATCCGTTCACGAGATATGGGAGTTTGAAGCTAAGAAATGGTTGAGCAGACAACAAATTTCTCCCAATTCTGCTGCTCCAAACGCTTAACCACAATGGCCTAGGGAAAAAAATGCACATACCTTTGTAATCGGGAGAGTTTCTACTTTCAGACGCAACAGGAACTTTTGGGTTTGGTCATTCCGTTCGCGAGATATGGGAGTTTGAAGCTAAGAAATGGTTGAGAAGACAACAAATTTTGCGCACTTCTGCTGCTCCAAACGCTTAACCACAATGGCCTAGGGAAAAAATACACATACCTTTGTAATCGGGAGAGTTTCTACTTTCAGACGCAACAGGAATTTTTGGGTTTGGTCAAGCCGTTCGCGAGATATGGGAGTTTGAAGCTAAGAAATGGTTGAGTAGACAACAAATATTTCCCACTTCTGCTGATCCAAATGCTTAACCACAATGGCCTAGGGGAAAAAAAAAAAATACCTTTGTAATCGGGAGAGTTTCTACTTTTAGACGCAACAGGAATTTTTGGGTTTGGTCAAGCCGTTCGCGAGATATGGGAGTTTGAAGCTAAGAAATGGGTGAGCAGACAACAAATTTTCCCACTTCTGCTGCTCCAAACGCTTAACCACAATGGCCTAGGGAAAAAAATGCACATACCTTTGTAATCGGGAGAGTTTCTACTTTCAGACGCAACAGGAATTTTTGGGTTTGGTCAAGCCGTTCGCGAGATATGGAAGTTTGAAGCTAAGAAATGGTTGAGCAGAAAACAAATTTTTCCCAATTCTGCTGCTCCAAACGCTTAACCAGAATGGCCTAGGGAAAAAATACACATACCGCTGTAATCGGGCGAGTATCTACTTTCAGATTCAAGAGGAATTTTTGGGCTTGGTCAAATCTTTCGCGAGATATGGGCGTTTGAAGCTAAGAAATGGTGGAGCAGACAACAAATTTTTCGCACTTCTGCTGCTACAAACGCTTATCCAGAATGGCCTAGGGAAAAAATACACATACCGTTGTAATCGGGCGAGTTTCGACTTTCAGATGCAATAGTAATTTTTGGGTTTGGTCAATCCGTTCGCGAGATATGGGAGTTTGAAGCCAAGAAATGTTTGAAAAGACAACAAATTTTTCGCACTTCTGCTGCTCCAAACGCTTAACCAGGATGGTATAGGGAAAAAATACACATACCCTTGTAATCGGGAGAGTTTCTACTTTCAGACGCAGCAGGTATTTTTGGGTTTGGTCAATCCGTTCACGAGATATGGGAGTTTGAAGCTAAGAAATGGTTGAGCAGACAACAAATTTTTCCCAATTCTGCTGCTCCAAACGCTTAACCACAATGGCCTAGGGAAAAAATACACACACCTTTGTAATCGGGAGAGTTTCGACTTTCAGATGCAATAGTAATTTTTGGGTTTGGTCAATCCGTTCGCGAGATATGGGAGTTTGAATCTAAGAAATGGTTGAGAAGGCTACAAATTTCTCGCAATTCTGCTGCTCCAAACGCTTAACCAGAATGGCCTAGGGAAAAAATACACATACCGTTGTAATCGGGCGAGTATCTACTTTCAGATGCAATAGTAATTTTTGGGTTTGGTCAATCCGTTCGCGAGATATGGGAGTTTGAAGTTAAGAAATGGTTGAGCAGACAACAAATTTTTCCCACTTCTGCTGCTCCAAACGCTTAACCACAATGGTCTAGGGAAAAAAATACACATACCTTTGTAATCGGGAGAGTTTCTACTTTCAGACGCAACAGGAATTTTTGGGTTTGGTCAAGCCGTTCGCGAGATATGGGAGTTTGAAGCTAAGAAATGGTTGAGCAGACAACAAATTTTCCCACTTCTGCTGCTCCAAACGCTTAACCACAATGGCCTAGGGAAAAAAATGCACATACCTTTGTAATCGGGAGAGTTTCTACTTTCAGACGCAACAGGAACTTTTGGGTTTGGTCATGCCGTTCGCGAGATATGGGAGTTTGAAGCTAAGAAATGGTTGAGAAGACAACAAATTTTGCGCACTTCTGCTGCTCCAAACGCTTAACCACAATGGCCTAGGGAAAAAATACACATACCTTTGTAATCGGGAGAGTTTCTACTTTCAGACGCAACAGGAATTTTTGGGTTTGGTCAAGCCGTTCGCGAGATATGGAAGTTTGAAGCTAAGAAATGGTTGAGCAGACAACAAATTTTTCCCAATTCTGCTGCTCCAAACGCTTAACCAGAATGGCCTAGGGAAAAAATACACATACCGCTGTAATCGGGCGAGTATCTACTTTCAGACGCAGCAGGAATTTTTGGGTTTGGTCAATCCGTTCACGAGATATGGGAGTTTGAAGCTAAGAAATGGTTGAGCAGACAACAAATTTCTCCCACTTCTGCTGCTCCAAACGCTTAACCACAATGGCCTAGGGAAAAAATACACACACCTTTGTAATCGGTAGAGTTTCGACTTTCAGATGCAATAGTAATTTTTGGGTTTGGTCAATCCGTTCGCGAGATATGGGAGTTTGAATCTAAGAAATGGTTGAGCAGACAACAAATTTTTCCCACTTCTGCTGATCCAAACGCTTAACCACAATGGCCTAGGGGAAAAAAAAAAATACCTTTGTAATCGGAAGAGTTTCTACACTCAGACGCAACAGGAATTTTTGGGTTTGGTCAAGCCGTTCGCGAGATATGGGAGTTTGAAGCTAAGAAATGTTTGACCAGACAACAAATTTTTCCCACTTCTGCTGCTCCAAACGCTTAACCACAATGGCCTAGGGAAACAAATGCACATACCTTTGTAATCGGGAGAGTTTCTACTGTCAGACGCAACAGGAACTTTTGGGTTTGGACAATCCTTTCGCGAGATATGGGAGTTTGAATTTAAGAAATGGTTGAGAAGGCAACAAATTTTGCGCACTTCTGCTGCTCCAAACGCTTAACCACAATGGCCTAGGGAAAAAATACACATACCTTTGTAATCGGGAGAGTTTCTACTTTCAGACGCAACAGGAATTTTTGGGTTTGGTCAAGCCGTTCGCGAGATATGGAAGTTTGAAGCTAAGAAATGGTTGAGCAGACAACAAATTTTTCCCAATTCTGCTGCTCCAAACGCTTAACCAGAATGGCCTAGGGAAAAAATACACATACCGCTGTAATCGGGCGAGTATCTACTTTCAGACGCAGCAGGTATTTTTGGGTTTGGTCAATCTGTTCACGAGATATGGGAGTTTGAAGCTAAGAAATGGTTGAGCAGACAACAAATTTCTCCCAATTCTGCTGCTCCAAACGCTTAACCACAATGGCCTAGGGAAAAAATACACACACCTTTGTAATCGGAAGAGTTTCGACTTTCAGATGCAATAGTAATTTTTGGGTTTGGTCAATCCGTTCGCGAGATATGGGAGTTTGAAGCCAAGAAATGTTTGAAAAGACAACAAATTTTTCGCACTTCTGCTGCTCCAAACGCTTAACCAGGATGGTATAGGGAAAAAATACACATACCGTTGTAATCGGGAGAGTTTCTACTTTCAGACGCAGCAGGTATTTTTGGGTTTGGTCAATCCGTTCACGAGATATGGGAGTTTGAAGCTAAGAAATGGTTGAGCAGACAACAAATTTCTCCCAATTCTGCTGCTCCAAACGCTTAACCACAATGGCCTAGGGAAAAAAATGCACATACCTTTGTAATCGGGAGAGTTTCTACTTTCAGACGCAACAGGAACTTTTGGGTTTGGTCATTCCGTTCGCGAGATATGGGAGTTTGAATCTAAGAAATGGTTGAGAAGACAACAAATTTTGCGCACTTCTGCTGCTCCAAGCGCTTAACCACAATGGCCTAGGGAAAAAATACACATACCTTTGTAATCGGGAGAGTTTCTACTTTCAGACGCAACAGGAATTTTTGGGTTTGGTCAAGCCGTTCGCGAGATATGGGAGTTTGAAGCTAAGAAATGGTTGAGCAGACAACAAATTTTTCCCACTTCTGCTGATCCAAATGCTTAACCACAATGGCCTAGGGGAAAAAAAAAAATACCTTTGTAATCGGGAGAGTTTCTACTTTTAGACGCAACAGGAATTTTTGGGTTTGGTCAAGCCGTTCGCGAGATATGGGAGTTTGAAGCTAAGAAATGTGTGAGCAGACAACAAATTTTCCCACTTCTGCTGCTCCAAACGCTTAACCACAATGGCCTAGGGAAAAAAATGCACATACCTTTGTAATCGGGAGAGTTTCTACTTTCAGACGCAACAGGAATTTTTGGGTTTGGTCAAGCCGTTCGCGAGATATGGAAGTTTGAAGCTAAGAAATGGTTGAGCAGAAAACAAATTTTTCCCAATTCTGCTGCTCCAAACGCTTAACCAGAATGGCCTAGGGAAAAAATACACATACCGCTGTAATCGGGCGAGTATCTACTTTCAGATTCAAGAGGAATTTTTGGGCTTGGTCAAATCTTTCGCGAGATATGGGCGTTTGAAGCTAAGAAATGGTGGAGCAGACAACAAATTTTTCGCACTTCTGCTGCTACAAACGCTTATCCAGAATGGCCTAGGGAAAAAATACACATACCGTTGTAATCGGGCGAGTTTCGACTTTCAGATGCAATAGTAATTTTTGGGTTTGGTCAATCCGTTCGCGAGATATGGGAGTTTGAAGCCAAGAAATGTTTGAAAAGACAACAAATTTTTCGCACTTCTGCTGCTCCAAACGCTTAACCAGGATGGTATAGGGGAAAAATACACATACCCTTGTAATCGGGAGAGTTTCTACTTTCAGACGCAGCAGGTATTTTTGGGTTTGGTCAATCCGTTCACGAGATATGGGAGTTTGAAGCTAAGAAATGGTTGAGCAGACAACAAATTTCTCCCAATTCTGCTGCTCCAAACGCTTAACCACAATGGCCTAGGGAAAAAATACACACACCTTTGTAATCGGGAGAGTTTCGACTTTCAGATGCAATAGTAATTTTTGGGTTTGGTCAATCCGTTCGCGAGATATGGGAGTTTGAATCTAAGAAATGGTTGAGAAGGCTACAAATTTCTCGCAATTCTGCTGCTCCAAACGCTTAACCAGAATGGCCTAGGGAAAAAATACACATACCGTTGTAATCGGGCGACTTTCTACTTTCAGATGCAATAGAAATTTTTGTTTTTGGTCAATCCTTTCGGGGGTATGGGAGTTTGAAGCTAAGAAATGGTTGAGTAGACAACAAATTTTTCCCACTTCTGCTGCTCCAAACGCTTAACCACAATGCCCTAGGGAAAAAATACACATACCGTTGTAATCGGGCGAGTATCTACTTTCAGATGCAATAGTAATTTTTGGGTTTGGTCAATCCGTTCGCGAGATATGGGAGTTTGAAGTTAAGAAATGGTTGAGCAGACAACAAATTTTTCCCACTTCTGCTGCTCCAAACGCTTAACCACAATGGTCTAGGGAAAAAATACACATACCTTTGTAATCGGGAGAGTTTCTACTTTCAGACGCAACAGGAATTTGTGGGTTTGGTCAAGCCGTTCGCGAGATATGGGAGTTTGAAGCTAAGAAATGGTTGAGCAGACAACAAATTTTCCCACTTCTGCTGCTCCAAACGCTTAACCACAATGGCCTAGGGAAAAAAATGCACATACCTTTGTAATCGGGAGAGTTTCTACTTTCAGACGCAACAGGAACTTTTGGGTTTGGTCATGCCGTTCGCGAGATATGGGAGTTTGAAGCTAAGAAATGGTTGAGAAGACAACAAATTTTGCGCACTTCTGCTGCTCCAAACGCTTAACCACAATGGCCTAGGGAAAATAATACACATACCTTTGTAATCGGGAGAGTTTCTACTTTCAGACGCAACAGGAATTTTTGGGTTTGGTCAAGCCGTTCGCGAGATATGGAAGTTTGAAGCTAAGAAATGGTTGAGCAGACAACAAATTTTTCCCAATTCTGCTGCTCCAAACGCTTAACCAGAATGGCCTAGGGAAAAAATACACATACCGCTGTAATCGGGCGAGTATCTACTTTCAGACGCAGCAGGTATTTTTGGGTTTGGTCAATCCGTTCACGAGATATGGGAGTTTGAAGCTAAGAAATGGTTGAGCAGACAACAAATTTCTCCCACTTCTGCTGCTCCAAACGCTTAACCACAATGGCCTAGGGAAAAAATACACACACCTTTGTAATCGGTAGAGTTTCGACTTTCAGATGCAATAGTAATTTTTGGGTTTGGTCAATCCGTTCGCGAGATATGGGAGTTTGAATCTAAGAAATGGTTGAGCAGACAACAAATTTTTCCCACTTCTGCTGATCCAAACGCTTAACCACAATGGCCTAGGGGAAAAAAAAAAATACCTTTGTAATCGGAAGAGTTTCTACACTCAGACGCAACAGGAATTTTTGGGTTTGGTCAAGCCGTTCGCGAGATATGGGAGTTTGAAGCTAAGAAATGTTTGAGCAGACAACAAATTTTTCCCACTTCTGCTGCTCCAAACGCTTAACCACAATGGCCTAGGGAAACAAATGCACATACCTTTGTAATCGGGAGAGTTTCTACTGTCAGACGCAACAGGAACTTTTGGGTTTGGACAATCCTTTCGCGAGATATGGGAGTTTGAATTTAAGAAATGGTTGAGAAGGCAACAAATTTTGCGCACTTCTGCTGCTCCAAACGCTTAACGGGAATGACCTAGGGAAAAAATACACATGCCGTTGTAATCGGGCGAGTTCCTACTTTCAGACGCAACAGGAATTTTTGGGTTTGGTCTATCCATTCGCGAGATATGGGAGTTTGAAGCTAAGAAATGGTTGAGCAGACAACAAATTTTTCGCACTTCTGCTGCTCCAAACGCTTAACCACAATGGTCTCGGGGAAAAAATACACATACATTTGTAATCGGGAGAGTTTCTACTTTCAGTCGCAACAGGAATTTTTGGGTTTGGTCAAGCCGTTCGCGAGATATGGGAGTTTGAAGCTAAGAAATGGTTGAGCAGACAACAAATTTTTCCCAATTCTGCTGCTCCAAACGCTTAACCAGAATGGCCTAGGGAAAAAATACACATACCGCTGTAATCGGGCGAGTATCTACTTTCAGACGCAGCAGGTATTTTTGGGTTTGGTCAATCTGTTCACGAGATATGGGAGTTTGAAGCTAAGAAATGGTTGAGCAGACAACAAATTTCTCCCAATTCTGCTGCTCCAAACGCTTAACCACAATGGCCTAGGGAAAAAATACACACACCTTTGTAATCGGAAGAGTTTCGACTTTCAGATGCAATAGTAATTTTTGGGTTTGGTCAATCCGTTCGCGAGATATGGGAGTTTGAAGCCAAGAAATGTTTGAAAAGACAACAAATTTTTCGCACTTCTGCTGCTCCAAACGCTTAACCAGGATGGTATAGGGAAAAAATACACATACCGTTGTAATCGGGAGAGTTTCTACTTTCAGACGCAGCAGGTATTTTTGGGTTTGGTCAATCCGTTCACGAGATATGGGAGTTTGAAGCTAAGAAATGGTTGAGCAGACAACAAATTTCTCCCAATTCTGCTGCTCCAAACGCTTAACCACAATGGCCTAGGGAAAAAAATGCACATACCTTTGTAATCGGGAGAGTTTCTACTTTCAGACGCAACAGGAACTTTTGGGTTTGGTCATTCCGTTCGCGAGATATGGGAGTTTGAAGCTAAGAAATGGTTGAGAAGACAACAAATTTTGCGCACTTCTGCTGCTCCAAACGCTTAACCACAATGGCCTAGGGAAAAAATACACATACCTTTGTAATCGGGAGAGTTTCTACTTTCAGACGCAACAGGAATTTTTGGGTTTGGTCAAGCCGTTCGCGAGATATGGGAGTTTGAAGCTAAGAAATGGTTGAGCAGACAACAAATTTTTCCCACTTCTGCTGATCCAAATGCTTAACCACAATGGCCTAGGGGAAAAAAAAAAATACCTTTGTAATCGGGAGAGTTTCTACTTTTAGACGCAACAGGAATTTTTGGGTTTGGTCAAGCCGTTCGCGAGATATGGGAGTTTGAAGCTAAGAAATGTGTGAGCAGACAACAAATTTTCCCACTTCTGCTGCTCCAAACGCTTAACCACAATGGCCTAGGGAAAAAAATGCACATACCTTTGTAATCGGGAGAGTTTCTACTTTCAGACGCAACAGGAATTTTTGGGTTTGGTCAAGCCGTTCGCGAGATATGGAAGTTTGAAGCTAAGAAATGGTTGAGCAGAAAACAAATTTTTCCCAATTCTGCTGCTCCAAACGCTTAACCAGAATGGCCTAGGGAAAAAATACACATACCGCTGTAATCGGGCGAGTATCTACTTTCAGATTCAAGAGGAATTTTTGGGCTTGGTCAAATCTTTCGCGAGATATGGGCGTTTGAAGCTAAGAAATGGTGGAGCAGACAACAAATTTTTCGCACTTCTGCTGCTACAAACGCTTATCCAGAATGGCCTAGGGAAAAAATACACATACCGTTGTAATCGGGCGAGTTTCGACTTTCAGATGCAATAGTAATTTTTGGGTTTGGTCAATCCGTTCGCGAGATATGGGAGTTTGAAGCCAAGAAATGTTTGAAAAGACAACAAATTTTTCGCACTTCTGCTGCTCCAAACGCTTAACCAGGATGGTATAGGGGAAAAATACACATACCCTTGTAATCGGGAGAGTTTCTACTTTCAGACGCAGCAGGTATTTTTGGGTTTGGTCAATCCGTTCACGAGATATGGGAGTTTGAAGCTAAGAAATGGTTGAGCAGACAACAAATTTCTCCCAATTCTGCTGCTCCAAACGCTTAACCACAATGGCCTAGGGAAAAAATACACACACCTTTGTAATCGGGAGAGTTTCGACTTTCAGATGCAATAGTAATTTTTGGGTTTGGTCAATCCGTTCGCGAGATATGGGAGTTTGAATCTAAGAAATGGTTGAGAAGGCTACAAATTTCTCGCAATTCTGCTGCTCCAAACGCTTAACCAGAATGGCCTAGGGAAAAAATACACATACCGTTGTAATCGGGCGACTTTCTACTTTCAGATGCAATAGAAATTTTTGTTTTTGGTCAATCCTTTCGGGGGTATGGGAGTTTGAAGCTAAGAAATGGTTGAGTAGACAACAAATTTTTCCCACTTCTGCTGCTCCAAACGCTTAACCACAATGCCCTAGGGAAAAAATACACATACCGTTGTAATCGGGCGAGTATCTACTTTCAGATGCAATAGTAATTTTTGGGTTTGGTCAATCCGTTCGCGAGATATGGGAGTTTGAAGTTAAGAAATGGTTGAGCAGACAACAAATTTTTCCCACTTCTGCTGCTCCAAACGCTTAACCACAATGGTCTAGGGAAAAAATACACATACCTTTGTAATCGGGAGAGTTTCTACTTTCAGACGCAACAGGAATTTGTGGGTTTGGTCAAGCCGTTCGCGAGATATGGGAGTTTGAAGCTAAGAAATGGTTGAGCAGACAACAAATTTTCCCACTTCTGCTGCTCCAAACGCTTAACCACAATGGCCTAGGGAAAAAAATGCACATACCTTTGTAATCGGGAGAGTTTCTACTTTCAGACGCAACAGGAACTTTTGGGTTTGGTCATGCCGTTCGCGAGATATGGGAGTTTGAAGCTAAGAAATGGTTGAGAAGACAACAAATTTTGCGCACTTCTGCTGCTCCAAACGCTTAACCACAATGGCCTAGGGAAAAAATACACATACCTTTGTAATCGGGAGAGTTTCTACTTTCAGACGCAACAGGAATTTTTGGGTTTGGTCAAGCCGTTCGCGAGATATGGAAGTTTGAAGCTAAGAAATGGTTGAGCAGACAACAAATTTTTCCCAATTCTGCTGCTCCAAACGCTTAACCAGAATGGCCTAGGGAAAAAATACACATACCGCTGTAATCGGGCGAGTATCTACTTTCAGACGCAGCAGGTATTTTTGGGTTTGGTCAATCCGTTCACGAGATATGGGAGTTTGAAGCTAAGAAATGGTTGAGCAGACAACAAATTTCTCCCACTTCTGCTGCTCCAAACGCTTAACCACAATGGCCTAGGGAAAAAATACACACACCTTTGTAATCGGTAGAGTTTCGACTTTCAGATGCAATAGTAATTTTTGGGTTTGGTCAATCCGTTCGCGAGATATGGGAGTTTGAATCTAAGAAATGGTTGAGCAGACAACAAATTTTTCCCACTTCTGCTGATCCAAACGCTTAACCACAATGGCCTAGGGCAAAAAAAAAAATACCTTTGTAATCGGAAGAGTTTCTACACTCAGACGCAACAGGAATTTTTGGGTTTGGTCAAGCCGTTCGCGAGATATGGGAGTTTGAAGCTAAGAAATGTTTGAGCAGACAACAAATTTTTCCCACTTCTGCTGCTCCAAACGCTTAACCACAATGGCCTAGGGAAACAAATGCACATACCTTTGTAATCGGGAGAGTTTCTACTGTCAGACGCAACAGGAACTTTTGGGTTTGGACAATCCTTTCGCGAGATATGGGAGTTTGAATTTAAGAAATGGTTGAGAAGGCAACAAATTTTGCGCACTTCTGCTGCTCCAAACGCTTAACGGGAATGACCTAGGGAAAAAATACACATGCCGTTGTAATCGGGCGAGTTCCTACTTTCAGACGCAACAGGAATTTTTGGGTTTGGTCTATCCATTCGCGAGATATGGGAGTTTGAAGCTAAGAAATGGTTGAGCAGACAACAAATTTTTCGCACTTCTGCTGCTCCAAACGCTTAACCACAATGGTCTCGGGGAAAAAATACACATACATTTGTAATCGGGAGAGTTTCTACTTTCAGTCGCAACAGGAATTTTTGGGTTTGGTCAAGCCGTTCGCGAGATATGGGAGTTTGAAGCTAAGAAATGGTTGAGCAGACAACAAATTTTCCCACTTCTGCTGCTCCAAACGCTTAACCACAATCGCCTAGGGAAAAAAATGCACATACCTTTGTAATCGGGAGAGTTTCTACTTTCAGACGCAACAGGAACTTTTGGGTTTGGTCATTCCGTTCGCGAGATATCCGAGTTTGAAGCTAAGAAATGGTTGAGAAGACAACAAATTTTGCGCACTTCTGCTGCTCCAAACGCTTAACCAGAAAGGCCCTGGGAAAAAATACACATACCGTTGTCATCGGGAGAGTTTCTACTTTCAGACGCAACAGGAATTTTTGGGCTTGGTCAATCCGTTCGCGAGATATGGGGGCTTGAAGCTAAGAAATGGTTGAGAAGGCAACAAATTTCTCGCAATTCTGCTGCTTCAAACGCTTAACCAGAGTGGCCTAGGGAAAAAATACAAATACCGTTGTAATCGGGCTAGTTTCTACTTTCAGACGCAGCAGGAATTTTTGGGCTTGGTCAATCCGTTCGCGAGATATGGGAGTTTGAAGCTAAGAAATGGATGAGAAGGCAACAAATTTTTCGCAATTCTGCTGCTCCAAACGCTTAACCAGAATGGCCTAGGGAAAAAATACACATACCGTTGTAATCGGGCGAGTTTCTACTTTCAGACGCAGCAGGAATTTTTGGGCTTGGTCAAACCGTACGCGAGATATGGGAGTTTGAAGCTAAGAAATGGGTAAGAAGGCAACAAATTTTGCGCACTTCTGCTGCTCCAAACGCTTAACCAGAATGGCCGCGGGAATAAATACAAATACCGTTGTAATCGGGCTAGTTTCTACTTTCAGACGCAGCAGGAATTTTTGGGCTTGGTCAAACCGTTCGCGAGATATGGGAGTTTGAAACTAAGAAATGGTTGATCAGACAACAAATTTTTCCCACTTCTGCTGCTCCAAACGCTTATCCATAATTGCCTAGGGAAAAAATACACATACCGTTGTAATCGGGAGAGTTTCTACATTCAGACGCAACAGGAATTTTTGGTCTTGGTCAATCAGTACGCGATATATGGGAGTTTGAAGCTAAGAAATGGTTGAGCAGACAACAAATTTTTCGTACATCTGCTGCTGCAAACGCTTAACCAGAATGGTCTAGGGAAAAAATACACATACCGTTGTAATCGGGCGAGTTTCTACTTTCAGATGCAATAGTAATCTTTTGGGTTTGTTCAATCCGTTCGCGAGATATGGGAGATTGAACCTAAGAAATGGTTGAGAAGACAACAAATTTTGCGCACTTCTGCTGCTCCAAACGCTTAACCAGAGTGGCCTACGGAAGAAATACACATACCGTTGTAATTGGGGTAGTTTCTACTTTCAGACGCAGCAGGAATTTTTGGGCTTGGTCAAACCGTTCGTGAGATATGGGAGTTTGAAGCTAAGAAATGGGAGAGAAGGCAACAAATTTTTCGCACTTCTGCTGCTCCAAACGCATGACCAGAATGGCCTAGGGACAAAATACACATACCGTTGTAATCGGGAGAGTTTCTACATTCAGACGCAACAGGAATTATTGGTCTTGGTCAATCAGTACGCGAGATATGGGAGTTTGAAGCTAAGAAATGGTTGAGCAGACAACAAATTTTTCGTACATCTGCTGCTGCAAACGCTTAACCAGAATGGTCTAGGGAAAAAATACACATACCGTTGTAACCGGGCGAGTTTCTACTATCAGATGCAAGAGGAATTTTTGGGTTTGGTCAATCCGTTCGCGAGATATGGGAGTTTGAAGCTACGAAATGGTTGAGCAGACAACAAATTTTTCCCCATTCTGCTGCTCCAAACGCTTAACCAGAATGGCCTAGGGAAAAAATACACATACCTTTGTAATCGGGAGTTTCTTCTTTCAGACGCAACAGGAATTTTTGGGCTTGGTCAATCCGTTCGCGAGATATGGGCGTTTGAAGCTAAGAAATGGTTGAGAAGGCAACAAATTTCTCGCAATTCTGTGGCTCCAAAGGCTTAACCAGAATGGCCTAGGGAAAAAATACAAATACCGTTGTAATCGGGCTAGTTTCTACTTTCAGACGCAGCAGGAATTTTTGGGCTTGGTCAATCCGTTCGCGAGATATGGGAGTTTGAAGCTAAGAAATGGTTGATCAGACAACAAATTTTTCCCACTTCTGCTGCTACAAACGCTTAACCAGAATGGCCCTGGGAAAAAATACACATACCGTTGTCATCGGGCGAGTTTCTACTTTCAGACGCAGCAGGTATTTTTGGGTTTGGTCAATCCGTTCACGAGATATGGGAGTTTGAAGCTAAGAAATGGTTGAGCAGACAACAAATTTTTCCCACTTCTGCTGCTCCAAACGCTTAACCATAATTGCCTAGGGAAAAAATACACATAACTTTGTAATCGGGAGAGTTTCTACTTTCAGACGCAACAGGAATTTTTGGGATTGGTCAATCCATTCGCGAGATATGGGAGTTTGAAGCTAAGAAATGGTTGAGCAGACAACAAATTTTTCCCAATTCTCGTGATCCAAACGCTTAACCAGAATGGCCTAGGGAAAAAATACAAATACCGTTGTAATCGGGCTAGTTTCTACTTTCAGACGCAGGAGGAATTTTTGGGCTTGGTCAATCCGTTCGCGAGAAATGGGAGTTTGAAGCTAAGAAATGGTTGAGCAGACAACAAATTTTTCGTACATCTGCTGCTGCAAACGCTTAACCAGAATGGCCTAGGGAAAAAATACACATACCGTTGTAATCGGGCGAGTTTCTACTTTCAGACGCAATAGTAATCTTTGGGTTTGTTCAATCCGTTCGCGAGATATGGGAGTTTGAACCTAAGAAATGGTTGAGAAGACAACAAATTTTGCGCACTTCTGCTGCTCCAAACGCTTAACCAGAGTGGCTTACGGAAGAAATACACATACCGTTGTAATCGGGCGAGTTTCTACTTTCAGACGCAGCAGGAATTTTTGGGCTTTGTCAAACCGTTCGCGAGATATGGGAGTTTGAAACTAAGAAATGGTTGAGCAGACAACAAATTTTTCCCACTTCTGCTGCTCCAAACGCTTAACCACAATTGCCTAGGGAAAAAATACACATAACTTTGTAATCGGGAGAGTTTCTACTTTCAGACGCAACAGGAATTTTTGGGTTTGGTCAATCCATTCGCGAGATATGGGAGTTTGAAGCTAAGAAATGGTTGAGCAGACAACAAGTTTTTCCCAATTCTCGTGATCCGAACGCTTAACCAGAATGGCCTAGGGAAAAATACACATACCGTTGTAATCGAGCGAGTCTCTACTTTCAGATGCAAGAGGAATTTTTGGGTTTGGTCAATCCGTTCGCGAGATATGGGAGTTTGAAGCTAAGAAATGGTTGAGCAGACAACAAATTTTTCCCCATTCTGCTGCTCCAAACGCTTAACCAGAATGGCCTAGGGAAAAAATACACATACCTTTGTAATCGGGAGTTTCTTCTTTCAGACGCAACAGGAATTTTTGGGCTTGGTCAATCCGTTCGCGAGATATGGGCGTTTGAAGCTAAGAAATGGTTGAGAAGGCAACAAATTTCTCGCAATTCTGTGGCTCCAAACGCTTAACCAGAAAGGCCTAGGGAAAAAATACAAATACCGTTGTAATCGGGCTAGTTTCTACTTTCAGACGCAGGAGGAATTTTTGGGCTTGGTCAATCCGTTCGCGAGAGATGGGAGTTTGAAGCTAAGAAATGGTTGAGCAGACAACAAATTTTTCGTACATCTGCTGCTGCAAACGCTTAACCAGAATGGCCTAGGGAAAAAATACACATACCGTTGTCATCGGGCGAGTTTCTACTTTCAGACGCAGCAGGTATTTTTGGGTTTGGTCAATCCGTTCACGAGATATGGGAGTTTGAAGCTAAGAAATGGTTGAGCAGACAACAAATTTTTCCCACTTCTGCTGCTCCAAACGCTTAACCATAATTGCCTAGGGAAAAAATACACATAACTTTGTAATCGGGAGAGTTTCTACTTTCAGACGCAACAGGAATTTTTGGGATTGGTCATTCCATTCGCGAGATATGGGAGTTTGAAGCTAAGAAATGGTTGAGCAGACAACAAATTTTTCCCAATTCTCGTGATCCAAACGCTTAACCAGAATGGCCTAGGGAAAAATACACATACCGTTGTAATCGAGCGAGTTTCTACTTTCAGATGCAAGAGGAATTTTTGGGTTTGGACAATCCGTTCGCGAGATATGGGAGTTTGAAGCTAAGAAATGGTTGAGCAGACAACAAATTTTTCCCCATTCTGCGGCTCCAAACGCTTAACCAGAATGGCCTAGGGAAAAAATACACATACCTTTGTAATCGGGAGTTTCTTCTTTCAGACGCAACAGGAATTTTTGGGCTTGGTCAATCCGTTCGCGAGATATGGGCGTTTGAAGCTAAGAAATGGTTGAGAAGGCAACAAATTTCTCGCAATTCTGTGGCTCCAAACGCTTAACCAGGAAGGCCTAGGGAAAAAATACAAATACCGTTGTAATCGGGCTAGTTTCTACTTTCAGACGCAGCAGGAATTTTTGGGCTTGGTCAATCCGTTCGCGAGAAATGGGAGTTTGAAGCTAAGAAATGGTTGAGCAGACAACAAATTTTTCGTACATCTGCTGCTGCAAACGCTTAACCAGAATGGCCTAGGGAAAAAATACACATACCGTTGTAATCGGGCGAGTTTCTACTTTCAGACGCTGCAGGAATTTTTGGGCTTGGTCAAACCGTTCGCGAGATATGGGAGTTTGAAGCTAAGAAATGGGAGAGAAGGCAACAAATTTTTCGCACTTCTGCTGCTCCAAACGCTTAACCAGAATGGCCTAGGGAAAAAATACACATACCTTTGTAATCGGGCGAGTTTCTACTTTCAGACGCAACAGGAATTTTTGGGTTTGGTCAATACGTTCGCGAGATATGGGAGTTCGAAGCTAAGAAATGGTTGAGAAGACAAGAAATTTTTCGCACTTCTGCTGCTCCAAACGCATGACCAGAATGGCCTAGGGACAAAATACACATACCGTTGTAATCGGGAGAGTTTCTACATTCAGACGCAACAGGAATTATTGGTCTTGGTCAATCAGTACGCGAGATATGGGAGTTTGAAGCTAAGAAATGGTTGAGCAGACAACAAATTTTTCGTACATCTGCTACTGCAAACGCTTAACCAGAATGGTCTAGGGAAAAAATACACATACCGTTGTAATCGGGCGAGTTTCTACTTTCAGACGCAGCAGGAATTTTTGGGCTTGGTCAATCCGTTCGCGAGATATGGGAGTTTGAAACTAAGAAATGGTTGAGCAGACAACAAATTTTTCTCCATTCTGCTGCTCCAAACGCTTAACCAGAATGGCCTAGGGAAAAAATACACATACCGCTGCAATCGGGCGAGTTTCTACTTTCAGACGCAGCAGGAATTTTTGGGCTTGGTCAAACCGTTCGCGAGATATGGGAGTTTGAAGCTAAGAAATGGGTGAGAAGGCAACAAATTTTTCGCAATTCTGCTGCTCCAAACGCTTAACCAGAATGGCCTAGGGAAAAAATACACATACCTTTGTAATCGGGCGAGTTTCTACTTTCAGACGCAACAGGAATTTTTGGGTTTGGTCAATCCGTTCGCGAGATATGGGAGCTTGAAGCTAAGAAATAGTTGAGAAGACAACAAATTTTGCGCACTTCTGCTGCTCCAAACGCTTAACCAGAATGGCCGCGGGAATAAATACACATACCGTTGCAATCGGCAGACTTTCTACATTCAGACGCAACAGGAATATTTGGGTTTGGTCAATACGTTCGCGAGATATGGGAGTTTGAAGCTAAGAAATGGTTGAGCAGACAACAAATTTTTCGTACATCTGCTGCTGCAAACGCTTAACCAGAATGGTCTGGGGAAAAAATACATATACCGTTGTAATCGGGCGAGTTTCTACTTTCAGACGCAGCAGGAATTTTTGGGCTTGGTCAAACCGTTCGCGAGATATGGGAGTTTGAAACTAAGAAATGGTTGAGCAGACAACAAATTTTTCCCACTTCTGCTGCTACAAACGCTTAACCAGAATGGCCCTGGGAAAAAATACACATACCGTTGTCATCGGGAGAGTTTCTACTTTCAGACGCAGCAGGTATTTTTGGGTTTGGTCAATCCGTTCGCGAGATATGGGAGTTTGAAGCTAAGAAATGGTTGGGAAGGCAACAAATTTTGCGCATTTCTGCTGCACCAAACGCTTAACCAGAATGGCCTAGGGAAAAAATACACATACCTTTGTAATCGGGCGCGTTTCTACTTTCAGATGCAATAGTATCTTTGGGTTTGTTCAACCCGTTCGCGAGATATGGGAGTTTGAATCTAAGAAATGGTTGAGAAGACAACAAATTTTCCGCACTTCTGCTGCTCCAAACGCTTAACCAGAGTGGCTTACGGAAAAAATACACATACCGTTGTAATCGGGCGACTTTCTACTTTAAGATGCAATAGGAATTTTTGTGTTTGGTCAACCCTTTCGCGGGATATGGGAGTTTGAAGCTAAGAAATGGTTGAGAAGACAACAAATTTTTCGCACTTCTGCTGCTACAAACGCTTATCCAGAATGGTATAGGGAAAAAATACACATACCGTTGTAATCGGGAGAGTTTCTACTTTCAGACGCAGCAGGTATTTTTGGGTTTGGTCAATCCGTTCACGAGATATGGGAGTTTGAAGCTAAGAAATGGTTGAGCAGACAACAAGTTTTTCCCACTTCTGCTGCTCCAAACGCTTAACCAGAATGGCCGCGGGAATAAATACACATACCGTTGTAATCGGTCGAGTATCTACTTTCAGATGCAAGGGGAATTATTGGGTTTGGTCAATCCGTTCGCGAGATATGGGAGTTTGAAGCTAAGAAATGGTTGAGCAGACAACAAATTTTTCGCACTTCTGCTGCTCCAAACGCTTAACCAGAATGGCCGCGGGAATAAATACACATACCGTTGTAATCGGTCGAGTATCTACTTTCAGATGCAAGGGGAATTTTTGGGTTTGGTCAATCCGTTCGCGAGATATGGGAGTTTGAAGCTAAGAAATGTTTGAGGAGACAACAAATTTTTCGCACTTCTGCTGCTCCAAACGTTTGACTAGAATGGCCTGGGGAAAAAATACACATACCGTTGTAATCGGGCGAGTTTCTACTTTCAGATGCAATAGGAATTTTTGGGCTTGGTCGAACCGTTCGCGAGATATGGGAGTTTGAAACTAAGAAATGGTTGAGCAGACAACAAATTTTTCCCCCTTCTGCTGCTACAAACGCTTAACCAGAATGGCCCAGGGAAAAAATACACATACCGTTGTCATCGGGAGAGTTTCTACTTTCAAACGCAGCAGGTATTTTTGGGTTTGGTCAATCCGTTCGCGAGATATGGGAGTTTGAAGCTAAGAAATGGTTGAGAAGACAACAAATTTTTCGCACTTCTGCTGCTCCAAACGTTTGACTAGAATGGCCTTGGGAAAAAATACACATACCGTTGTAATCGGGCGAGTTTCTACTTTCAGATGCAATAGGAATTTTTGGCTTTGGTCAATCCGGTCGCGAGATATGGGAGTTTGAAGCTAAGAAATGGTTGAGAAGGCAACAAATTTTTCGCACTTCTGCTGCTCCAAACGCTTAACCAGAATGGCCTAGGGAAAAAATACACATACCGTTGTAATCGTACGAGTTTCTACTTTCAGACGCAACAGGAATTTTTGGGTTTGGTCAATCCGTTCGCGAGATATGGGAGTTTGAAGCTAAGAAATGGTTGAGGAGACAACAAATTTTGCGCACTTCTACTGCTCCAAACGCTTAACCAGAATGGCCGCGGGAAAAAATACACATACCGTTGTAATCGGGCGAGTTGCTACTTTCAGATGCAATAGGAATTTTTGGGCTTTGTCGAACCGTTCGCGAGATATGGGAGTTTGAAACTAAGAAATGGTTGAGCAGACAACAAATTTTTCCCACTTCTGCTGCTACAAACGCTTAACCAGAATGGCCCAGGGAAAAAATACACATACCGTTGTCATCGGGAGAGTTTCTACTTTCAAACGCAGCAGGTATTTTTGGGTTTGGTCAATCCGTTCGCGAGATATGGGAGTTTGAAGCTAAGAAATGGTTGAGAAGACAACAAATTTTTCGCACTTCTGCTGCTCCAAACGTTTGACTAGAATGGCCTTGGGAAAAAATACACATACCGTTGTAATCGGGCGAGTTTCTACTTTCAGATGCAATAGGAATTTTCGGCTTTGGTCAATCCGGTCGCGAGATATGGGAGTTTGAAGCTAAGAAATGGTTGAGAAGGCAACAAATTTTTCGCACTTCTGCTGCTCCAAACGCTTAACCAGAATGGCCTAGGGAAAAAATACACATACCGTTGTAATCGTACGAGTTTCTACTTTCAGACGCAACCGGAATTTTTGGGTTTGGTCAATCCGTTCGCGAGATATGGGAGTTTGAAGCTAAGAAATGGTTGAGGAGACAACAAATTTTGCGCACTTCTACTGCTCCAAACGCTTAACCAGAATGGCCGCGGGAAAAAATACACATACCGTTGTAATCGGGCGAGTTGCTACTTTCAGATGCAATAGGAATTTTTGGGTTTGGTCAATCCGTTCGCGAGATATGGGAGTTCGAAGCTAAGAAATGGTTGAGAAGACAAGTAATTTTTCGCACTTCTGCTGCTCCAAACGCTTAACCACAATGGCCTAGGGAAAAAATACACATACCTTTGTAATCGGGAGAGTCTCTACATTCAGACGCAAGAGGAATTTTTGGGGTTTGGTCAATCCGTTCGCGAGATATGGGTGTTTGAAGCTAAGAAATGGTTGAGAAGACAACAAATTTTTCGCAATTCTGCTGCTCCAAACGCTTAACCAGAATGGCCTACGGAAAAAATACACATACCGTTGTAATCGGGCGACTTCCTACTTTCAGGTGCAATAGGAATTTTTGGCATTGTTCAATCCGTTCGCGATATATGGGAGATTGAAGCTAAGAAATGGTTGGGAAGGCAACAAATTTTGCGCATTTCTGCTGCTCCAAACGCTTATCCAGAATGGCCTAGGAAAAAAATTTACCTACCGTTGTAATCGGGCGAGTTTCTACTTTCAGATGCAATAGGAATTTTTGGCTTTGTTCGATCCGTTCGCGATATATGGGAGATTGAAGCTAAGAAATGGTTGGGAAGGCAACAAATTTTGCGCATTTCTGCTGCCCAAACGCTTATCCAGAATGGCATAGGGAAAAAATACACCTACCGTTGTAATCGGGCGAGTTTCTACTCTCAGATGCAATAGGAATTTTTGGCTTTGTTCAATCCGTTCGCGAGATTTGGGAGTTCGAAGTTAAGAAATGGTTGAGAAGACAACAAACTTTCCGCACTTCCGCTGCTCCAAACGCTTAACCAGAATGGCCTAGAGAAAAAAAATACACCAGCCTTTGTAATCGGGCGAGTTTCTACTTTCAGACGCAGCAGGAATATGTGGGTTTGGTCAGTCCGTTCGCGATATATGGGAGTTTGAAGCTAAGAAATGGTTGGGAAGGCAACAAATTTTGCGCACTTCTGCTGCTCCAAACGTTTGACTAGAATGGCCTTGGGAAAAAATACACATACCGTTGTAATCGGGCGAGTTTCTACTTTCAGATGCAATAGGAATTTTCGGCTTTGGTCAATCCGGTCGCGAGATATGGGAGTTTGAAGCTAAGAAATGGTTGAGAAGGCAACAAATTTTTCGCACTTCTGCTGCTCCAAACGCTTAACCAGAATGGCCTAGGGAAAAAATACACATACCGTTGTAATCGTACGAGTTTCTACTTTCAGACGCAACCGGAATTTTTGGGTTTGGTCAATCCGTTCGCGAGATATGGGAGTTTGAAGCTAAGAAATGGTTGAGGAGACAACAAATTTTGCGCACTTCTACTGCTCCAAACGCTTAACCAGAATGGCCGCGGGAAAAAATACACATACCGTTGTAATCGGGCGAGTTGCTACTTTCAGATGCAATAGGAATTTTTGGGTTTGGTCAATCCGTTCGCGAGATATGGGAGTTCGAAGCTAAGAAATGGTTGAGAAGACAAGTAATTTTTCGCACTTCTGCTGCTCCAAACGCTTAACCACAATGGCCTAGGGAAAAAATACACATACCTTTGTAATCGGGAGAGTCTCTACATTCAGACGCAAGAGGAATTTTTGGGGTTTGGTCAATCCGTTCGCGAGATATGGGTGTTTGAAGCTAAGAAATGGTTGAGAAGACAACAAATTTTTCGCAATTCTGCTGCTCCAAACGCTTAACCAGAATGGCCTACGGAAAAAATACACATACCGTTGTAATCGGGCGACTTCCTACTTTCAGGTGCAATAGGAATTTTTGGCATTGTTCAATCCGTTCGCGATATATGGGAGATTGAAGCTAAGAAATGGTTGGGAAGGCAACAAATTTTGCGCATTTCTGCTGCTCCAAACGCTTATCCAGAATGGCCTAGGAAAAAAATTTACCTACCGTTGTAATCGGGCGAGTTTCTACTTTCAGATGCAATAGGAATTTTTGGCTTTGTTCGATCCGTTAGCGATATATGGGAGATTGAAGCTAAGAAATGGTTGGGAAGGCAACAAATTTTGCGCATTTCTGCTGCCCAAACGCTTATCCAGAATGGCATAGGGAAAAAATACACCTACCGTTGTAATCGGGCGAGTTTCTACTCTCAGATGCAATAGGAATTTTTGGCTTTGTTCAATCCGTTCGCGAGATTTGGGAGTTCGAAGTTAAGAAATGGTTGAGAAGACAACAAACTTTCCGCACTTCCGCTGCTCCAAACGCTTAACCAGAATGGCCTAGAGAAAAAAAATACACCAGCCTTTGTAATCGGGCGAGTTTCTACTTTCAGACGCAGCAGGAATATGTGGGTTTGGTCAGTCCGTTCGCGATATATGGGAGTTTGAAGCTAAGAAATGGTTGGGAAGGCAACAAATTTTGCGCATATCTGCTGCTCCAAACGCTTATCCAGAATGGCCTAGGGAAAAAATATACCTACCGTTGTAATCGGGCGAGTTTCTACTTTCAGATTCAATAGGAATTTTTGGCTTTGTTCGATCCGTTCGCGATATATGGGAGATTGAAGCTAAGAAATGGTTGGGAAGGCAACAAATTTTGCGCATTTCTGCTGCTCCAAACGCTTAACCAGAATGGCCTAGGGACAAAATACAAATACCGTTGTAATCGGGCTAGTTTCTACTTTCAGACGCAGCAGGAATTTTTGGGCTTGGTCAATCCCTTCGCGAGATATGGGGGTTTGAAGCTAAGAAATGGTTGAGCAGACAACAAATTTTTCCTACATCTGCTGCTCCAAACGCTTAACCACAATGGCCTAGGGAAAAAAATGCACATACCTTTGTAATCGGGAGAGTTTCTACTTTCAGACGCAACAGGAACTTTTGGGTTTGGACAATCCATTCGCGAGATATGGGAGTTTGAAGCTAAGAAATGGTTGAGCAGACAACAAATTTTGCGCACTTCTGCTGCTCCAAACGCTTAACCACAATGGCCCAGGGAAAAAATACATATACCTTTGTAATCGGGAGAGTTTCTACTTTCAGACGCAACAGGAATTTTTGGGTTTGGTCAAGCCGTTCGCGAGATATGGGAGTTTGAAGCTAAGAAATGGTTGAGCAGACAACAAATTTTCCCACTTCTGCTGCTCCAAACGCTTAACCACAATGGCCTAGGGAAAAAAATGCACATACCTTTGTAATCGGGAGAGTTTCTACTTTCAGACGCAACAGGAACTTTTGGGTTTGGTCATGCCGTTCGCGAGATATGGGAGTTTGAAGCTAAGAAATGTTTGAGAAGACAACAAATTTTGCGCACTTCTGCTGCTCCAAACGCTTAACCACAATGGCCTAGGGAAAAAATACACATACCTTTGTAATCGGGAGAGTTTCTACTTTCAGACGCAACAGGAATTTTTGGGTTTGGTCAAGCCGTTCGCGAGATATGGAAGTTTGAAGCTAAGAAATGGTTGAGCAGACAACAAATTTTTCCCAATTCTGCTGCTCCAAACGCTTAACCAGAATGGCCTAGGGAAAAAATACACATACCGCTGTAATCGGGCGAGTATCTACTTTCAGACGCAGCAGGTATTTTTGGGTTTGGTCAATCTGTTCACGAGATATGGGAGTTTGAAGCTAAGAAATGGTTGAGCAGACAACAAATTTCTCCCAATTCTGCTGCTCCAAACGCTTAACCACAATGGCCTAGGGAAAAAATACACACACCATTGTAATCGGAAGAGTTTCGAATTTCAGATGCAATAGTAATTTTTGGGTTTGGTCAATCCGTTCGCGAGATATGGGAGTTTGAAGCCAAGAAATGTTTGAAAAGACAACAAATTTTTCGCACTTCTGCTGCTCCAAACGCTTAACCAGGATGGTATAGGGAAAAAATACACATACCGTTGTAATCGGGAGAGTTTCTACTTTCAGACGCAGCAGGTATTTTTGGGTTTGGTCAATCCGTTCACGAGATATGGGAGTTTGAAGCTAAGAAATGGTTGAGCAGACAACAAATTTCTCCCAATTCTGCTGCTCCAAACGCTTAACCACAATGGCCTAGGGAAAAAAATGCACATACCTTTGTAATCGGGAGAGTTTCTACTTTCAGACGCAACAGGAACTTTTGGGTTTGGTCATTCCGTTCGCGAGATATGGGAGTTTGAAGCTAAGAAATGGTTGAGAAGACAACAAATTTTGCGCACTTCTGCTGCTCCAAACGCTTAACCACAATGGCCTAGGGAAAAAATACACATACCTTTGTAATCGGGAGAGTTTCTACTTTCAGACGCAACAGGAATTTTTGGGTTTGGTCAAGCCGTTCGCGAGATATGGGAGTTTGAAGCTAAGAAATGGTTGAGCAGACAACAAATTTTCCCACTTCTGCTGCTCCAAACGCTTAACCACAATGGCCTAGGGAAAAAAATGCACATACCTTTGTAATCGGGAGAGTTTCTACTTTCAGACGCAACAGGAACTTTTGGGTTTGGTCATTCCGTTCGCGAGATATGGGAGTTTGAAGCTAAGAAATGGTTGAGAAGACAACAAATTTTGCGCACTTCTGCTGCTCCAAACGCTTAACCACAATGGCCTAGGGAAAAAATACACATACCTTTGTAATCGGGAGAGTTTCTACTTTCAGACGCAACAGGAATTTTTGGGTTTGGTCAAGCCGTTCGCGAGATATGGAAGTTTGAAGCTAAGAAATGGTTGAGCAGACAACAAATTTTTCCCACTTCTGCTGATCCAAATGCTTAACCACAATGGCCTAGGGGAAAAAAAAAAAATACCTTTGTAATCGGGAGAGTTTCTACTTTTAGACGCAACAGGAATTTTTGGGTTTGGTCAAGCCGTTCGCGAGATATGGGAGTTTGAAGCTAAGAAATGGGTGAGCAGACAACAAATTTTCCCACTTCTGCTGCTCCAAACGCTTAACCACAATGGCCTAGGGAAAAAAATGCACATACCTTTGTAATCGGGAGAGTTTCTACTTTCAGACGCAACAGGAATTTTTGGGTTTGGTCAAGCCGTTCGCGAGATATGGGCGTTTGAATCTAAGAAATGGTTGAGAAGGCTACAAATTTCTCGCAATTCTGCTGCTCCAAACGCTTAACCAGAATGGCCTAGGGAAAAAATACACATACCGTTGTAATCGGGCGACTTTCTACTTTCAGATGCAATAGAAATTTTTGTTTTTGGTCAATCCTTTCGGGGGTATGGGAGTTTGAAGCTAAGAAATGGTTGAGTAGACAACAAATTTTTCCCACTTCTGCTGCTCCAAACGCTTAACCACAATGCCCTAGGGAAAAAATACACATACCGTTGTAATCGGGCGAGTATCTACTTTCAGATGCAATAGTAATTTTTGGGTTTGGTCAATCCGTTCGCGAGATATGGGAGTTTGAAGTTAAGAAATGGTTGAGCAGACAACAAATTTTTCCCACTTCTGCTGCTCCAAACGCTTAACCACAATGGTCTAGGGAAAAAATACACATACCTTTGTAATCGGGAGAGTTTCTACTTTCAGACGCAACAGGAATTTTTGGGTTTGGTCAAGCCGTTCGCGAGATATGGGAGTTTGAAGCTAAGAAATGGTTGAGCAGACAACAAATTTTCCCACTTCTGCTGCTCCAAACGCTTAACCACAATGGCCTAGGGAAAAAAATGCACATACCTTTGTAATCGGGAGAGTTTCTACTTTCAGACGCAACAGGAACTTTTGGGTTTGGTCATGCCGTTCGCGAGATATGGGAGTTTGAAGCTAAGAAATGGTTGAGAAGACAACAAATTTTGCGCACTTCTGCTGCTCCAAACGCTTAACCACAATGGCCTAGGGAAAAAATTCACATACCTTTGTAATCGGGAGAGTTTCTACTTTCAGACGCAACAGGAATTTTTGGGTTTGGTCAAGCCGTTCGCGAGATATGGAAGTTTGAAGCTAAGAAATGGTTGAGCAGACAACAAATTTTTCCCAATTCTGCTGCTCCAAACGCTTAACCAGAATGGCCTAGGGAAAAAATACACATACCGCTGTAATCGGGCGAGTATCTACTTTCAGACGCAGCAGGTATTTTTGGGTTTGGTCAATCCGTTCACGAGATATGGGAGTTTGAAGCTAAGAAATGGTTGAGCAGACAACAAATTTCTCCCACTTCTGCTGCTCCAAACGCTTAACCACAATGGCCTAGGGAAAAAATACACACACCTTTGTAATCGGTAGAGTTTCGACTTTCAGATGCAATAGTAATTTTTGTGTTTGGTCAATCCGTTCGCGAGATATGGGAGTTTGAATCTAAGAAATGGTTGAGCAGACAACAAATTTTTCCCACTTCTGCTGATCCAAACGCTTAACCACAATGGCCTAGGGGAAAAAAAAAAATACCTTTGTAATCGGAAGAGTTTCTACATTCAGACGCAACAGGAATTTTTGGGTTTGGTCAAGCCGTTCGCGAGATATGGGAGTTTGAAGCTAAGAAATGTTTGAGCAGACAACAAATTTTTCCCACTTCTGCTGCTCCAAACGCTTAACCACAATGGCCTAGGGAAACAAATGCACATACCTTTGTAATCGGGAGAGTTTCTACTGTCAGACGCAACAGGAACTTTTGGGTTTGGACAATCCTTTCGCGAGATATGGGAGTTTGAATTTAAGAAATGGTTGAGAAGGCAACAAATTTTGCGCACTTCTGCTGCTCCAAACGCTTAACGGGAATGACCTAGGGAAAAAATACACATGCCGTTGTAATCGGGCGAGTTCCTACTTTCAGACGCAACAGGAATTTTTGGGTTTGGTCTATCCATTCGCGAGATATGGGAGTTTGAAGCTAAGAAATGGTTGAGCAGACAACAAATTTTTCGCACTTCTGCTGCTCCAAACGCTTAACCACAATGGTCTAGGGAAAAAATACACATACACTTGTAATCGGGAGAGTTTCTACTTTCAGTCGCAACAGGAATTTTTGGGTTTGGTCAAGCCGTTCGCGAGATATGGGAGTTTGAAGCTAAGAAATGGTTGAGCAGACAACAAATTTTCCCACTTCTGCTGCTCCAAACGCTTAACCACAATCGCCTAGGGAAAAAAATGCACATACCTTTGTAATCGGGAGAGTTTCTACTTTCAGACGCAACAGGAACTTTTGGGTTTGGTCATTCCGTTCGCGAGATATGGGAGTTTGAAGCTAAGAAATGGTTGAGAAGACAACAAATTTTGCGCACTTCTGCTGCTCCAAACGCTTAACCACAATGGCCTAGGGAAAAAATACACTTACCTTTGTAATCGGGAGAGTTTCTACTTTCAGACGCAACAGGAATTTTTGGGTTTGGTCAAGCCGTTCGCGAGATATGGAAGTTTGAATCTAAGAAATGGTTGAGCAGACAACAAATTTTTCCCAATTCTGCTGCTCCAAACGCTTAACCAGAATGGCCTAATGAAAAAATACACATACCGCTGTAATCGGGCGAGTATCTACTTTCAGATTCAAGAGGAATTTTTGGGCTTGGTCAAATCGTTCGCGAGATATGGGCGTTTGAAGCTAAGAAATGGTGGAGCAGACATCAAATTTTTCGCACTTCTGCTGCTACAAACGCTTATCCAGAATGGCCTAGGGAAAAAATACACATACCGTTGTAATCGGGCGAGTTTCTACTTTCAGACGCAGCAGGTATTTTTGGGTTTGGTCAATCCGTTCACGAGATATGGGAGTTTGAAGCTAAGAAATGGTTGAGCAGACAACAAATTTCTCCCACTTCTGCTGCTCCAAACGCTTAACCACAATGGCCTAGGGAAAAAATACACACACCTTTGTAATCGGGAGAGTTTCGACTTTCAGATGCAATAGTAATTTTTGGGTTTGGTCAATCCGTTCGCGAGATATGGAAGTTTGAAGCTAAGAAATGGTTGAGCAGACAACAAATTTTTCCCACTTCTGCTGCTCCAAACGCTTAACCAGACTGGCCGCGGGAATAAATACACATACCGTTGCAATCGGCTGACTTTCTACATTCAGACGCAACAGGAATATTTGGGTTTGGTCATTCCGTTCGCGAGATATGGGAGTTCGAAGCTAAGAAATGGTAGAGAAGACAAGAAATTTTTCGCACTTCTGCTGCTCCAAACGCATGACCAGAATGGCCTAAGGACAAAATACACATACCGTTGTATTCGGGAGAGTTTCTACATTCAGACGCAACAGGAATTTTTGGGCTTGGTCAATCCGTACGCGAGATATGGGAGTTTGAAGCTAAGAAATGGTTGAGCACACTACAAATTTTTCGTACATCTGCTGCTGCAAACGCTTAACCAGAATGGTCTAGGGAAAAAATACAAATGCCGTTGTAATCGGTCGAGTTTCTAATATCAGATGCAAGAGGAATTTTTGGGTATGGTCAATCCATTCGCGAGATATGGAAGTTTGAAGCTAAGAAATGGTTGAGCAGACAACAAATTTTTCCCACTTCTGCTGCTCCAAACGCTTAACCAGAATGGCCGCGGGAATAAATACACATACCGTTGCAATCGGCAGACTTTCTACATTCAGACGCAACAGGAATATTTGGGTTTGGTCAATACGTTCGCGAGATATGGGAGTTCGAAGCTAAGAAATGGTTGAGAAGACAAGAAATTCTTCGCACTTCTGCTGCTCCAAACGCATGACCAGAATGGCCTAGGGACAAAATACACATACCGTTGTAATCGGGAGAGTTTCTACATTCAGACGCAACAGGAATTTTTGGTCTTGGTCAATCAGTACGCGAGATATGGGAGTTTGAAACTAAGAAATGGTTGAGCAGACAACAAATTTTTCCCACTTCTGCTGCTACGAACGCTTAACCAGAAAGGCCCTGGGAAAAAATACACATACCGTTGTCATCGGGAGAGTTTCTACTTTCAGACGCAACAGGAATTTTTGGGCTTGGTCAATCCGTTCGCGAGATATGGGGGCTTGAAGCTAAGAAATGGTTGAGAAGGCAACAAATTTCTCGCAATTCTGCTGCTTCAAACGCTTAACCAGAGTGGCCTAGGGAAAAAATACAAATACCGTTGTAATCGGGCGAGTATCTACTTTCAGATGCAATAGTAATTTTTGGGTTTGGTCAATCCGTTCGCGAGATATGGGAGTTTGAAGTTAAGAAATGGTTGAGCAGACAACAAATTTTTCCCACTTCTGCTGCTCCAAACGCTTAACCACAATGGTCTAGGGAAAAAATACACATACCTTTGTAATCGGGAGAGTTTCTACTTTCAGACGCAACAGGAATTTTTGGGTTTGGTCAAGCCGTTCGCGAGATATGGGAGTTTGAAACTAAGAAATGGTTGAGCAGACAACAAATTTTCCCACTTCTGCTGCTCCAAACGCTTAACCACAATGGCCTAGGGAAAAAAATGCACATACCTTTGTAATCGGGAGAGTTTCTACTTTCAGACGCAACAGGAACTTTTGGGTTTGGTCATGCCGTTCGCGAGATATGGGAGTTTGAAGCTAAGAAATGGTTGAGAAGACAACAAATTTTGCGCACTTCTGCTGCTCCAAACGCTTAACCACAATGGCCTAGGGAAAAAATTCACATACCTTTGTAATCGGGAGAGTTTCTACTTTCAGACGCAACAGGAATTTTTGGGTTTGGTCAAGCCGTTCGCGAGATATGGAAGTTTGAAGCTAAGAAATGGTTGAGCAGACAACAAATTTTTCCCAATTCTGCTGCTCCAAACGCTTAACCAGAATGGCCTAGGGAAAAAATACACATACCGCTGTAATCGGGCGAGTATCTACTTTCAGACGCAGCAGGTATTTTTGGGTTTGGTCAATCCGTTCACGAGATATGGGAGTTTGAAGCTAAGAAATGGTTGAGCAGACAACAAATTTCTCCCACTTCTGCTGCTCCAAACGCTTAACCACAATGGCCTAGGGAAAAAATACACACACCTTTGTAATCGGTAGAGTTTCGACTTTCAGATGCAATAGTAATTTTTGTGTTTGGTCAATCCGTTCGCGAGATATGGGAGTTTGAATCTAAGAAATGGTTGAGCAGACAACAAATTTTTCCCACTTCTGCTGATCCAAACGCTTAACCACAATGGCCTAGGGGAAAAAAAAAAATACCTTTGTAATCGGAAGAGTTTCTACATTCAGACGCAACAGGAATTTTTGGGTTTGGTCAAGCCGTTCGCGAGATATGGGAGTTTGAAGCTAAGAAATGTTTGAGCAGACAACAAATTTTTCCCACTTCTGCTGCTCCAAACGCTTAACCACAATGGCCTAGGGAAACAAATGCACATACCTTTGTAATCGGGAGAGTTTCTACTGTCAGACGCAACAGGAACTTTTGGGTTTGGACAATCCTTTCGCGAGATATGGGAGTTTGAATTTAAGAAATGGTTGAGAAGGCAACAAATTTTGCGCACTTCTGCTGCTCCAAACGCTTAACGGGAATGACCTAGGGAAAAAATACACATGCCGTTGTAATCGGGCGAGTTCCTACTTTCAGACGCAACAGGAATTTTTGGGTTTGGTCTATCCATTCGCGAGATATGGGAGTTTGAAGCTAAGAAATGGTTGAGCAGACAACAAATTTTTCGCACTTCTGCTGCTCCAAACGCTTAACCACAATGGTCTAGGGAAAAAATACACATACACTTGTAATCGGGAGAGTTTCTACTTTCAGTCGCAACAGGAATTTTTGGGTTTGGTCAAGCCGTTCGCGAGATATGGGAGTTTGAAGCTAAGAAATGGTTGAGCAGACAACAAATTTTCCCACTTCTGCTGCTCCAAACGCTTAACCACAATCGCCTAGGGAAAAAAATGCACATACCTTTGTAATCGGGAGAGTTTCTACTTTCAGACGCAACAGGAACTTTTGGGTTTGGTCATTCCGTTCGCGAGATATGGGAGTTTGAAGCTAAGAAATGGTTGAGAAGACAACAAATTTTGCGCACTTCTGCTGCTCCAAACGCTTAACCACAATGGCCTAGGGAAAAAATACACTTACCTTTGTAATCGGGAGAGTTTCTACTTTCAGACGCAACAGGAATTTTTGGGTTTGGTCAAGCCGTTCGCGAGATATGGAAGTTTGAATCTAAGAAATGGTTGAGCAGACAACAAATTTTTCCCAATTCTGCTGCTCCAAACGCTTAACCAGAATGGCCTAATGAAAAAATACACATACCGCTGTAATCGGGCGAGTATCTACTTTCAGATTCAAGAGGAATTTTTGGGCTTGGTCAAATCGTTCGCGAGATATGGGCGTTTGAAGCTAAGAAATGGTGGAGCAGACATCAAATTTTTCGCACTTCTGCTGCTACAAACGCTTATCCAGAATGGCCTAGGGAAAAAATACACATACCGTTGTAATCGGGCGAGTTTCTACTTTCAGACGCAGCAGGTATTTTTGGGTTTGGTCAATCCGTTCACGAGATATGGGAGTTTGAAGCTAAGAAATGGTTGAGCAGACAACAAATTTCTCCCACTTCTGCTGCTCCAAACGCTTAACCACAATGGCCTAGGGAAAAAATACACACACCTTTGTAATCGGGAGAGTTTCGACTTTCAGATGCAATAGTAATTTTTGGGTTTGGTCAATCCGTTCGCGAGATATGGAAGTTTGAAGCTAAGAAATGGTTGAGCAGACAACAAATTTTTCCCACTTCTGCTGCTCCAAACGCTTAACCAGACTGGCCGCGGGAATAAATACACATACCGTTGCAATCGGCTGACTTTCTACATTCAGACGCAACAGGAATATTTGGGTTTGGTCATTCCGTTCGCGAGATATGGGAGTTCGAAGCTAAGAAATGGTAGAGAAGACAAGAAATTTTTCGCACTTCTGCTGCTCCAAACGCATGACCAGAATGGCCTAAGGACAAAATACACATACCGTTGTATTCGGGAGAGTTTCTACATTCAGACGCAACAGGAATTTTTGGGCTTGGTCAATCCGTACGCGAGATATGGGAGTTTGAAGCTAAGAAATGGTTGAGCACACTACAAATTTTTCGTACATCTGCTGCTGCAAACGCTTAACCAGAATGGTCTAGGGAAAAAATACAAATGCCGTTGTAATCGGTCGAGTTTCTAATATCAGATGCAAGAGGAATTTTTGGGTATGGTCAATCCATTCGCGAGATATGGAAGTTTGAAGCTAAGAAATGGTTGAGCAGACAACAAATTTTTCCCACTTCTGCTGCTCCAAACGCTTAACCAGAATGGCCGCGGGAATAAATACACATACCGTTGCAATCGGCAGACTTTCTACATTCAGACGCAACAGGAATATTTGGGTTTGGTCAATACGTTCGCGAGATATGGGAGTTCGAAGCTAAGAAATGGTTGAGAAGACAAGAAATTCTTCGCACTTCTGCTGCTCCAAACGCATGACCAGAATGGCCTAGGGACAAAATACACATACCGTTGTAATCGGGAGAGTTTCTACATTCAGACGCAACAGGAATTTTTGGTCTTGGTCAATCAGTACGCGAGATATGGGAGTTTGAAACTAAGAAATGGTTGAGCAGACAACAAATTTTTCCCACTTCTGCTGCTACGAACGCTTAACCAGAAAGGCCCTGGGAAAAAATACACATACCGTTGTCATCGGGAGAGTTTCTACTTTCAGACGCAACAGGAATTTTTGGGCTTGGTCAATCCGTTCGCGAGATATGGGGGCTTGAAGCTAAGAAATGGTTGAGAAGGCAACAAATTTCTCGCAATTCTGCTGCTTCAAACGCTTAACCAGAGTGGCCTAGGGAAAAAATACAAATACCGTTGTAATTGGGCTAGTTTCTACTTTCAGACGCAGCAGGAATTTTTGGGCTTGGTCAATCCGTTCGCGAGATATGGGAGTTTGAAGCTAAGAAATGGATGAGAAGGCAACAAATTTTTCGCAATTCTGCTGCTCCAAACGCTTAACCAGAATGGCCTAGGGAAAAAATACACATACCGTTGTAATCGGGCGAGTTTCTACTTTCAGACGCAGCAGGAATTTTTGGGCTTGGTCAAACCGTACGCGAGATATGGGAGTTTGAAGCTAAGAAATGGGTAAGAAGGCAACAAATTTTGCGCACTTCTGCTGCTCCAAACGCTTAACCAGAATGGCCGCGGGAATAAATACAAATACCGTTGTAATCGGGCTAGTTTCTACTTTCAGACGCAGCAGGAATTTTTGGGCTTGGTCAAACCGTTCGCGAGATATGGGAGTTTGAAACTAAGAAATGGTTGATCAGACAACAAATTTTTCCCACTTCTGCTGCTCCAAACGCTTATCCATAATTGCCTAGGGAAAAAATACACATACCGTTGTAATCGGGAGAGTTTCTACATTCAGACGCAACAGGAATTTTTGGTCTTGGTCAATCAGTACGCGATATATGGGAGTTTGAAGCTAAGAAATGGTTGAGCAGACAACAAATTTTTCGTACATCTGCTGCTGCAAACGCTTAACCAGAATGGTCTAGGGAAAAAATACACATACCGTTGTAATCGGGCGAGTTTCTACTTTCAGATGCAATAGTAATCTTTTGGGTTTGTTCAATCCGTTCGCGAGATATGGGAGATTGAACCTAAGAAATGGTTGAGAAGACAACAAATTTTGCGCACTTCTGCTGCTCCAAACGCTTAACCAGAGTGGCCTACGGAAGAAATACACATACCGTTGTAATTGGGGTAGTTTCTACTTTCAGACGCAGCAGGAATTTTTGGGCTTGGTCAAACCGTTCGTGAGATATGGGAGTTTGAAGCTAAGAAATGGGAGAGAAGGCAACAAATTTTTCGCACTTCTGCTGCTCCAAACGCATGACCAGAATGGCCTAGGGACAAAATACACATACCGTTGTAATCGGGAGAGTTTCTACATTCAGACGCAACAGGAATTATTGGTCTTGGTCAATCAGTACGCGAGATATGGGAGTTTGAAGCTAAGAAATGGTTGAGCAGACAACAAATTTTTCGTACATCTGCTGCTGCAAACGCTTAACCAGAATGGTCTAGGGAAAAAATACACATACCGTTGTAATCGGGCGAGTTTCTACTATCAGATGCAAGAGGAATTTTTGGGTTTGGTCAATCCGTTCGCGAGATATGGGAGTTTGAAGCTACGAAATGGTTGAGCAGACAACAAATTTTTCCCCATTCTGCTGCTCCAAACGCTTAACCAGAATGGCCTAGGGAAAAAATACACATACCTTTGTAATCGGGAGTTTCTTCTTTCAGACGCAACAGGAATTTTTGGGCTTGGTCAATCCGTTCGCGAGATATGGGCGTTTGAAGCTAAGAAATGGTTGAGAAGGTAACAAATTTCTCGCAATTCTGTGGCTCCAAAGGCTTAACCAGAATGGCCTAGGGAAAAAATACAAATACCGTTGTAATCGGGCTAGTTTCTACTTTCAGACGCAGCAGGAATTTTTGGGCTTGGTCAATCCGTTCGCGAGATATGGGAGTTTGAAGCTAAGAAATGGTTGATCAGACAACAAATTTTTCCCACTTCTGCTGCTACAAACGCTTAACCAGAATGGCCCTGGGAAAAAATACACATACCGTTGTCATCGGGCGAGTTTCTACTTTCAGACGCAGCAGGTATTTTTGGGTTTGGTCAATCCGTTCACGAGATATGGGAGTTTGAAGCTAAGAAATGGTTGAGCAGACAACAAATTTTTCCCACTTCTGCTGCTCCAAACGCTTAACCATAATTGCCTAGGGAAAAAATACACATAACTTTGTAATCGGGAGAGTTTCTACTTTCAGACGCAACAGGAATTTTTGGGATTGGTCAATCCATTCGCGAGATATGGGAGTTTGAAGCTAAGAAATGGTTGAGCAGACAACAAATTTTTCCCAATTCTCGTGATCCAAACGCTTAACCAGAATGGCCTAGGGAAAAAATACAAATACCGTTGTAATCGGGCTAGTTTCTACTTTCAGACGCAGGAGGAATTTTTGGGCTTGGTCAATCCGTTCGCGAGAAATGGGAGTTTGAAGCTAAGAAATGGTTGAGCAGACAACAAATTTTTCGTACATCTGCTGCTGCAAACGCTTAACCAGAATGGCCTAGGGAAAAAATACACATACCGTTGTAATCGGGCGAGTTTCTACTTTCAGACGCAATAGTAATCTTTGGGTTTGTTCAATCCGTTCGCGAGATATGGGAGTTTGAACCTAAGAAATGGTTGAGAAGACAACAAATTTTGCGCACTTCTGCTGCTCCAAACGCTTAACCAGAGTGGCTTACGGAAGAAATACACATACCGTTGTAATCGGGCGAGTTTCTACTTTCAGACGCAGCAGGAATTTTTGGGCTTGGTCAAACCGTTCGCGAGATATGGGAGTTTGAAACTAAGAAATGGTTGAGCAGACAACAAATTTTTCCCACTTCTGCTGCTCCAAACGCTTAACCACAATTGCCTAGGGAAAAAATACACATAACTTTGTAATCGGGAGAGTTTCTACTTTCAGACGCAACAGGAATTTTTGGGTTTGGTCAATCCATTCGCGAGATATGGGAGTTTGAAGCTAAGAAATGGTTGAGCAGACAACAAGTTTTTCCCAATTCTCGTGATCCGAACGCTTAACCAGAATGGCCTAGGGAAAAATACACATACCGTTGTAATCGAGCGAGTCTCTACTTTCAGATGCAAGAGGAATTTTTGGGTTTGGTCAATCCGTTCGCGAGATATGGGAGTTTGAAGCTAAGAAATGGTTGAGCAGACAACAAATTTTTCCCCATTCTGCTGCTCCAAACGCTTAACCAGAATGGCCTAGGGAAAAAATACACATACCTTTGTAATCGGGAGTTTCTTCTTTCAGACGCAACAGGAATTTTTGGGCTTGGTCAATCCGTTCGCGAGATATGGGCGTTTGAAGCTAAGAAATGGTTGAGAAGGCAACAAATTTCTCGCAATTCTGTGGCTCCAAACGCTTAACCAGAAAGGCCTAGGGAAAAAATACAAATACCGTTGTAATCGGGCTAGTTTCTACTTTCAGACGCAGGAGGAATTTTTGGGCTTGGTCAATCCGTTCGCGAGAGATGGGAGTTTGAAGCTAAGAAATGGTTGAGCAGACAACAAATTTTTCGTACATCTGCTGCTGCAAACGCTTAACCAGAATGGCCTAGGGAAAAAATACACATACCGTTGTCATCGGGCGAGTTTCTACTTTCAGACGCAGCAGGTATTTTTGGGTTTGGTCAATCCGTTCACGAGATATGGGAGTTTGAAGCTAAGAAATGGTTGAGCAGACAACAAATTTTTCCCACTTCTGCTGCTCCAAACGCTTAACCATAATTGCCTAGGGAAAAAATACACATAACTTTGTAATCGGGAGAGTTTCTACTTTCAGACGCAACAGGAATTTTTGGTGATTGGTCAATCCATTCGCGAGATATGGGAGTTTGAAGCTAAGAAATGGTTGAGCAGACAACAAATTTTTCCCAATTCTCGTGATCCAAACGCTTAACCAGAATGGCCTAGGGAAAAATACACATACCGTTGTAATCGAGCGAGTTTCTACTTTCAGATGCAAGAGGAATTTTTGGGTTTGGTCAATCCGTTCGCGAGATATGGGCGTTTGAAGCTAAGAAATGGTTGAGAAGGCAACAAATTTCTCGCAATTCTGTGGCTCCAAACGCTTAACCAGGAAGGCCTAGGGAAAAAATACAAATACCGTTGTAATCGGGCTAGTTTCTACTTTCAGACGCAGCAGGAATTTTTGGGCTTTGTCAATCCGTTCGCGAGAAATGGGAGTTTGAAGCTAAGAAATGGGAGAGAAGGCAACAAATTTTTCGCACTTCTGCTGCTCCAAACGCTTAACCAGAATGGCCTAGGGAAAAAATACACATACCTTTGTAATCGGGCGAGTTTCTACTTTCAGACGCAACAGGAATTTTTGGGTTTGGTCAATACGTTCGCGAGATATGGGAGTTCGAAGCTAAGAAATGGTTGAGAAGACAAGAAATTTTTCGCACTTCTGCTGCTCCAAACGCATGACCAGAATGGCCTAGGGACAAAATACACATACCGTTGTAATCGGGAGAGTTTCTACATTCAGACGCAACAGGAATTATTGGTCTTGGTCAATCAGTACGCGAGATATGGGAGTTTGAAACTAAGAAATGGTTGAGCAGACAACAAATTTTTCCCACTTCTGCTGCTACAAACGCTTAACCAGAATGGCCCTGGGAAAAAATACACATACCGTTGTCATCGGGAGAGTTTCTACTTTCAGACGCAGCAGGTATTTTTGGGTTTGGTCAATCCGTTCGCGAGATATGGGAGATTGAAGCTAAGAAATGGTTGGGAAGGCAACAAATTTTGCGCATTTCTGCTGCTCCAAACGCTTAACCAGAATGGCCTAGGGGAAAAATACACATACCGTTGTAAACGGGCGACTTTCTACTTTGAGATGCAATAGGAATTTTTGTGTTGGGTCAACCCTTTCGCGGTATATGGGAGTTTGAAGCTAAGAAATGGTTAAGAAGACAATAAATTTTTCGCAATTCTGCTGCTACAAACGCTTATCCTGAATGGTATAGGGAAAAAATACACATACCGTTGTTATCGGGCGAGTTCCTACTTTCAGACGCAACAGGAATTTTTGGGTTTGGTCAATCCATTCGCGAGATATGGGAGTTTGAAGCTAAGAAATGGTTGAGCAGACAACAAATTTTCCCCAATTCTGCTGATCCAAACGCTTAACCAGAATGGCCTAGGGGAAAAATACACATACCGTTGTAATGAGGCGACTTTCTACTTTCAGATGCAATAGGAATTTTTGTGTTTGGTCAATCCTTTCGCGGGATATGGGAGTTTGAAGCTAAGAAATGGTTGGGAAGACCACAAATTTTTCGCACTTCTGCTGCTACAAACGCGTATCCAGAAAGTCCAAGGAAAAAATACACATACCGTTGTAATCGGGAGAGTGTCTACTTTCAGACGCAGCAGGTATTTTGGGGTTTGGTCAATCCGTTCACGAAATATGGGAGTTTGAAGCTAAGAAATGGTTGAGCCGACAACAAATTTTTCCCAATTCTGCTGCTCCAAACGCTTAACCACAATTGCCTAGGGAAAAAATACACATACCGTTGTAATCGGGCGAGTTTCTACTTTCAGATGCAAGAGGAATTTTTGGGTTTGGTCAATCCGTTCGCGAGATATGGGAGTTTGAAGCTAAGAAATGGTTGAGCAGACAACAAATTTTTCTCCATTCTGCTGCTCCAAACGCTTAACCAGAATGGCCTAGGGAAAAAATACACATACCGCTGCAATCGGGCGAGTTTCTACTTTCAGACGCAGCAGGAATTTTTGGGCTTGGTCAAACCGTTCGCGAGATATGGGAGTTTGAAGCTAAGAAATGGGTGAGAAGGCAACAAATTTTTCGCACTTCTGCTGCTCCAAACGCTTAACCAGAATGGCCTAGGGAAAAAATACACATACCTTTGTAATCGGGCGAGTTTCTACTTTCAGACGCAACAGGAATTTTTGGGTTTGGTCAATCCGTTCGCGAGATATGGGAGCTTGAAGCTAAGAAATAGTTGAGAAGACAACAAATTTTGCGCACTTCTGCTGCTCCAAACGCTTAACCAGAATGGCCGCGGGAATAAATACACATACCGTTGCAATCGGCAGACTTTCTACATTCAGACGCAACAGGAATATTTGGGTTTGGTCAATACGTTCGCGAGATATGGGAGTTTGAAGCTAAGAAATGGTTGAGCAGACAACAAATTTTTCGTACATCTGCTGCTGCAAACGCTTAACCAGAATGGTCTAGGGAAAAAACACATATACCGTTGTAATCGGGCGAGTTTCTACTTTCAGACGCAGCAGGAATTTTTGGGCTTGGTCAAACCGTTCGCGAGATATGGGAGTTTGAAACTAAGAAATGGTTGAGCAGACAACAAATTTTTCCCACTTCTGCTGCTACAAACGCTTAACCAGAATGGCCCTGGGAAAAAATACACATACCGTTGTCATCGGGAGAGTTTCTACTTTCAGACGCAGCAGGTATTTTTGGGTTTGGTCAATCCGTTCACGAGATATGGGAGTTTGAAGCTAAGAAATGGTTGAGCAGACAACAAGTTTTTCCCACTTCTGCTGCTCCAAACGCTTAACCAGAATGGCCGCGGGAATAAATACACATACCGTTGTAATCGGTCGAGTATCTACTTTCAGATGCAAGGGGAATTATTGGGTTTGGTCAATCCGTTCGCGAGATATGGGAGTTTGAAGCTAAGAAATGGTTGAGCAGACAACAAATTTTTCGCACTTCTGCTGCTCCAAACGCTTAACCAGAATGGCCGCGGGAATAAATACACATACCGTTGTAATCGGTCGAGTATCTACTTTCAGATGCAAGGGGAATTTTTGGGTTTGGTCAATCCGTTCGCGAGATATGGGAGTTTGAAGCTAAGAAATGTTTGAGGAGACAACAAATTTTTCGCACTTCTGCTGCTCCAAACGTTTGACTAGAATGGCCTGGGGAAAAAATACACATACCGTTGTAATCGGGCGAGTTTCTACTTTCAGATGCAATAGGAATTTTTGGGCTTGGTCGAACCGTTCGCGAGATATGGGAGTTTGAAACTAAGAAATGGTTGAGCAGACAACAAATTTTTCCCCCTTCTGCTGCTACAAACGCTTAACCAGAATGGCCCAGGGAAAAAATACACATACCGTTGTCATCGGGAGAGTTTCTACTTTCAAACGCAGCAGGTATTTTTGGGTTTGGTCAATCCGTTCGCGAGATATGGGAGTTTGAAGCTAAGAAATGGTTGAGAAGACAACAAATTTTTCGCACTTCTGCTGCTCCAAACGTTTGACTAGAATGGCCTTGGGAAAAAATACACATACCGTTGTAATCGGGCGAGTTTCTACTTTCAGATGCAATAGGAATTTTTGGCTTTGGTCAATCCGGTCGCGAGATATGGGAGTTTGAAGCTAAGAAATGGTTGAGAAGGCAACAAATTTTTCGCACTTCTGCTGCTCCAAACGCTTAACCAGAATGGCCTAGGGAAAAAATACACATACCGTTGTAATCGTACGAGTTTCTACTTTCAGACGCAACAGGAATTTTTGGGTTTGGTCAATCCGTTCGCGAGATATGGGAGTTTGAAGCTAAGAAATGGTTGAGGAGACAACAAATTTTGCGCACTTCTACTGCTCCAAACGCTTAACCAGAATGGCCGCGGGAAAAAATACACATACCGTTGTAATCGGGCGAGTTGCTACTTTCAGATGCAATAGGAATTTTTGGGCTTTGTCGAACCGTTCGCGAGATATGGGAGTTTGAAACTAAGAAATGGTTGAGCAGACAACAAATTTTTCCCACTTCTGCTGCTACAAACGCTTAACCAGAATGGCCCAGGGAAAAAATACACATACCGTTGTCATCGGGAGAGTTTCTACTTTCAAACGCAGCAGGAATTTTTGGGTTTGGTCAATCCGTTCGCGAGATATGGGAGTTTGAAGCTAAGAAATGGTTGAGAAGACAACAAATTTTTCGCACTTCTGCTGCTCCAAACGTTTGACTAGAATGGCCTTGGGAAAAAATACACATACCGTTGTAATCGGGCGAGTTTCTACTTTCAGATGCAATAGGAATTTTTGGCTTTGGTCAATCCGGTCGCGAGATATGGGAGTTTGAAGCTAAGAAATGGTTGAGAAGGCAACAAATTTTTCGCACTTCTGCTGCTCCAAACGCTTAACCAGAATGGCCTAGGGAAAAAATACACATACCGTTGTAATCGTACGAGTTTCTACTTTCAGACGCAACCGGAATTTTTGGGTTTGGTCAATCCGTTCGCGAGATATGGGAGTTTGAAGCTAAGAAATGGTTGAGGAGACAACAAATTTTGCGCACTTCTACTGCTCCAAACGCTTAACCAGAATGGCCGCGGGAAAAAATACACATACCGTTGTAATCGGGCGAGTTGCTACTTTCAGATGCAATAGGAATTTTTGGGTTTGGTCAATCCGTTCGCGAGATATGGGAGTTCGAAGCTAAGAAATGGTTGAGAAGACAAGTAATTTTTCGCACTTCTGCTGCTCCAAACGCTTAACCACAATGGCCTAGGGAAAAAATACACATACCTTTGTAATCGGGAGAGTCTCTACATTCAGACGCAAGAGGAATTTTTGGGGTTTGGTCAATCCGTTCGCGAGATATGGGTGTTTGAAGCTAAGAAATGGTTGAGAAGACAACAAATTTTTCGCAATTCTGCTGCTCCAAACGCTTAACCAGAATGGCCTACGGAAAAAATACACATACCGTTGTAATCGGGCGACTTCCTACGTTCAGGTGCAATAGGAATTTTTGGCATTGTTCAATCCGTTCGCGATATATGGGAGATTGAAGCTAAGAAATGGTTGGGAAGGCAACAAATTTTGCGCATTTCTGCTGCTCCAAACGCTTATCCAGAATGGCCTAGGAAAAAAATTTACCTACCGTTGTAATCGGGCGAGTTTCTACTTTCAGATGCAATAGGAATTTTTGGCTTTGTTCGATCCGTTCGCGATATATGGGAGATTGAAGCTAAGAAATGGTTGGGAAGGCAACAAATTTTGCGCATTTCTGCTGCCCAAACGCTTATCCAGAATGGCATAGGGAAAAAATACACCTACCGTTGTAATCGGGCGAGTTTCTACTCTCAGATGCAATAGGAATTTTTGGCTTTGTTCAATCCGTTCGCGAGATTTGGGAGTTCGAAGTTAAGAAATGGTTGAGAAGACAACAAATTTTCCGCACTTCCGCTGCTCCAAACGCTTAACCAGAATGGCCTAGAGAAAAAAAATACACCAGCCTTTGTAATCGGGCGAGTTTCTACTTTCAGACGCAGCAGGAATATGTGGGTTTGGTCAGTCCGTTCGCGATATATGGGAGTTTGAAGCTAAGAAATGGTTGGGAAGGCAACAAATTTTGCGCATATCTGCTGCTCCAAACGCTTATCCAGAATTGCCTAGGGAAAAAATATACCTACCGTTGTAATCGGGCGAGTTTCTACTTTCAGATTCAATAGGAATTTTTGGCTTTGTTCGATCCGTTCGCGATATATGGGAGATTGAAGCTAAGAAATGGTTGGGAAGGCAACAAATTTTGCGCATTTCTGCTGCTCCAAACGCTTAACCAGAATGGCCTAGGGACAAGATACAAATACCGTTGTAATCGGGCTAGTTTCTACTTTCAGACGCAGCAGGAATTTTTGGGCTTGGTCAATCCCTTCGCCAGATATGGGGGTTTGAAGCTAAGAAATGGTTGAGCAGACAACAAATTTTTCCTACATCTGCTGCTCCAAACGCTTAACCACAATGGCCTAGGGAAAAAAATGCACATACCTTTGTAATCGGGAGAGTTTCTAGTTTCAGACGCAACAGGAACTTTTGGGTTTGGACAATCCATTCGCGAGATATGGGAGTTTGAAGCTAAGAAATGGTTGAGCAGACAACAAATTTTGCGCACTTCTGCTGCTCCAAACGCTTAACCACAATGGCCCAGGGAAAAAATACACATACCTTTGTAATCGGGAGAGTTTCTACTTTCAGACGCAACAGGAATTTTTGGGTTTGGTCAAGCCGTTCGCGAGATATGGGAGTTTGAAGCTAAGAAATGGTTGAGCAGACAACAAATTTTTCCCACTTCTGCTGCTCCAAACGCTTAACCACAGTGGCCTAGGGAAAAAAATGCACATACCTTTGTAATCGGGAGAGTTTCTACTTTCAGACGCAACAGGAACTTTTGGGTTTGGTCAATCCGTTCGCGAGATATGGGAGTTTGAAGCTAAGAAATGGTTGAGCAGACAACAAATTTTGCGCACTTCTGCTGCTCCAAACGCTTAACCACAATGGCCCAGGGAAAAAATACACATACCTTTGTAATCGGGAGAGTTTCTACTTTCAGACGCAACAGGAATTTTTGGGTTTGGTCAATCCGTTCGCGAGATATGGGAGTTTGAAGCTAAGAAATGGTTGAGAAGACAACAAATTTTTCGCACTTCTGCTGCTCCAAACGTTTGACTAGAATGGCCTTGGGAAAAAATACACATACCGTTGTAATCGGGCGAGTTTCTACTTTCAGATGCAATAGGAATTTTTGGCTTTGGTCAATCCGGTCGCGAGATATGGGAGTTTGAAGCTAAGAAATGGTTGAGAAGGCAACAAATTTTTCGCACTTCTGCTGCTCCAAACGCTTAACCAGAATGGCCTAGGGAAAAAATACACATACCGTTGTAATCGTACGAGTTTCTACTTTCAGACGCAACCGGAATTTTTGGGTTTGGTCAATCCGTTCGCGAGATATGGGAGTTTGAAGCTAAGAAATGGTTGAGGAGACAACAAATTTTGCGCACTTCTACTGCTCCAAACGCTTAACCAGAATGGCCGCGGGAAAAAATACACATACCGTTGTAATCGGGCGAGTTGCTACTTTCAGATGCAATAGGAATTTTTGGGTTTGGTCAATCCGTTCGCGAGATATGGGAGTTCGAAGCTAAGAAATGGTTGAGAAGACAAGTAATTTTTCGCACTTCTGCTGCTCCAAACGCTTAACCACAATGGCCTAGGGAAAAAATACACATACCTTTGTAATCGGGAGAGTCTCTACATTCAGACGCAAGAGGAATTTTTGGGGTTTGGTCAATCCGTTCGCGAGATATGGGTGTTTGAAGCTAAGAAATGGTTGAGAAGACAACAAATTTTTCGCAATTCTGCTGCTCCAAACGCTTAACCAGAATGGCCTACGGAAAAAATACACATACCGTTGTAATCGGGCGACTTCCTACGTTCAGGTGCAATAGGAATTTTTGGCATTGTTCAATCCGTTCGCGATATATGGGAGATTGAAGCTAAGAAATGGTTGGGAAGGCAACAAATTTTGCGCATTTCTGCTGCTCCAAACGCTTATCCAGAATGGCCTAGGAAAAAAATTTACCTACCGTTGTAATCGGGCGAGTTTCTACTTTCAGATGCAATAGGAATTTTTGGCTTTGTTCGATCCGTTCGCGATATATGGGAGATTGAAGCTAAGAAATGGTTGGGAAGGCAACAAATTTTGCGCATTTCTGCTGCCCAAACGCTTATCCAGAATGGCATAGGGAAAAAATACACCTACCGTTGTAATCGGGCGAGTTTCTACTCTCAGATGCAATAGGAATTTTTGGCTTTGTTCAATCCGTTCGCGAGATTTGGGAGTTCGAAGTTAAGAAATGGTTGAGAAGACAACAAATTTTCCGCACTTCCGCTGCTCCAAACGCTTAACCAGAATGGCCTAGAGAAAAAAAATACACCAGCCTTTGTAATCGGGCGAGTTTCTACTTTCAGACGCAGCAGGAATATGTGGGTTTGGTCAGTCCGTTCGCGATATATGGGAGTTTGAAGCTAAGAAATGGTTGGGAAGGCAACAAATTTTGCGCATATCTGCTGCTCCAAACGCTTATCCAGAATGGCCTAGGGAAAAAATATACCTACCGTTGTAATCGGGCGAGTTTCTACTTTCAGATTCAATAGGAATTTTTGGCTTTGTTCGATCCGTTCGCGATATATGGGAGATTGAAGCTAAGAAATGGTTGGGAAGGCAACAAATTTTGCGCATTTCTGCTGCTCCAAACGCTTAACCAGAATGGCCTAGGGACAAAATACAAATACCGTTGTAATCGGGCTAGTTTCTACTTTCAGACGCAGCAGGAATTTTTGGGCTTGGTCAATCCCTTCGCGAGATATGGGGGTTTGAAGCTAAGAAATGGTTGAGCAGACAACAAATTTTTCCTACATCTGCTGCTCCAAACGCTTAACCACAATGGCCTAGGGAAAAAAATGCACATACCTTTGTAATCGGGAGAGTTTCTAGTTTCAGACGCAACAGGAACTTTTGGGTTTGGACAATCCATTCGCGAGATATGGGAGTTTGAAGCTAAGAAATGGTTGAGCAGACAACAAATTTTGCGCACTTCTGCTGCTCCAAACGCTTAACCACAATGGCCCAGGGAAAAAATACACATACCTTTGTAATCGGGAGAGTTTCTACTTTCAGACGCAACAGGAATTTTTGGGTTTGGTCAAGCCGTTCGCGAGATATGGGAGTTTGAAGCTAAGAAATGGTTGAGCAGACAACAAATTTTTCCCACTTCTGCTGCTCCAAACGCTTAACCACAGTGGCCTAGGGAAAAAAATGCACATACCTTTGTAATCGGGAGAGTTTCTACTTTCAGACGCAACAGGAACTTTTGGGTTTGGTCAATCCGTTCGCGAGATATGGGAGTTTGAAGCTAAGAAATGGTTGAGCAGACAACAAATTTTGCGCACTTCTGCTGCTCCAAACGCTTAACCACAATGGCCCAGGGAAAAAATACACATACCTTTGTAATCGGGCGAGTTTCTACTTTCAGATGCAATAGGAATTTTTGGGCTTGGTCGAACCGTTCGCGAGATATGGGAGTTTGAAACTAAGAAATGGTTGAGCAGACAACAAATTTTTCCCCCTTCTGCTGCTACAAACGCTTAACCAGAATGGCCCAGGGAAAAAATACACATACCGTTGTCATCGGGAGAGTTTCTACTTTCAAACGCAGCAGGTATTTTTGGGTTTGGTCAATCCGTTCGCGAGATATGGGAGTTTGAAGCTAAGAAATGGTTGAGAAGACAACAAATTTTTCGCACTTCTGCTGCTCCAAACGTTTGACTAGAATGGTCTTGGGAAAAAATACACATACCGTTGTAATCGGGCGAGTTTCTACTTTCAGATGCAATAGGAATTTTTGGCTTTGGTCAATCCGGTCGCGAGATATGGGAGTTTGAAGCTAAGAAATGGTTGAGAAGGCAACAAATTTTTCGCAATTCTGCTGCTCCAAACGCTTAACCAGAATGGCCTAGGGAAAAAATACACATACCGTTGTAATCGTACGAGTTTCTACTTTCAGACGCAACCGGAATTTTTGGGTTTGGTCAATCCGTTCGCGAGATATGGGAGTTTGAAGCTAAGAAATGGTTGAGAAGACAAGTAATTTTTCGCACTTCTGCTGCTCCAAACGCTTAACCACAATGGCCTAGGGAAAAAATACACATACCTTTGTAATCGGGAGAGTCTCTACATTCAGACGCAAGAGGAATTTTTGGGGTTTGGTCAATCCGTTCGCGAGATATGGGTGTTTGAAGCTAAGAAATGGTTGAGAAGACAACAAATTTTTCGCAATTCTGCTGCTCCAAACGCTTAACCAGAATGGCCTACGGAAAAAATACACATACCGTTGTAATCGGGCGACTTCCTACTTTCAGGTGCAATAGGAATTTTTGGCATTGTTCAATCCGTTCGCGATATATGGGAGATTGAAGCTAAGAAATGGTTGGGAAGGCAACAAATTTTGCGCATTTCTGCTGCTCCAAACGCTTATCCAGAATGGCCTAGGAAAAAATACACATACCTTTGTAATCGGGAGAGTTTCTACTTTCAGACGCAACAGGAATTTTTGGGTTTGGTCAAGCCGTTCGCAAGATATGGAAGTTTGAAGCTAAGAAATGGTTGAGCAGACAACAAATTTTTCCCACTTCTGCTGATCCAAACGCTTAACCAGAATGGCCTAGGGGAAAAATACACATACCGTTGTAATCGGGCGAGTTACTACTTTCAGATGCAAGAGGAATTTTTGGGTTTGGTCAATCCGTTCGCGAGATATGGGAGTTTGAAGCTAAGAAATGGTTGAGCAGACAACAAATTTTTCCCAATTCTGCTGCTCCAAACGCTTAACCAGAATGGCCTAGGGAAAAAATACACATACCGTTGTAATCGGGCGAGTTCCTACTTTCGGACGCAACAGGAATTTTTGGGTTTGGTCAATCCATTCGCGAAATATGGGAGTTTGAAGCTAAGAAATGGTTGAGCAGACAACAAATATTTCCCAATTCTGCTGCTCCAAACGCTTAACCACAATGGCCTAGGAAAAAAATACACATACGGTTGTAATCGGGCGAGTATCTACTTTCAGATGCAATAGTAATTTTTGGGTTTGGTCAATCCGTTCGCGAGATATGGGAGTTTGAATCTAAGAAATGGTTGAGAAGACAACAAATTTTGCGCACTTCTGCTGCTCCAAACGCTTAACCAGAGTGGCCTGCGGAAAAAATACACATACCGTTGTAATCGGGCGAGTTTCTACTTTCAGATGCAATAGGAATTTTTGGCTTTGGTCAATCCGGTCGCGAGATATGGGAGTTTGAAGCTAAGAAATGGTTGAGAAGGCAACAAATTTTTCGCACTTCTGCTGCTCCAAACGCTTAACCAGAATGGCCTAGGGAAAAAATACACATACCGTTGTAATCGTACGAGTTTCTACTTTCAGACGCAACCGGAATTTTTGGGTTTGGTCAATCCGTTCGCGAGATATGGGAGTTTGAAGCTAAGAAATGGTTGAGGAGACAACAAATTTTGCGCACTTCTACTGCTCCAAACGCTTAACCAGAATGGCCGCGGGAAAAAATACACATACCGTTGTAATCGGGCGAGTTGCTACTTTCAGATGCAATAGGAATTTTTGGGTTTGGTCAATCCGTTCGCGAGATATGGGAGTTCGAAGCTAAGAAATGGTTGAGAAGACAAGTAATTTTTCGCACTTCTGCTGCTCCAAACGCTTAACCACAATGGCCTAGGGAAAAAATACACATACCTTTGTAATCGGGAGAGTCTCTACATTCAGACGCAAGAGGAATTTTTGTGGTTTGGTCAATCCGTTCGCGAGATATGGGTGTTTGAAGCTAAGAAATGGTTGAGAAGACAACAAATTTTTCGCAATTCTGCTGCTCCAAACGCTTAACCAGAATGGCCTACGGAAAAAATACACATACCGTTGTAATCGGGCGACTTCCTACTTTCAGGTGCAATAGGAATTTTTGGCATTGTTCAATCCGTTCGCGATATATGGGAGATTGAAGCTAAGAAATGGTTGGGAAGGCAACAAATTTTGCGCATTTCTGCTGCTCCAAACGCTTATCCAGAATGGCCTAGGAAAAAATACACATACCTTTGTAATCGGGAGAGTTTCTACTTTCAGACGCAACAGGAATTTTTGGGTTTGGTCAAGCCGTTCGCAAGATATGGAAGTTTGAAGCTAAGAAATGGTTGAGCAGACAATAAATTTTTCCCACTTCTGCTGATCCAAACGCTTAACCAGAATGGCCTAGGGGAAAAATACACAAACCGTTGTAATCGGGCGAGTTACTACTTTCAGATGCAAGAGGAATTTTTGGGTTTGGTCAATCCGTTCGCGAGATATGGGAGTTTGAAGCTAAGAAATGGTTGAGCAGACAACAAATTTTTCCCAATTCTGCTGCTCCAAACGCTTAACCAGAATGGCCTAGGGAAAAAATACACATACCGTTGTAATCGGGCGAGTTCCTACTTTCGGACGCAACAGGAATTTTTGGGTTTGGTCAATCCATTCGCGAAATATGGGAGTTTGAAGCTAAGAAATGGTTGAGCAGACAACAAATATTTCCCAATTCTGCTGCTCCAAACGCTTAACCAGAATGGCCTAGGAAAAAAATACACATACGGTTGTAATCGGGCGAGTATCTACTTTCAGATGCAATAGTAATTTTTGGGTTTGGTCAATCCGTTCGCGAGATATGGGAGTTTGAATCTAAGAAATGGTTGAGAAGACAACAAATTTTGCGCACTTCTGCTGCTCCAAACGCTTAACCAGAGTGGCCTGCGGAAAAAATACACATACCGTTGTAATCGGGCGAGTTTCTACTTTCAGATGCAATAGGAATTTTTGGCTTTGGTCAATCCGTTCGCGATATATGGGAGTTTGAAGCTAAGAAATGGTTGGGAAGGCAACAAATTTTGCGCACTTCTGCTGCTCCAAACGCTTAACCAGAATGGCCGCGGGAATAAATACACATACCGTTGTAATCGGTCGAGTATCTACTTTCAGATGCAAGGGGAATATCTCGGTTTGGTCAATCCGGTCGCGAGAGATGGGAGTTTGAAGCTAAGAAATGGATGAGAAGGCAACAAATTTTTCGCACTTCTGCTGCTCCAAACGCTTAACCAGAATGGCCTAGGGAAAAAATACACATACCGTTGTAATCGTACGAGTTTCTACTTTCAGACGCAACAGGAATTTTTGGGTTTGGTCAATCCATTCGGAGATATGGGAGTTTGAAGCTAAGAAATGGTTGAGCAGACAATAAATATTTCCCAATTCTGCTGCTCCAAACGCTTAACCAGAATGGCGTAGGAAAAAAATAAACATACGGTTGTAATCGGGCGAGTATCTACTTTCAGATGCAATAGTAATTTTTGGGTTTGGTCAATCCGTTCGCGAGATATGGGAGTTTGAATCTAAGAAATGGTTGAGAAGACAACAAATTTTGCGCACTTCTGCTGCTCCAAACGCTTAACCAGAGTGGCCTATGGAAAAAATACACATACTGTTGTAATCGAGCGACTTTCTACTTTCAGATGCAATAGGAATTTTTGTGTTTGGTCAATCCTTTCGCGCGATATGGGAGTTTGAAGCTAAGAAATGGTTGAGAAGACAACAAATTTTTTGCACTTCTGCTGCTACAAACGCTTATCCAGAATGGCCTAGGGAAAAAATACACATACCGTTGTAGTCGGGAGAGCTTCTACTTTCAGACGCAGCAGGTATTTTTGGATTTGGTCAATCCGTTCACGAGATATGGGAGTTTGAATCTAAGAAATGGTTGAGAAGGCAACAAATTTTTCGCACTTCTGCTGCTCCAAACGCTTAACCAGAATGGCCTAGGGAAAAAATACACATACCTTTGTAATCGGGCGAGTTTCTACTTTCATACGCAACAGGAATTTTTGAGTTTGGTCAATCCGCTCGCGAGATATGGGAGTTTGAATCTAAGAAATGGTTGAGAAGGCAACAAATTTTTCGCACTTCTGCTGCTCCAAACGCTTAACCAGAATGGCCTAGGGAAAAAAAACACATACCTTTGTAATCGGGCGAGTTTCTACTTTCATACGCAACAGGAATTTTTGAGTTTGGTCAATCCGTTCGCGAGATATGGGAGTTTGAATCTAAGAAATGGTTGAGAAGGCAACAAATTTTTCGCACTTCTGCTGCTCCAAACGCTTAACCAGAATGGCGTAGGAAAAAAATAAACATACGGTTGTAATCGGGCGAGTATCTACTTTCAGATGCAATAGTAATTTTTGGGTTTGGTCAATCCGTTCGCGAGATATGGGAGTTTGAATCTAAGAAATGGTTGAGAAGACAACAAATTTTGTGCATTTCTGCTGCTCCAAACGCTTAACCAGAATGGCCTAGGGAAAAAATACACATACCGTTGTAATCGGGCGCGTTTCTACTTTCAGATGCAATAGTAATTTTTGGGTTGGTCAATCCGTTCGCGAGATATGGGAGTTTGAATCTAAGAAATGGTTGAGAAGACAACAAATTTTGCGCACTTCTGCTGCACCAAACGTTTGACTAGAATGGCCTGGGGAGAAAATACACACACCGTTGTAATCGGGCGAGTTTCTACTTTCAGATGCAATAGGAATTTTTGGGTTTGGTCAATCCGTTCGCGAGATATGGGAGTTTGAATCTAAGAAATGGTTGAGAAGCAAACAAATTTTGCGCACTTCTGCTGCTCCAAACGCTTAACCAGAATGGCCTAGGGAAAAAATACACATACCTTTGTAATCGGGCGAGTTTCTACTTTCATACGCAACAGGAATTTTTGAGTTTGGTCAATCCGTTCGCGAGATATGGGAGTTTGAATCTAAGAAATGGTTGAGAAGGCAACAAATTTTTCGCACTTCTGCTGCTCCAAACGCTTAACCAGAATGGCCTAGGGAAAAAAAACACATACCGTTGTAATCGGGCGAGCTTCTACTTTCAGATGCAGTAGTAATTTTTGGGTTTGGTCAATCCGTTCGCGAGATATGGGAGTTTGAATCTAAGAAATGGTTGAGAAGCAAACAAATTTTGCGCACTTCTGCTGCTTCAAACGCTTAACCAGAATGGCCTACGGAAAAAATACACATACCGTTGTAATCGGGCGACTTCCTACTTTCCGGTGCAATAGGAAATTTTGTGTTTGGTCAATCCTTTCGCAGGATATGGGAGTTTGAAGCTAAGAAATGTTTGAGAAGACAACAAATTTTTCGCACTTCTGCTGCTCCAAACGTTTGACTAGAATGGCCTGGGGAAAAAATACACATACCGTTGTAATCGGGCGAGTTTCTACTTTCAGATGCAATAGGAATTTTTGGGCTTGGTCAAACCGTTCGCGAGATATGAGAGTTTGAAGCTAAGAAATGGTTGAGCAGACAACAAATTTTTCCCAATTCTGCTGCTACAAACGCTTAACCAGAATGGCCCAGGGAAAAAATACACATACCGTTGTAATCGGCCGAGTTTCTACTTTCAGACGCAGCAGGAATTTTTGGGCTTGGTCAATCCGTTCGCGAGATATGGGAGTTTGAAGCTAAGAAACGGTTGAGCAGACAACAAATTTTTCGTACATCTGCTGCTGCAAACGCTTAACCATAATAGCATAGGGAAAAAATACACATACCGTTGTAATCGGGCGAGTTTCTACTTTCAGACGCAGCAGGAATTTTTGGGCTTGGTCAAACCGTTCGCGAGATATGGGAGTTTGAAGCTAAGAAATGGTTGAGAAGACATCAAATTTTGCGCAATTCTGCTGCTCCAAACGCTTAACCAGAGTGGCTTACGGAAAAAATACACATACCGTTGTAATCGGGCGACTTTCTACTTTGAGATGCAATAGGAATTTTTGTGTTTGGTCCACCCTTTCGCGGGATATGGGAGTTTGAAGCTAAGAAATGGTTGAGAAGACAACAAATTTTTCGCACTTCTGCTGCTACAAACGCTTATCCAGAATGGTATAGGGAAAAAATACACATACCTTTGTAATCGGGAGAGTTTCTTCTTTCAGACGCAACAGGAATTTTTGGGCTTGGTCAATCCGTTCGCGAGATATGGGCGTTTGAAGCTAAGAAATGGTTGAGAAGGAAACAAATTTCTCGCAATTCTGCCGCTCCAAACGCTTAACCAGAGTGGCCTAGGGAAAAACTACAAATACCGTCGTAATCGGGCTAGTTTCTATTTTCAGACGCAGCAGGAATTTTTGGGCTTGGTCAATCCGTTCGCGAGATATGGGAGTTTGAAGATAAGAAATGGATGAGAAGGCAACAAATTTTTCGCAATTCTGCTGCTCCAAACGCTTAACCAGAATGGCCTAGGGAAAAAATACACATACCGTTGTAATCGGGCGAGTATCTACTTTCAGACGCAGCAGGAATTTTTGGGCTTGGTCAAACCGTTCGCGAGATATGGGAGTTTGAAGCTAAGAAATGGTTGAGCAGACAACAAATTTTTCGTACATCTGCTGCTGCAAACGCTTAACCAGAATGGTCTAGAGAAAAAATACACATGCCGTTGTAATCGGGCGAGTTCCTACTTTCAGACGCAGCAGGAGTTTTTGGGCTTGGTCAATCCGTTCGCGAGATATGGGAGTTTGAAGCTAAGAAATGCATGAGAAGGCAACAAATTTTTCGCAATTCTGCTGCTCCAAACGCTTAACCAGAATGGCCTAGGGAAAAAATACACATACCGTTGTAATCGGGCGAGTTTCTACTTTCAGACGCAGCAGGAATTTTTGGGCTTGGTCAAACCGTTCGCGAGATATGGGAGTTTGAAGCTAAGAAATGGGTGAGAAGGCAACAAATTTTTCGCACTTCTGCTGCTCCAAACGCTTAACCAGAATGGCCTAGGGAAAAAATACACATACCTTTGTAATCGGGCGAGTTTCTACTTTCAGACGCAACAGGAATTTTTGGGTTTGGTCAATCCGTTCGCGAGATATGGGAGCTTGAAGCTAAGAAATAGTTGAGAAGACAACAAATTTTGCGCACTTCTGCTGCTCCAAACGCTTAACCAGAATGGCCGCGGGAATAAATACACATACCGTTGCAATCGGCAGACTTTCTACATTCAGACGCAACAGGAATATTTGGGCTTGGTCAAACCGTTCGCGAGATATGGGAGTTTGAAACTAAGAAATGTTTGAGCAGACAACAAATTTTTCCCACTTCTGCTGCTACAAACGCTTAACCAGAATGGCCCTGGGAAAAAATACACATACCGTTGTCATCGGGAGAGTTTCTACTTTCAGACGCAGCAGGTATTTTTGGGTTTGGTCAATCCGTTCGCGAGATATGGGAGTTTGAAGCTAAGAAATGGTTGGGAAGGCAACAAATTTTGCGCACGTCTGCTGCTCCAAACGCTTAACCAGAGTGGCTTACGGATAAAATACACATACCGTTGTAATCGGGCGACTTTCTACTTTGAGATGCAATAGGAATTTTTGTGTTTGGTCAACCCTTTCGCGGGATATGGGAGTTTGAAGCTAAGAAATGGTTGAGAAGAAAACAAATTTTTCGCACTTCTGCTGCTACAAACGCTTATCCAGAATGGTATAGGGAAAAAATACACATACCGTTGTAATCGGGAGAGTTTCCACTTTCAGACGCAGCAGGTATTTTTGGGTTTGGTCAATCCGTTTACGAGATATGGGAGTTTGAAGCTAAGAAATGGTTGAGCAGACAACAAATTTTTCTCCATTCTGCTGCCCCAAACGCTTAACCAGAATGGACTAGGGAAAAAATACACATACCTTTGTAATCGGGAGAGTTTCTTCTTTCAGACGCAACAGGAATTTTTGGGCTTGGTCAATCCGTTCGCGAGATATGGGCGTTTGAAGCTAAGAAATGGTTGAGAAGGAAACAAATTTCTCGCAATTCTGCCGCTCCAAACGCTTAACCAGAGTGGCCTAGGGAAAAACTACAAATACCGTCGTAATCGGGCTAGTTTCTATTTTCAGACGCAGCAGGAATTTTTGGGCTTGGTCAATCCGTTCGCGAGATATGGGAGTTTGAAGCTAAGAAATGGATGAGAAGGCTACAAATTTTTCGCAATTCTGCTGCTCCAAACGCTTAACCAGAATGGCCTAGGGAAAAAATACACATACCGTTGTAATCGGGCGAGTTTCTACTTTCAGACGCAGCAGGAATTTTTGGGCTTGGTCAAACCGTTCGCGAGATATGGGAGTTTGAAGCTAAGAAATAGTTGAGAAGACAACAAATTTTGCGCACTTCTGCTGCTCCAAACGCTTAACCAGAATGGCCGCGGGAATAAATACACATACCGTTGCAATCGGCAGACTTTCTACATTCAGACGCAACAGGAATATTTGTGTTTGGTCAATACGTTCGCGAGATATGGGAGTTTGAAGCTAAGAAATGGTTGAGCAGACAACAAATTTTTCGTACATCTGCTGCTGCAAACGCTTAACCAGAATGGTCTAGGGAAAAAATACACACACCGTGGTAATCGGGCGAGTTTCTACTTTCAGACGCAGCAGGAATTTTTGGGCTTGGTCAAACCGTTCGCGAGATATGGGAGTTTGAATCTAAGAAATGGTTGAGCAGACAACAAATTTTTCCCACTTCTGCTGCTACAAAAGCTTAACCAGAATGGCCCTGGGAAAAAATACACATACCGTTGTCATCGGGAGAGTTTCTACTTTCAGACGCAGCAGGTATTTTTGGGTTTGGTCAATCCGTTCGCGAGATATGGGAGTTTGAATCTAAGAAATGGTTGAGAAGACAACAAATTTTGCGCACTTCTGCTGCTGCAAACGCTTAACCAGAGTGGCTTACGGAAAAAATCCACATACCGTTGTAATCGGGCGACTTTCTACTTTGAGATGCAATAGGAATTTTTGTGTTTGGTCAACCCTTTCGGGGGATATGGGAGTTTGAAGCTAAGAAATGGTTGAGAAGACAACAAATTTTTCGCACTTCTGCTGCTACAAACGCTTATCCAGAATGGTATAGGGAAAAAATACACATACCGTTGTAATCGGGAGAGTTTCCACTTTCAGACGCAGCAGGTATTTTTGGGTTTGGTCAATCCGTTTACGAGATATGGGAGTTTGAAGCTAAGAAATGGTTGAGCAGGCAACAAATTTTTCTCCATTCTGCTGCTCCAAACGCTTAACCAGAATGGACTAGGGAAAAAATACACATACCTTTGTAATCGGGAGAGTTTCTTCTTTCAGACGCAACAGGAATTTTTGGGCTTGGTCAATCCGTTCGCGAGATATGGGCGTTTGAAGGTAAGAAATGGTTGAGAAGGAAACAAATTTCTCGCAATTCTGCCGCTCCAAACGCTTAACCAGAGTCGCCTAGGGAAAAACTACAAATACCGTCGTAATCGGGCTAGTTTCTACTTTCAGACGCAGCAGGAATTTTTGGGCTTGGTCAATCCGTTCGCGAGATATGGGAGTTTGAAGCTAAGAAATGGATGAGAAGGCAACAAATTTTTCGCAATTCTGCTGCTCCAAACGCTTAACCAGAATGGCCTAGGGAAAAAATACACATACCGTTGTAATCGGGCGAGTTTTTACTTTCAGACGCAGCAGGAATTTTTGGGCTTGGTCAAACCGTTCGCGAGGTATGGGAGTTTGAAGCTAAGAAAAGGTTGAGCAGACAACAAATTTTTCGTACATCTGCTGCTGCAAACGCTTAACCAGAATGGTCTAGAGAAAAAATACACATACCGTTGTAATCGGGCGAGTTTCTACTTTCAGACGCAGCAGGAATTTTTGGGCTTGGTCAAACCGTTCGCGAGATATGGGAGTTTGAAACTGAGAAATGGTTGAGCAGAAAACAAATTTTTTCCACTTCTGCTGCTACAAACGCTTAACCAGAATGGCCCTGGGAAAAAATACACATACCGTTGTCATCGGGAGAGTTTCTACTTTCAGACGCAGCAGGTATTTTTGGGTTTGGTCAATCCGTTCGCGAGATATGGGAGTTTGAAGCTAAGAAATGGTTGGGAAGGCAACAAATTTTGCGCACTTCTGCTGCTCCAAACGCTTAACCAGAATGGCCTAGGGAGAAAATACACATACCGTTGTAATCGGGCGCGTTTCTACTTTCAGATGCAATAGTAATCTTTGGGTTTGTTCAATCCGTTCGCGAGATATGGGAGTTTGAATCTAAGAAATGGTTGAGAAGACAACAAATTTTGCGCACTTCTGCTGCTCCAAACGCTTAACCAGTGTGGCTTACGGAAAAAATACACATACCGTTGTAATCGGGCGACTTTCTACTTTGAGATGCAATAGGAATTTTTGTGTTTGGTCAACCCTTTCGCGGGATTTGGGAGTTTGAAGCTAAGAAATGGTTGAGAAGACAATAAATTTTTCGCACTTCTGCTGCTACAAACGCTTATCCAGAATGGTATAGGGGAAAAATACACATACCGTTGTAATCGGGAGAGTTTCTACTTTCAGACGCAGCAGGTATTTTTGGGTTTGGTCAATCCGTTCGCGAGATATGGGAGTTTGAACCTAAGAAATGGTTGAGAAGACAAAAAATTTTGCGCAATTCTGTTGCTACAAACGCTTATCCAGAATGGTATAGGGGAAAAATACACATACCGTTGTAATCGGGAGAGTTTCTACTTTCAGACGCAGCAGGTATTTTTGGGTTTGGTCAATCCGTTCGCGAGATATGGGAGTTTGAATCTAAGAAATGGTTGAGAAGACAACAAATTTTGCGCACTTCTGCTGCTCCAAACGCTTAACCAGAATGGCTTACGGAAAAAATACACATACCGTTGTAATCGGGCGACTTTCTACTTTGAGATGCAATAGGAATTTTTGTGTTTGGTCAACCCTTTCGCGGGATATGGGAGTTTGAAGCTAAGAAATGGTTGAGAAGACAACAAATTTTTCGCACTTCTGCTGCTACAAACGCTTATCCAGAATGGTATAGAGAAAAAATACACATACCGTTGTAATCGGGAGAGTTTCCACTTTCAGACGCAGCAGGTATTTTTGGATTTGGTCAAACCGTTCACGAGATATGGGAGTTTGAAGCTAAGAAATGGTTGAGCAGACAACAAATTTTGCGCACTTCTGTTGCTCCAAACGCTTAACCAGAATAACCTAGGGAAAAAATACACATACCGTTGTTACCGGGCGAGTTCCTACTTTCAGACGCAACAGGAATTTTTGGGTTTGGTCAATCCGTTCGCGAGATATGGGAGTTTGAACCTAAGAAATGGTTGAGAAGACAACAAATTTTGCGCAATTCTGTTGCTCCAAACGCTTAACCAGAATAACCTAGGGAAAAAATACACATATCGTTGTTATCGGGCGAGTTCCTACTTTCAGACGCAACAGGAATTTTTGGGTTTGGTCAATCCATTCGCGAGATATGGGAGCTTGAAGCTAAGAAATGGTCGAGCAGACAACAAATTTTTCCCAATTCTGCTGATCCAAACGCTTAACCAGAATGGCCTAGGGGAAAAATACATATACCGTTGTAATCGGGCGAGTTTCTACTTTCAGATGTAAGAGGAATTTTTGGGTTTGGTCAATCCGTTCGCGAGATATGGGAGTTTGAAGCTAAGAAATGGTTGAGCAGACAACAAATTTTTCTCCATTCTGCTGCTCCAAACGCTAAACCAGAATGGACTAGGGAAAAAATACACATACCGTTGTAATCGGGCGAGATTCTACTTTCAGATGCAATAGGAATTTTTGTGTTTGGTCAATCCTTTCGCGGGATATGGGAGTTTGAATCTAAGAAATGGTTGAGAAGACCACAAACTTTTCGCACTTCTGCTGCGACTAACGCTTATCCAGAATGGCCTAAGGGAAAAATACACATACCGATGTAATCGGGAGAGATTCTACTTTCAGACGCAGCAGGTATTTTTGGGTTTGGTCAATCCGTTCACGAGATATGTGAGTTTGAAGCTAAGAAATGGTTGAGCCGACAACAAATTTTTCCCAATTCTGCTGCTCCAAACGCTTAACCGCAATTGCCTAGGGAAAAAGTACAGATACCTTTGTAATCGGGAGAGTTTCTTCTTTCAGACGCAACAGGAATTTTTGTGTTTGGTCAATCCGTTCGCGAGATATGGGAGCTTGAAGCTAAGAAATGGTCGAGCAGACAACAAATTTTTCCCAATTCTGCTGATCCAAACGCTTAACCAGAATGGCCTAGGGGAAAAATACACATACCGTTGTAATCGGGCGAGTTTCTACTTTCAGATGTAAGAGGAATTTTTGGGTTTGGTCAATCCGTTCGCGAGATATGGGAGTTTGAAGCTAAGAAATGGTTGAGCAGACAACAAATTTTTCTCCATTCTGCTGCTCCAAACGCTAAACCAGAATGGACTAGGGAAAAAATACACATACCGTTGTAATCGGGCGAGTTTCTACTTTCAGATGCAATAGGAATTTTTGTGTTTGGTCAATCCTTTCGCGGGATATGGGAGTTTGAAGCTAAGAAATGGTTGAGAAGACCACAAACTTTTCGCACTTCTGCTGCGACTAACGCTTATCCAGAATGGCCTAGGGAAAAAATACACATACCGATGTAATCGGGAGAGTTTCTACTTTCATACGCAGCAGGTATTTTTGGGTTTGGTCAATCCGTTCACGAGATATGTGAGTTTGAAGCTAAGAAATGGTTGAGCCGACAACAAATTTTTCCCAATTCTGCTGCTCCAAACGCTTAACCACAATTGCCTAGGGAAAAAATACACATACCTTTGTAATCGGGAGAGTTTCTTCTTTCAGACGCAACAGGAATTTTTGTGTTTGGTAAATCCGTTCGCGAGATATGGGAGTTTGAAGCTAAGAAATGGTTGAGGAGACAACAAATTTTGCGCACTTCTGTTGCTCCAAACGCTTAACCAGAATAACCTAGGGAAAAAATACACATATCGTTGTTATCGGGCGAGTTCCTACTTTCAGACGCAACAGGAATTTTTGGGTTTGGTCAATCCATTCGCGAGATATGGGAGTTTGAAGCTAAGAAATGGTTGAGCAGACAACAAATTTTTCCCAATTCTGCTGCTCCAAACGCTTAACCAGAATGGACTAGGGAAAAAATACACATACCTTTGTAATCGGGAGAGATTCTTCTTTCAGACGCAATAGTAATTTTTGGGTTTGGTCAATCCGTTCGCGAGATATGGGAGTTTGAATCTAAGAAATGGTTGAGAAGCAAACAAATTTTGCGCACTTCTGCTGCTCCAAACGCTTAACCAGAATGGCCTATGTAAAAAATACACATACCTTTGTAATCGGGCGAGTTTCTACTTTCAGACGCAACAGGAATTTTTGGGTTTGGTCAATCCGTTCGCGAGATATGGGAGCTTGAAGCTAAGAAATAGTTGAGAAGACAACAAATTTTGCGCAATTCTGCTGCTTCAAACGCTTAACCAGAATGGCAGCGGGAATAAATACACATACCGTTGCAATCGGCAGACTTTCTACATTCAGACGCAACAGGAATATTTGGGTTTGGTCAATACGTTCGCGAGATATGGGAGTTTGAAGCTAAGAAATGGTTGAGCAGACAACAAATTTTTCGTACATCTGCTGCTGCAAACGCTTAACCAGAATGGTCTAGGGAAAAAATACACATACCGTTGTAATCGGGCGAGTTTCTACTTTCAGACGCAGCAGGAATTTTTGGGCTTGGTCAAACCGTTCGCGAGATATGGGAGTTTGAAACTAAGAAATGGTTGAGCAGAAAACAAATTTTTCCCACTTCTGCTGCTACAAACGCTTAACCAGAATGGCCCTGGGAAAAAATACACATACCGTTGTCATCGGGAGAGTTTCTACTTTCAGACGCAGCAGGTATTTTTGGGTTTGTTCAATCCGTTCGCGAGATATGGGAGTTTGAAGCTAAGAAATGGTTGGGAAGGCAACAAATTTTGCGCATTTCTGCTGCTCCAAACGCTTAACCAGAATGGCCTAGGGAGAAAATACACATACCGTTGTAATCGGGCGCGTTTCTACTTTCAGATGCAATAGTAATCTTTGGGTTCGTTCAATCCGTTCGCGAGATATGGGAGTTTGAATCTAAGAAATGGTTGAGAAGACAACAAATTTTGCGCACTTCTGCTGCTCCAAACGCTTAACCAGAGTGGCTTACGGAAAAAATACACATACCGTTGTAATCGGGCGACTTTCTACTTTGAGATGCAATAGGAGTTTTTGTGTTTGGTCAACCCTTTCGCGGGATTTTTGAGTTTGAAGCTAAGAAATGGTTGAGAAGACAATAAATTTTTCGCACTTCTGCTGCTACAAACGCTTATCCAGAATGGTATAGGGGAAAAATACACATACCGTTGTAATCGGGAGAGTTTCTACTTTCAGACGCAGCAGGTATTTTTGGGTTTGGTCAATCCGTTCGCGAGATATGGGAGTTTGAATCTAAGAAATGGTTGAGAAGACAACAAATTTTGCGCACTTCTGCTGCTCCAAACGCTTAACCAGAATGGCTTACGGAAAAAATACACATACCGTTGTAATCGGGCGACTTTCTACTTTGAGATGCAATAGGAATTTTTGTGTTTGGTCAACCCTTTCGCGGGATATGGGAGTTTGAAGCTAAGAAATGGTTGAGAAGACAACAAATTTTTCGCACTTCTGCTGCTACAAACGCTTATCCAGAATGGTATAGGGAAAAAATACACATACCGTTGTAATCGGGAGAGTTTCCACTTTCAGACGCAGCAGGTATTTTTGGATTTGGTCAACCCGTTCACGAGATATGGGAGTTTGAAGCTAAGAAATGGTTGAGCAGACAACAAATTTTGCGCACTTCTGTTGCTCCAAACGCTTAACCAGAATAACCTAGGGAAAAAATACACATACCGTTGTTACCGGGCGGGTTCCTACTTTCAGACGCAACAGGAATTTTTGGGTTTGGTCAATCCGTTCGCGAGATATGGGAGTTTGAACCTAAGAAATGGTTGAGAAGACAACAAATTTTGCGCACTTCTGTTGCTCCAAACGCTTAACCAGAATAACCTAGGGAAAAAATACACATATCGTTGTTATCGGGCGAGTTCCTACTTTCAGACGCAACAGGAATTTTTGGGTTTGGTCAATCCATTCGCGAGATATGGGAGCTTGAAGCTAAGAAATGGTCGAGCAGACAGCAAATTTTTCCCAATTCTGCTGATCCAAACGCTTAACCAGAATGGCCTAGGGGAAAAATACACATACCGTTGTAATCGGGCGAGTTTCTACTTTCAGATGTAAGAGGAATTTTTGGGTTTGGTCAATCCGTTCGCGAGATATGGGAGTTTGAAGCTAAGAAATGGTTGAGCAGACAACAAATTTTTCTCCATTCTGCTGCTCCAAACGCTAAACCAGAATGGACTAGGGAAAAAATACACATACCGTTGTAATCGGGCGAGATTCTACTTTCAGATGCAATAGGAATTTTTGTGTTTGGTCAATCCTTTCGCGGGATATGGGAGTTTGAATCTAAGAAATGGTTGAGAAGACCACAAACTTTTCGCACTTCTGCTGCGACTAACGCTTATCCAGAATGGCCTAAGGGAAAAATACACATACCGATGTAATCGGGAGAGATTCTACTTTCAGACGCAGCAGGTATTTTTGGGTTTGGTCAATCCGTTCACGAGATATGTGAGTTTGAAGCTAAGAAATGGTTGAGCCGACAACAAATTTTTCCCAATTCTGCTGCTCCAAACGCTTAACCGCAATTGCCTAGGGAAAAAGTACAGATACCTTTGTAATCGGGAGAGTTTCTTCTTTCAGACGCAACAGGAATTTTTGTGTTTGGTCAATCCGTTCGCGAGATATGGGAGCTTGAAGCTAAGAAATGGTCGAGCAGACAACAAATTTTTCCCAATTCTGCTGATCCAAACGCTTAACCAGAATGGCCTAGGGGAAAAATACACATACCGTTGTAATCGGGCGAGTTTCTACTTTCAGATGTAAGAGGAATTTTTGGGTTTGGTCAATCCGTTCGCGAGATATGGGAGTTTGAAGCTAAGAAATGGTTGAGCAGACAACAAATTTTTCTCCATTCTGCTGCTCCAAACGCTAAACCAGAATGGACTAGGGAAAAAATACACATACCGTTGTAATCGGGCGAGTTTCTACTTTCAGATGCAATAGGAATTTTTGTGTTTGGTCAATCCTTTCGCGGGATATGGGAGTTTGAAGCTAAGAAATGGTTGAGAAGACCACAAACTTTTCGCACTTCTGCTGCGACTAACGCTTATCCAGAATGGCCTAGGGAAAAAATACACATACCGATGTAATCGGGAGAGTTTCTACTTTCATACGCAGCAGGTATTTTTGGGTTTGGTCAATCCGTTCACGAGATATGTGAGTTTGAAGCTAAGAAATGGTTGAGCCGACAACAAATTTTTCCCAATTCTGCTGCTCCAAACGCTTAACCACAATTGCCTAGGGAAAAAATACACATACCTTTGTAATCGGGAGAGTTTCTTCTTTCAGACGCAACAGGAATTTTTGTGTTTGGTAAATCCGTTCGCGAGATATGGGAGTTTGAAGCTAAGAAATGGTTGAGGAGACAACAAATTTTGCGCACTTCTGTTGCTCCAAACGCTTAACCAGAATAACCTAGGGAAAAAATACACATATCGTTGTTATCGGGCGAGTTCCTACTTTCAGACGCAACAGGAATTTTTGGGTTTGGTCAATCCATTCGCGAGATATGGGAGTTTGAAGCTAAGAAATGGTTGAGCAGACAACAAATTTTTCCCAATTCTGCTGCTCCAAACGCTTAACCAGAATGGACTAGGGAAAAAATACACATACCTTTGTAATCGGGAGAGATTCTTCTTTCAGACGCAATAGTAATTTTTGGGTTTGGTCAATCCGTTCGCGAGATATGGGAGTTTGAATCTAAGAAATGGTTGAGAAGCAAACAAATTTTGCGCACTTCTGCTGCTCCAAACGCTTAACCAGAATGGCCTATGTAAAAAATACACATACCTTTGTAATCGGGCGAGTTTCTACTTTCAGACGCAACAGGAATTTTTGGGTTTGGTCAATCCGTTCGCGAGATATGGGAGCTTGAAGCTAAGAAATAGTTGAGAAGACAACAAATTTTGCGCAATTCTGCTGCTTCAAACGCTTAACCAGAATGGCAGCGGGAATAAATACACATACCGTTGCAATCGGCAGACTTTCTACATTCAGACGCAACAGGAATATTTGGGTTTGGTCAATACGTTCGCGAGATATGGGAGTTTGAAGCTAAGAAATGGTTGAGCAGACAACAAATTTTTCGTACATCTGCTGCTGCAAACGCTTAACCAGAATGGTCTAGGGAAAAAATACACATACCGTTGTAATCGGGCGAGTTTCTACTTTCAGACGCAGCAGGAATTTTTGGGCTTGGTCAAACCGTTCGCGAGATATGGGAGTTTGAAACTAAGAAATGGTTGAGCAGAAAACAAATTTTTCCCACTTCTGCTGCTACAAACGCTTAACCAGAATGGCCCTGGGAAAAAATACACATACCGTTGTCATCGGGAGAGTTTCTACTTTCAGACGCAGCAGGTATTTTTGGGTTTGTTCAATCCGTTCGCGAGATATGGGAGTTTGAAGCTAAGAAATGGTTGGGAAGGCAACAAATTTTGCGCATTTCTGCTGCTCCAAACGCTTAACCAGAATGGCCTAGGGAGAAAATACACATACCGTTGTAATCGGGCGCGTTTCTACTTTCAGATGCAATAGTAATCTTTGGGTTCGTTCAATCCGTTCGCGAGATATGGGAGTTTGAATCTAAGAAATGGTTGAGAAGACAACAAATTTTGCGCACTTCTGCTGCTCCAAACGCTTAACCAGAGTGGCTTACGGAAAAAATACACATACCGTTGTAATCGGGCGACTTTCTACTTTGAGATGCAATAGGAGTTTTTGTGTTTGGTCAACCCTTTCGCGGGATTTTTGAGTTTGAAGCTAAGAAATGGTTGAGAAGACAATAAATTTTTCGCACTTCTGCTGCTACAAACGCTTATCCAGAATGGTATAGGGGAAAAATACACATACCGTTGTAATCGGGAGAGTTTCTACTTTCAGACGCAGCAGGTATTTTTGGGTTTGGTCAATCCGTTCGCGAGATATGGGAGTTTGAATCTAAGAAATGGTTGAGAAGACAACAAATTTTGCGCACTTCTGCTGCTCCAAACGCTTAACCAGAATGGCTTACGGAAAAAATACACATACCGTTGTAATCGGGCGACTTTCTACTTTGAGATGCAATAGGAATTTTTGTGTTTGGTCAACCCTTTCGCGGGATATGGGAGTTTGAAGCTAAGAAATGGTTGAGAAGACAACAAATTTTTCGCACTTCTGCTGCTACAAACGCTTATCCAGAATGGTATAGGGAAAAAATACACATACCGTTGTAATCGGGAGAGTTTCCACTTTCAGACGCAGCAGGTATTTTTGGATTTGGTCAACCCGTTCACGAGATATGGGAGTTTGAAGCTAAGAAATGGTTGAGCAGACAACAAATTTTGCGCACTTCTGTTGCTCCAAACGCTTAACCAGAATAACCTAGGGAAAAAATACACATACCGTTGTTACCGGGCGGGTTCCTACTTTCAGACGCAACAGGAATTTTTGGGTTTGGTCAATCCGTTCGCGAGATATGGGAGTTTGAACCTAAGAAATGGTTGAGAAGACAACAAATTTTGCGCACTTCTGTTGCTCCAAACGCTTAACCAGAATAACCTAGGGAAAAAATACACATATCGTTGTTATCGGGCGAGTTCCTACTTTCAGACGCAACAGGAATTTTTGGGTTTGGTCAATCCATTCGCGAGATATGGGAGCTTGAAGCTAAGAAATGGTCGAGCAGACAGCAAATTTTTCCCAATTCTGCTGATCCAAACGCTTAACCAGAATGGCCTAGGGGAAAAATACACATACCGTTGTAATCGGGCGAGTTTCTACTTTCAGATGTAAGAGGAATTTTTGGGTTTGGTCAATCCGTTCGCGAGATATGGGAGTTTGAAGCTAAGAAATGGTTGAGCAGACAACAAATTTTTCTCCATTCTGCTGCTCCAAACGCTAAACCAGAATGGACTAGGGAAAAAATACACATACCGTTGTAATCGGGCGAGTTTCTACTTTCAGATGCAATAGGAATTTTTGTGTTTGGTCAATCCTTTCGCGGGATATGGGAGTTTGAAGCTAAGAAATGGTTGAGAAGACCACAAACTTTTCGAACTTCTGCTGCGACTAACGCTTATCCAGAGTGGCCTAGGGAAAAAATACACATACCGATGTAATCGGGAGAGTTTCTACTTTCAGACGCAGCAGGTATTTTTGGGTTTGGTCAATCCGTTCACGAGATATGTGAGTTTGAAGCTAAGAAATGGTTGAGCCGACAACAAATTTTTCCCAATTCTGCTGCTCCAAACGCTTAACCACAATTGCCTAGGGAAAAAATACACATACCTTTGTAATCGGGAGAGTTTCTTCTTTCAGACGCAACAGGAATTTTTGTGTTTGGTCAATCCGTTCGCGAGATATGGGAGTTTGAAGCTAAGAAATGGTTGAGGAGACAACAAATTTTGCGCACTTCTGTTGCTCCAAACGCTTAACCAGAATAACCTAGGGAAAAAATACACATATCGTTGTTATCGGGCGAGTTCCTACTTTCAGACGCAACAGGAATTTTTGGGTTTGGTCAATCCATTCGCGAGATATGGGAGCTTGAAACTAAGAAATGGTCGAGCAGACAACAAATTTTTCCCAATTCTGCTGATCCAAACGCTTAACCAGAATGGCCTAGGGGAAAAATACACATACCGTTCTAATCGGGCGAGTTTCTACTTTCAGATGTAAGAGGAATTTTTGGGTTTGGTCAATCCGTTCGCGAGATATGGGAGTTTGAAGCTAAGAAATGGTTGAGCAGACAACGAATTTTTCTCCATTCTGCTGCTCCAAACGCTAAACCAGAATGGACTAGGGAAAAAATACACATACCGTTGTAATCGGGCGAGTTTCTACTTTCAGATGCAATAGGAATTTTTGTGTTTGGTCAATCCTTTCGCGGGATATGGGAGTTTGAAGCTAAGAAATGGTTGAGAAGACCACAAACTTTTCGCACTTCTGCTGCGACTAACGCTTATCCAGAATGGCCTAGGGGAAAAATACACATACCGATGTAATCGGGAGAGTTTCTACTTTCAGACGCAGCAGGTATTTTTGGGTTTGGTCAATCCGTTCACGAGATATGTGAGTTTGAAGCTAAGAAATGGTTGAGCCGACAACAAATTTTTCCCAATTCTGCTGCTCCAAACGCTTAACCACAATTGCCTAGGGAAAAAATACACATACCTTTGTAATCGGGAGAGTTTCTTCTTTCAGACGCAACAGGAATTTTTGTGTTTGGTCAATCCGTTCGCGAGATATGGGAGTTTGAAGCTAAGAAATGGTTGAGGAGACAACAAATTTTGCGCACTTCTGTTGCTCCAAACGCTTAACCAGAATAACCTAGGGAAAAAATACACATACCGTTGTTATCGGGCGAGTTCCTACTTTCAGACGCAACAGGAATTTTTGGGTTTGGTCAATCCGTTCGCGAGATATGGGAGTTTGAAGCTAAGAAATGGTTGAGAAGACAACAAATTTTGCGCACTTCTGTTGCTCCAAACGCTTAACCAGAATAACCTAGGGAAAAAATACACATATCGTTGTTATCGGGCGAGTTCCTACTTTCAGACGCAACAGGAATTTTTGGGTTTGGTCAATCCATTCGCGAGATATGGGAGTTTGAAGCTAAGAAATGGTTGAGCAGACAACAAATTTTTCCCAATTCTGCTGCTCCAAACGCTTAACAAGAATGGACTAGGGAAAAAATACACATACCGTTGTTATCGGGCGAGTTCCTACTTTCAGACGCAACAGGAATTTTTGGGTTTGGTCAATCCGTTCGCGAGATATGGGAGTTTGAAGCTAAGAAATGGTTGAGAAGACAACAAATTTTGCGCACTTCTGTTGCTCCAAACGCTTAACCAGAATAATCTAGGGAAAAAATACACATATCGTTGTTATCGGGCGAGTTCCTACTTTCAGACGCAACAGGAATTTTTGGGTTTGGTCAATCCATTCGCGAGATATGGGAGTTTGAAGCTAAGAAATGGTTGAGCAGACAACAAATTTTTCCCAATTCTGCTGCTCCAAACGCTTAACCAGAATGGACTAGGGAAAAAATTCACATACCTTTGTAATCGGGAGAGTTTCTTCTTTCAGACGCAATAGTAATTTTTGGGTTTGTTCAATCCGTTCGCGAGATATGGGAGTTTGAATCTAAGAAATGGTTGAGAAGCAAACAAATTTTGCCCACTTCTGCTGCTCCAAACGCTTAACCAGAATGGCCTAGGTAAAAAATACACATACCTTTGTAATCGGGCGAGTTTCTACTTTCAGACGCAACAGGAATTTTTGGGTTTGGTCAATCCGTTCGCGAGATATGGGAGCTTGAAGCTAAGAAATAGTTGAGAAGACAACAAATTTTGCGCACTTCTGCTGCTCCAAACGCTTAACCAGAATGGCAGCGGGAATAAATACACATACCGTTGCAATCGGCAGACTTTCTACATTCAGACGCAACAGGAATATTTGGGTTTCGTCAATACGTTCGCGAGATATGGGAGTTTGAAGCTAAGAAATGGTTGAGCAGACAACAAATTTTTCGTACATCTGCTGCTACAAACGCTTAACCAGAATAACCTAGGGAAAAAATACACATACCGTTGTTACCGGGCGAGTTCCTACTTTCAGACGCAACAGGAATTTTTGGGTTTGGTCAATCCGTTCGCGAGATATGGGAGTTTGAACCTAAGAAAAGGTTGAGAAGACAACAAATTTTGCGCACTTCTGTTGCTCCAAACGCTTAACCAGAATAACCTAGGGAAAAAATACACATATCGTTGTTATCGGGCGAGTTCCTACTTTCAGACGCAACAGGAATTTTTGGGTTTGGTCAATCCATTCGCGAGATATGAGAGTTTGAAGCTAAGAAATGGTTGAGCAGACAACAAAGTTTTCCCAATTCTGCTGCTCCAAACGCTTAACCAGAATGGACTAGGGAAAAAATACACATACCTTTGTAATCGGGAGAGTTTCTTCTTTCAGACGCAATAGTAATTTTTGGGTTTGGTCAATCCGTTCGCGAGATATGGGAGTTTGAATCTAAGAAATGGTTGAGAAGACAACAAATTTTGCGCACTTCTGCTGCTCCAAACGCTTAACCAGAGTGGCTTACGGAAAAAATACACATACCGTTGTAATCGGGCGACTTTCTACTTTGAGATGCAATAGGAGTTTTTGTGTTTGGTCAACCCTTTCGCGGGATTTTTGAGTTTGAAGCTAAGAAATGGTTGAGAAGACAATAAATTTTTCGCACTTCTGCTGCTACAAACGCTTATCCAGAATGGTATAGGGGAAAAATACACATACCGTTGTAATCGGGAGAGTTTCTACTTTCAGACGCAGCAGGTATTTTTGGGTTTGGTCAATCCGTTCGCGAGATATGGGAGTTTGAATCTAAGAAATGGTTGAGAAGACAACAAATTTTGCGCACTTCTGCTGCTCCAAACGCTTAACCAGAATGGCTTACGGAAAAAATACACATACCGTTGTAATCGGGCGACTTTCTACTTTGAGATGCAATAGGAATTTTTGTGTTTGGTCAAACCTTTCGCGGGATATGGGAGTTTGAAGCTAAGAAATGGTTGAGAAGACAACAAATTTTTCGCACTTCTGCTGCTACAAACGCTTATCCAGAATGGTATAGGGAAAAAATACACATACCGTTGTAATCGGGAGAGTTTCCACTTTCAGACGCAGCAGGTATTTTTGGATTTGGTCAACCCGTTCACGAGATATGGGAGTTTGAAGCTAAGAAATGGTTGAGCAGACAACAAATTTTGCGCACTTCTGTTGCTCCAAACGCTTAACCAGAATAACCTAGGGAAAAAATACACATACCGTTGTTACCGGGCGGGTTCCTACTTTCAGACGCAACAGGAATTTTTGGGTTTGGTCAATCCGTTCGCGAGATATGGGAGTTTGAACCTAAGAAATGGTTGAGAAGACAACAAATTTTGCGCACTTCTGTTGCTCCAAACGCTTAACCAGAATAACCTAGGGAAAAAATACACATATCGTTGTTATCGGGCGAGTTCCTACTTTCAGACGCAACAGGAATTTTTGGGTTTGGTCAATCCATTCGCGAGATATGGGAGCTTGAAGCTAAGAAATGGTCGAGCAGACAACAAATTTTTCCCAATTCTGCTGATCCAAACGCTTAACCAGAATGGCCTAGGGGAAAAATACACATACCGTTGTAATCGGGCGAGTTTCTACTTTCAGATGTAAGAGGAATTTTTGGGTTTGGTCAATCCGTTCGCGAGATATGGGAGTTTGAAGCTAAGAAATGGTTGAGCAGACAACAAATTTTTCTCCATTCTGCTGCTCCAAACGCTAAACCAGAATGGACTAGGGAAAAAATACACATACCGTTGTAATCGGGCGAGTTTCTACTTTCAGATGCAATAGGAATTTTTGTGTTTGGTCAATCCTTTCGCGGGATATGGGAGTTTGAAGCTAAGAAATGGTTGAGAAGACCACAAACTTTTCGAACTTCTGCTGCGACTAACGCTTATCCAGAATGGCCTAGGGAAAAAATACACATACCGATGTAATCGGGAGAGTTTCTACTTTCAGACGCAGCAGGTATTTTTGGATTTGGTCAACCCGTTCACGAGATATGGGAGTTTGAAGCTAAGAAATGGTTGAGCAGACAACAAATTTTGCGCACTTCTGTTGCTCCAAACGCTTAACCAGAATAACCTAGGGAAAAAATACACATACCGTTGTTACCGGGCGGGTTCCTACTTTCAGACGCAACAGGAATTTTTGGGTTTGGTCAATCCGTTCGCGAGATATGGGAGTTTGAAGCTAAGAAATGGTTGAGGAGACAACAAATTTTGCGCACTTCTGTTGCTCCAAACGCTTAACCAGAATAACCTAGGGAAAAAATACACATATCGTTGTTATCGGGCGAGTTCCTACTTTCAGACGCAACAGGAATTTTTGGGTTTGGTCAATCCATTCGCGAGATATGGGAGCTTGAAACTAAGAAATGGTCGAGCAGACAACAAATTTTTCCCAATTCTGCTGATCCAAACGCTTAACCAGAATGGCCTAGGGGAAAAATACACATACCGTTGTAATCGGGCGAGTTTCTACTTTCAGATGTAAGAGGAATTTTTGGGTTTGGTCAATCCGTTCGCGAGATATGGGAGTTTGGAGCTAAGAAATGGTTGAGCAGACAACGAATTTTTCTCCATTCTGCTGCTCCAAACGCTAAACCAGAATGGACTAGGGAAAAAATACACATACCGTTGTAATCGGGCGAGTTTCTACTTTCAGATGCAATAGGAATTTTTGTGTTTGGTCAATCCTTTCGCGGGATATGGGAGTTTGAAGCTAAGAAATGGTTGAGAAGACCACAAACTTTTCGCACTTCTGCTGCGACTAACGCTTATCCAGAATGGCCTAGGGAAAAAATACACATACCGATGTAATCGGGAGAGTTTCTACTTTCAGACGCAGCAGGTATTTTTGGGTTTGGTCAATCCGTTCACGAGATATGTGAGTTTGAAGCTAAGAAATGGTTGAGCCGACAACAAATTTTTCCCAATTCTGCTGCTCCAAACGCTTAACCACAATTGCCTAGGGAAAAAATACACATACCTTTGTAATCGGGAGAGTTTCTTCTTTCAGACGCAACAGCAATTTTTGTGTTTGGTCAATCCGTTCGCGAGATATGGGAGTTTGAAGCTAAGAAATGGTTGAGGAGACAACAAATTTTGCGCACTTCTGTTGCTCCAAACGCTTAACCAGAATAACCTAGGGAAAAAATACACATACCGTTGTTATCGGGCGAGTTCCTACTTTCAGACGCAACAGGAATTTTTGGGTTTGGTCAATCCGTTCGCGAGATATGGGAGTTTGAAGCTAAGAAATGGTTGAGAAGACAACAAATTTTGCGCACTTCTGTTGCTCCAAACGCTTAACCAGAATAACCTAGGGAAAAAATACACATATCGTTGTTATCGGGCGAGTTCCTACTTTCAGACGCAACAGGAATTTTTGGGTTTGGTCAATCCGTTCGCGAGATATTGGAGTTTGAAGCTAAGAAATGGTTGAGAAGACAACAAATTTTGCGCACTTCTGTTGCTCCAAACGCTTAACCAGAATAATCTAGGGAAAAAATACACATATCGTTGTTATCGGGCGAGTTCCTACTTTCAGACGCAACAGGAATTTTTGGGTTTGGTCAATCCATTCGCGAGATATGGGAGTTTGAAGCTAAGAAATGGTTGAGCAGACAACAAATTTTTCCCAATTCTGCTGCTCCAAACGCTTAACCAGAATGGACTAGGGAAAAAATACACATACCTTTGTAATCGGGAGAGTTTCTTCTTTCAGACGCAATAGTAATTTTTGGGTTTGTTCAATCCGTTCGCGAGATATGGGAGTTTGAATCTAAGAAATGGTTGAGAAGCAAACAAATTTTGCGCACTTCTGCTGCTCCAAACGCTTAACCAGAATGGCCTAGGTAAAAAATACACATACCTTTGTAATCGGGCGAGTTTCTACTTTCAGACGCAACAGGAATTTTTGGGTTTGGTCAATCCGTTCGCGAGATATGGGAGCATGAAGCTAAGAAATAGTTGAGAAGACAACAAATTTTGCGCACTTCTGCTGCTCCAAACGCTTAACCAGAATGGCAGCGGGAATAAATACACATACCGTTGCAATCGGCAGACTTTCTACATTCAGACGCAACAGGAATATTTGGGTTTGGTCAATACGTTCGCGAGATATGGGAGTTTGAAGCTAAGAAATGGTTGAGCAGACAACAAATTTTTCGTACATCTGCTGCTGCAAACGCTTAACCAGAATGGTCTAGGGAAAAAATACACATACCGTTGTAATCGGGCGAGTTTCTACTTTCAGACGCAGCAGGAATTTTTGGGCTTGGTCAAACCGTTCGCGAGATATGGGAGTTTGAAACTAAGAAATGGTTGAGCAGAAAACAAATTTTTCCCACTTCTGCTGCTACAAACGCTTAACCAGAATGGCCCTGGGAAAAAATACACATACCGTTGTCATCGGGAGAGTTTCTACTTTCAGACGCAGCAGGTATTTTTGGGTTTGGTCAATCCGTTCGCGAGATATGGGAGTTTGAAGCTAAGAAATGGTTGGGAAGGCAACAAATTTTGCGCATTTCTGCTGCTCCAAACGCTTAACCAGTATGGCCTAGGGAGAAAATACACATACCGTTGTAATCGGGCGCGTTTCTACTTTCAGATGCAATAGTAATCTTTGGGTTCGTTCAATCCGTTCGCGAGATATGGGAGTTTGAATCTAAGAAATGGTTGAGAAGACAACAAATTTTGCGCACTTCTGCTGCTCCAAACGCTTAACCAGAGTGGCTTACGGAAAAAATACACATACCGTTGTAATCGGGCGACTTTCTACTTTGAGATGCAATAGGAATTTTTGTGTTTGGTCAACCCTTTCGCGGGATATGGGAGTTTGAAGCTAAGAAATGGTTGAGAAGACAATAAATTTTTCGCACTTCTGCTGCTACAAACGCTTAACCAGAGTGGCTTACGGAAAAAATACACATACCGATGTAATCGGGAGAGTTTCTACTTTCAGACGCAGCAGGTATTTTTGGGTTTGGTCAATCCGTTCACGAGATATGTGAGTTTGAAGCTAAGAAATGGTTGAGCCGACAACAAATTTTTCCCAATTCTGCTGCTCCAAACGCTTAACCACAATTGCCTAGGGAAAAAATACACATACCTTTGTAATCGGGAGAGTTTCTTCTTTCAGACGCAACAGGAATATTTGTGTTTGGTCAATCCGTTCGCGACATATGGGAGTTTGAAGCTAAGAAATGGTTGAGGAGACAACAAATTTTGCGCACTTCTGTTGCTCCAAACGCTTAACCAGAATAACCTAGGGAAAAAATACACATACCGTTGTTATCGGGCGAGTTCCTACTTTCAGACGCAACAGGAAATTTTGGGTTTGGTCAATCCGTTCGCGAGATATGGGAGTTTGAACCTAAGAAATGGTTGAGAAGACAACAAATTTTGCGCACTTCTGTTGCTCCAAACGCTTAACCAGAATAACCTAGGGAAAAAATACACATATCGTTGTTATCGGGCGAGTTCCTACTTTCAGACGCAACAGGAATTTTTGGGTTTGGTCAATCCATTCGCGAGATATGGGAGTTTGAAGCTAAGAAATGGTTGAGCAGACAACAAATTTTTCCCAATTCTGCTGCTCCAAACGCTTAACCAGAATGGACTAGGGAAAAAATACACATACCTTTGTAATCGGGAGAGTTTCTTCTTTCAGACGCAATAGTAATTTTTGGGTTTGGTCAATCCGTTCGCGAGATATGGGAGTTTGAATCTAAGAAATGGTTGAGAAGCAAACAAATTTTGCGCACTTCTGCTGCTCCAAACGCTTAACCAGAATGACCTAGGGAAAAAATACACATGCCGTTGTAATCGGGAGAGTCTCTACTTTCAGACGCAACAGGAATTTTTGGGTGTGGTCAATCCGTTCGCGAGATATGGGAGTTTGAATCTAAGAAATGGTTGAGAAGACATCAAATTTTTCGCACTTCTGCTGCTCCAAACGTTTGACTAGAATGGCCTGGGGAAAAAATACACATACCGTTGTAATCGGGCGAGTTTCTACTTTCAGATGCAATAGGAATTTTTGGCTTTGTTCAATCCGTTCGCGATATATGGGAGATAGAAACTAAGAAATGGTTGGGAAGGCAACAAATTTTGCGCATTTCTGCTGCTCCAAACGCATATCCAGAATGGCCCAGGGAAAAAATATGCCTACCTTTGTAATCGGGAGAGTTTCTACTTTCAGGTGCAATAGGAATTTTTGGCTTTGTTCAATCCGTTCGCGATATATGGGAGTTCGAAGCTAAGAAATGGTTGAGAAGACAAGAAATTTTTCGCACTTCTGCTGCTCCAAACGTCTGACCAAAATGGCCTAGGGACAAAATACACATACCGTTGTAATCGGGAGAGTTTCTACATTCAGACGAAGCAGGAATTTTTGGGTTTGGTCAATCCGTTCGCGAGATATGGGAGTTTGAAGTTAAGAAATGGTTGAGAAGACAACAAATTTTGCGCACTTCTGCTGCTCCAAACGCTTAACCGGAATGACCTAGGGAAAAAATACACATGCCGTTGTAATCGGGCAAGTTCCTACTTTCAGACGCAACAGGAATTCTTGGGTTTGGTCTATCCGTTCGCGAGATATGGGCGTTTGAAGCTAAGAAATGGTTGAGAAGGCAACAAATTTCTCGCAATTCTGCTGCTCCAAACGCTTAACCAGAATGGCCTAGGGACAAAATACAAATACCGTTGTAATCGGGCTAGTTTCTACTTTCAGACGCAGCAGGAGTTTTTGGGCTTGGTCAATCCGTTCGCGAGATATGGGAGTTTGAAGCTAAGAAATGGATGAGAAGGCAACAAATTTTTCGCAATTCTGCTGCTCCAAACGCTTAACCAGAATGGCCTAGGGAAGAAATACACATACCGTTGTAATCGGGCGAGCTTCTACTTTCAGATGCAATAGTAATTTTTGGGTTTGGTCAATCCGTTCGCGAGATATGGGAGCTTGAATCTAAGAAATAATTGAGAAGACAAAAAATTTTGCGCACTGCTGTTGCCCCAAACGCTTAACCAGAATGCCCGCGGCAATAAATACACATACCGTTGCAATCGGGTGAGTTTCTACATCCAGACGCAACAGGAATATTTGGGTTTGGTCAATCCATTCGCGAGATATGGGAGTTCGAAGCTAAGAAATGGTTGAGAACACAACAAATTTTGCGCAGTTCTGCTGCTCCAAACGCTTAACCAGAAGGGCCTAGGAAAAAAATACACATACCGTTGTAATCGGGAGAGTTTCTACTTTCAGATGCAATAGGAATTTTTGGCTTTAGTCAATCCGTTCGCGATATATCGGAGTTTGAAGCTAAGAAATGGTTGGGAAGGCAACAAATTTTGCGCATTTCTGCTGCTCCAAACGCTTAACCAGAATGGCCCAGGGAAAAAATACACATACCGTTGTAATCGGGCGAGTTTCTACTTTCAGATGCAATAGGAATTTTTGGGTTTGATCAATCCGTTCGCGAGATATGGGAGTTCGAAGCTAAGAAATAGTTGAGAAGACAAGAAATTTTTCGCAATTCTGCTTCTCCAAACGCATGACCAGAATGGCCTAGGGACAAAATACACATACCGTTGTAATCGGGAGAGTTTCTACTTTCAGATGCAATAGTAATTTTTGGGTTTGGTCAATCCGTTCGCGAGGTATGGGAGCTTGAAGCTAAGAAATAATTGAGAAGACAAAAAATTTTGCGCACTGCTGTTGCTCCAAACGCTTAACCAGAATGCCCGCGGGAATAAATACACATACCGTTGCAATCGGGTGAGTTTCTACATCCAGACGCAACAGGAATATATGGGTTTGGTCAATCCATTCGCGAGATATGGAAGTTCGAAGCTAAGAAATGGTTGAGAACACAACAAATTTTGCGCAGTTCTGCTGCTCCAAACGCTTAACCAGAAGGGCCTAGGAAAAAAATACACATACCGTTGTAATCGGGAGAGTTTCTACTTTCAGATGCAATAGGAGTTTTTGGCTTTAGTCAATCCGTTCGCGATATATGGGAGTTTGAAGCTATGAAATGGTTGGGAAGGCAACAAATTTTGCGCACTTCTGCTGCTCCAAACGCTTAACCAGAATGGCCCAGGGAAAAAATACACATACCGTTGTAATCGGGCGAGTTTCAACTTTCAGATGCAATATGAATTTTTGGGTTTGATCATTCCGTTCGCGAGATATGGGAGTTCGAAGCTAAGAAATAGTTGGGAAGACAAGAAATTTTTCGCACTTCTGCTGCTCCAAACGCATGACCACAATGGCCTAGGGAAAAAATACACATACCTTTGTAATCGGGAGAGTCTCTACTTTCAGACGCAGCAGGAATTTTTGGGTTTGGTCAATCCGTTCGCGAGATATGGGTGTTTGAAGCTAAGAAATGGTTGAGAAGACAACGAATTTTGCGCACTTCTGCTGCTCCAAACGCGTAACCAGAATGACCTAGGGAAAAAGTACACATACCGTTGTAATGGGGCGAGTTCCTACTTTCAGACGCAACAGGAATTTTTGGGTTTGGTCTATCCATTCGCGAGATATGGGAGTTTGAAGCTAAGAAATGGTTGAGCAGACAACAAATTTTTCGCACTTCTGCTGCTCCAAACGCATGACCACAATGGCCTAGGGAAAAAATACACATACCTTTGTAATCGGGAGATTCTCTACTTTCAGACGCAGCTGGAATTTTTGGGTTTGTTCAATCCGTTCGCGAGATATGGGTGTTTGAAGCTAAGAAATGGTTGAGAAGACAACGAATTTTGCGCACTTCTGCTGCTCCATACGCTTAACCAGAATGACCTAGGGAAAAAGTACACATACCGTTGTAATGGGGCGAGTTCCTACTTTCAGACGCAACACGAATTTTTGGGTTTGGTCAATCCATTCGCGAGATATGGGAGTTTGAAGCTGAGAAATGGTTGAGCCGACAACAAATTTTTCTCCATTCTGCTGCTCCAAACGCTTAACCAGAATGACCTAGGGAAAAAATACACATGCCGTTGTAATCGGGCGAGTTCCTACTTTCAGACGCAACAGGAATTTTTGGGTTTGGTCTATCCATTCGCGAGATATGGGAGTTTGAAGCTAAGAAATGGTTGAGGAGACAACAAATTTTGCGCACTTCTGCTGCTCCAAACGCTTAACCGGAATGACCTAGGGAAAAAATACACATGCCGTTGTAATCAGCGAGTTCCTACTTTCAGACGCAACAGCAATTTTTGGGTTTGGTCAATCCATTCGCGAGATATGGGAGTTTGAAGCTAAGAAATGGTTGAGCAGACAACAAATTTTTCCCAATTCTGCTGATCCAAACGGTTAACCAGAATGGCCTAGGGGAAAAATACACATACCGTTGTAATCGGGCGAGTTTCTACTTTCAGACGCAAGAGGAATTTTTGGGTTTGGTCAATCCGTTCGCGAGATATGGGAGTTTGAAGCTAAGAAATGGTTGAGCAGACAACAAATTTTTCTCCATTCTGCTGCTCCAAACGCTTAACCAGAATGACCTAGGGAAAAAATACACATGCCGTTGTAATCGGGCGAGTTCCTACTTTCAGACGCAACAGGAATTTTTGGGATTGGTCTATCCATTCGCGAGATATGGGAGTTTGAAGCTAAGAAATGGTTGAGCAGACAACAAATTTTTCGCATGTCTGCTGCTCCAAACGCTTAACCACAATGGCCTAGGGAAAAAATACACATACCTTTCTAATCGGAAGAGTCTCTACTTTCAGACGCAACAGGAATTTTTGGGTTTGGTCAATCCGTTCGCGAGATATGCGTGTTTGAAGCTAAGAAATGGTTGAGAAGACATCAAATTTTTCGCATTTCTGCTGCTCCAAACGTTTGACTAGAATCGCCTGGGGAAAAAATACAAATAGCGTTGTAATCGGGCGAGTTTCTACTTTCAGATGCAATAGGAATTTTTGGCTTTGTTCAATCCGTTCGCGATATATGGGAGATAAAATCTAAGAAATGGTTGGGAAGGCATAAAATTTTGCGCATTTCTGCTGCTCCAAACGCATATCCAGAATGGCTCAGGGAAAAAGTATACCTACCGTTGTAATCGGGAGAGTTTCTACTTTCAGGTGCAATAGGAATTTTTGGCTTTGTTCAATCCGTTCGCGATATATGGGAGTTCGAAGCTAAGAAATGGTTGAGAAGACAAGAAATTTTTCGCAATTCTGCTGCTCCAAACGTATGACCAAAATGGCCTAGGGACAAAATACACATACCGTTGTAATCGGGAGAGTTTCTACATTCAGACGAAGCAGGAATTTTTGGGTTTGGTCAATCCGTTCGCGAGATATGGGAGTTTGCAGTTAAGAAATGGTAGAGAAGACAACAAATTTTGCGCACTTCTGCTGCTCCAAACGCTTAACCGGAATGACCTAGGGAAAAAATACACATGCCGTTGTAATCGGGCGAGTTCCTACTTTCAGACGCAACAGGAATTTTTGGGTTTGGTCTATCCGTTCGCGAGATATGGGCGTTTGAAGCTAAGAAATGGTTGAGGAGGCAACAAATTTCTCGCAATTCTGCTGCTCCAAACGCTTAACCAGAATGGCCCAGGGACAAAATACAAATACCGCTGTAATCGGGCTAGTTTCTACTTTCAGACGCAGCAGGAGTTTTTGGGCTTGGTCAATCCGTTCGCGAGATATGGGAGTTTGAAGCTAAGAAATGGTTGAGCAGACAACAAATTTTTCGCACTTCTGCTGCTCCTTACGCATGACCACAATGGCCTACGGAAAAAATACACATACCTTTGTAATCGGGAGAGTCTCTACTTTCAGACGCAGCAGGAATTTTTGGGTTTGGTCAATCCGTTCGCGAGATATGGGTGTTTGAAGCTAAGAAATGGTTGAGAAGACAACGAATTTTGCGCACTTCTGCTGCTCCAAACGCTTAACCAGAATGACCTAGGGAAAAAGTACACATACCGTTGTAATGGGGCGAGTTCCTACTTGCAGACGCAGCAGGAATTTTTGGGCTTGGTCAATCCGTTCGCGAGATATGGGAGTTTCAAGCTAAGAAATGGATGAGAAGGCAACAAATTTTTCGCAAATTCTGCTGTTCCAAACGCTTAACCAGAATGGCCCAGGGACAAAATACAAATACCGCTGTATTCGGGCTAGTTTCTACTTTCAGACGCAGCAGGAGTTTTTGGGCTTGGTCAATCCGTTCGCGAGATATGGGAGTTTGAAGCTAAGAAATGGTTGAGCAGACAACAAATTTTTCGCACTTCTGCTGCTCCTTACGCATGACCACAATGGCCTAGGGAAAAAATACACATACCTTTGTAATCGGGAGAGTCTCTACTTTCAGACGCAGCAGGAATTTTTGGGTTTGGTCAATCCGTTCGCGAGATATGGGTGTTTGAAGCTAAGAAATGGTTGAGAAGACAACGAATTTTGCGCACTTCTGCTGCTCCAAACGCTTAACCAGAATGACCTAGGGTAAAAGTACACATACCGTTGTAATGGGGCGAGTTCCTACTTGCAGACGCAGCAGGAATTTTTGGGCTTGGTCAATCCGTTCGCGAGATATGGGAGTTTCAAGCTAAGAAATGGATGAGAAGGCAACAAATTTTTCGCAAATTCTGCTGTTCCAAACGCTTAACCAGAATGGCCTAGGGAAAAAATACACATAGCGTTGTAATCGGGCGAGCTTCTACTTTCAGATGCAATAGTAATTTTTGGGTTTGGTCAATCCGTTCGCGAGATATGGGAGTTTGAATCTAAGAAATGGTTGAGAAGCAAACAAATTTTGCGCACTTCTGCTGCTCCAAACGCTTTACCAGAGTGGCTTGCGGAAAAAATACACCAGCCTTTGTAATCGGGCGAGTTTCTACTTTCAGACGCAGCAGGAATATTTGGGTTTGGTCAATCCGTTCGCGAGATATGGGAGTTTGAAGCTAAGAAATGGTTGGGAAGGCAACAAATTTTTCGCATGTCTGCTGCTCCAAACGCTTAACCACAATGGCCTAGGGAAAAAATACACATACCTTTGTAATCGGGAGAGTCTCTACTTTCAGACGCAACAGGAATTTTTGGGTTTGATCAATCCGTTCGCGAGATATGGGTGTTTGAAGCTAAGAAATGGTTGAGGAGACATCAAATTTTTCGCACTTCTGCTGCTCCAAACGTTTGACTAGAATGGCCTGGGGAGAAAATACACATACCGTTGTAATCGGGCGAGTTTCTACTTTCAGATGCAATAGGAATTTTTGGCTTTGTTCAATCCGCTCGCGATATATGGGAGTTCGAAGCTAGAAATGGTTGAGAAGACAAGAAATTTTTCGCACTTCTGCTGCTCCAAACGTATGACCAGAATGGCCTAGGGAAAAAATACACATGCCGTTGTAATCGGGCGAGTTCCTACTTTCAGACGCAGCAGGAGTTTTTGGGCTTGGTCAATCCGTTAGCGAGATATGGGAGTTTGGAGCTAAGAAATGGTTGAGCAGACAACAAATTTTTCGCACTTCTGCTGCTCCAAACGCATGACCACAATGGCCTAGGGAAGAAATACACATACCGTTGTAATCGGGCGAGCTTCTACATTCAGATGCAATAGTAATTTTTGGGTTTGGTCAATCCGTTCGCGAGGTATGGGAGCTTGAAGCTAAGAAATAATTGAGAAGACAAAAAATTTTGCGCACTGCTGTTGCTCCAAACGCTTAACCAGAATGCCCGCGGGTATAAATACACATACCGTTGCAATCGGGTGAGTTTCTACATCCAGACGCAACAGGAATATTTGGGTTTGGTCAATCCATTCGCGAGATATGGGAGTTCAAAGCTAAGAAATGGTTGAGAACACAACAAATTTTGCGCAGTTCTGCTGCTCCAAACGCTTAACCAGAGGGGCCTAGGAAAAAAATACACATACCGTTGTAATCGGGAGAGTTTCTACTTTCAGATGCAATAGGAATTTTTGGCTTTAGTCAATCCGTTCGCGATATATGGGAGTTTGAAGCTAAGAAATGGTTGGGAAGGCAACAAATTATGCGCATTTCTGCTGCTCCAAACGCTTAACCAGAATGGCCCAGGGAAAAAATACACATACCGTTGTAATCGGGCGAGTTTCTACTTTCAGATGCAATATGAATTTTTGGGTTTGATCATTCCGTTCGCGAGATATGGGAGTTCGAAGCTAAGAAATAGTTGGGAAGACAAGAAATTTTTCGCAATTCTGCTTCTCCAAACGCATGACCAGAATGGCCTAGGGACAAAATACACATACCGTTGTAATCGGGAGAATTTCTACATTCGGACGCAACAGGAATTTTTGGGATTGGACAATCCGTTCGCAAGATATGGGAGTTTGAAGTTAAGAAATGGTTAAGAAGACAACAAATTTTGCGCACTTCTGCTGCTCCAAACGCTTAACCGGAATGACCTAGGGAAAAAATACACATGCCGTTGTAATCGGGCGAGTTCCTACTTTCAGACGCAACAGGAATTTTTGGGTTTGGTCTATCCATTCGCGAGATATGGGAGTTTGAAGCTAAGAAATGGTTGAGCAGACAACAAATTTTTCCCACTTCTGCTGCTCCAAACGCATGACCACAGTGGCCTAGGGAAAAAATACACATACCTTTGTAATCGGGAGAGTCTCTACTTTCAGACGCAGCAGGAATTTTTGGGTTTGGTCAATCCGTTCGCGAGATATGGGTGTTTGAAGCTAAGAAATGGTTGAGAAGACAACGAATTTTGCGCACTTCTGCTGCTCCAAACGCTTAACCAGAATGACCTAGGGAAAAAGTACACATACCGTTGTAATGGGGCGAGTTCCTACTTTCAGACGCAACAGGAATTTTTGGGTTTGGTCAATCCATTCGCGAGATATGGGAGTTTGAAGCTGAGAAATGGTTGAGCCGACAACAAATTTTTCCCAATTCTGCTGCTCCAAACGCTTAACCACAATTGCCTAGGGAAAAAATACACATACCTTTGTAATCGGGAGAGTTTCTTCTTTCAGACGCAACAGGAATTTTTGTGTTTGGTCAATCCGTTCGCGAGATATGGGAGTTTGAAGCTAAGAAATGGTTGAGGAGACAACAAATTTTGCGCACTTCTGCTGCTCCAAACGCTTAACCAGAATGACCTAGGGAAAAAATACACATGCCGTTGTAATCGGGCGAGTTCCTACTTTCAGACGCAACAGGAATTTTTGGGTTTGGTCTATCCATTCGCGAGATATGGGAGTTTGAAACTAAGAAATGGTTGAGCAGACAACAAATTTTTCGCACTTCTGCTGCTCCAAACGCATGACCACAATGGCCTAGGGAAAAAATACACATACCTTTGTAATCGGGAGAGTCTCTACTTTCAGACGCAGCAGGAATTTTTGGGTTTGGTCAATCCGTTCGCGAGATATGGGTGTTTGAAGCTAAGAAATGGTTGAGAAGACAACGAATTTTGCGCACTTCTGCTGCTCCAAACGCTTAACCAGAATGACCTAGGGAAAAAGTATACATACCGTTGTAATGGGGCGAGTTCCTACTTTCAGACGCAACAGGAATTTTTGGGTTTGGTCAATCCATTCGCGAGATATGGGAGTTTGAAGCTGAGAAATGGTTGAGCCGACAACAAATTTTTCCCAATTCTGCTGCTCCAAACGCATGACCACAATGGCCTAGGGAAAAAATACACATACCTTTGTAATCGGGAGAGTCTCTACTTTCAGACGCAGCAGGAATTTTTGGGTTTGGTCAATCCGTTCGCGAGATATGGGTGTTTGAAGCTAAGAAATGGTTGAGAAGACAACGAATTTTGCGCACTTCTGCTGCTCCAAACGCTTAACCAGAATGACCTAGGGAAAAAGTACACATACCGTTGTAATGGGGCGAGTTCCTACTTTCAGACGCAACAGGAATTTTTGGGTTTGGTCAATCCATTCGCGAGATACGGGAGTTTGAAGCTGAGAAATGGTTGAGCCGACAACAAATTTTTCCCAATTCTGCTGCTCCAAACGCTTAACCACAATTGCCTAGGGAAAAAATACACATACCTTTGTAATCGGGAGAGTTTCTTCTTTCAGACGCAACAGGAATTTTTGTGTTTGGTCTATCCGTTCGCGAGATATGGGAGTTTGAAGCTAAGAAATGGTTGAGGACACAACAAATTTTGCGCTCTTCTGCTGCTCCAAACGCTTAACCGGAATGACCTAGGGAAAAAATACACATGCCGTTGTAATCGGGCGAGTTCCTACTTTCAGACGCAACAGGAATTTTTGGGTTTGGTCTATCCATTCGCGAGATATGGGAGTTTGAAGCTAAGAAATGGTTGAGCAGACAACAAATTTTTCGCACTTCTGCTGCTCCAAACGCATGACCACAATGGCCTAGGGAAAAAATACACATACCTTTGTAATCGGGAGAGTCTCTACTTTCAGACGCAGCAGGAGTTTTTGGGTTTGGTCAATCCGTTCGCGAGATATGGGTGTTTGAAGCTAAGAAATGGTTGAGAAGACAACGAATTTTGCGCACTTCTGCTGCTCCAAACGCTTAACCAGAATGACCTAGGGAAAAAGTACACATACCGTTGTAATGGGGCGAGTTCCTACTTTCAGACGCAACAGGAATTTTTGGGTTTGGTCAATCCATTCGCGAGATATGGGAGTTTGAAGCTGAGAAATGGTTGAGCCGACAACAAATTTTTCTCCATTCTGCTGCTCCAAACGCTTAACCAGAATGACCTAGGGAAAAAATACAAATGCCGTTGTAATCGGGCGAGTTCCTACTTTCAGACGCAACAGGAATTTTTGGGTTTGGTCTATCCATTCGCGAGATATGGGAGTTTGAAACTAAGAAATGGTTGAGGAGACAACAAATTTTTCTCCATTCTGCTGCTCCAAACGCTTAACCAGAATGACCTAGGAAAAAAATACACATGCCGTTGTAATCGGGCGAGTTCCTACTTTCAGACGCAACAGGAATTTTTGGGTTTGGTCTATCCATTCGCGAGATATGGGAGTTTGAAGCTAAGAAATGGTTGAGAAGACATCAAATTTTTCGCATTTCTGCTGCTCCAAACGTTTGACTAGAATCGCCTGGGAAAAAAATACACATAGCGTTGTAATCGGGCGAGTTTCTACTTTCAGATGCAATAGGAATTTTTGGCTTTGTTCAATCCGTTCGCGATATATGGGAGTTCGAAGCTAAGAAATGGTTGAGAAGACAAGAAATTTTTCGCACTTCTGCTGCTCCTTACGCATGACCACAATGGCCTAGGGAAAAAATACACATACCTTTGTAATCGGGAGAGTCTCTACATTCAGACGCAGCAGGAATTTTTGGGTTTGGTCAATCCGTTCGCGAGATATGGGTGTTTGAAGCTAAGAAATGGTTGAGAAGACAACGAATTTTGCGCACTTCTGCTGCTCCAAACGCTTAACCAGAATGACCTAGGGAAAAAGTACACATACCGTTGTAATGGGGCGAGTTCCTACTTGCAGACGCAGCAGGAATTTTTGGGCTTGGTCAATCCGTTCGCGAGATATGGGAGTTTCAAGCTAAGAAATGGATGAGAAGGCAACAAATTTTTCGCAAATTCTGCTGTTCCAAACGCTTAACCAGAATGGCCCAGGGACAAAATACAAATACCGCTGTAATCGGGCTAGTTTCTACTTTCAGACGCAGCAGGAGTTTTTGGGCTTGGTCAATCCATTCGCGAGATATGGGAGTTTGAAGCTAAGAAATGGTTGAGCAGGCAACAAATTTTGCGCATTTCTGCTGCTCCAAACGCTTATCCAGAATGGCCTAGGGAAAAAATATACCTACCGTTGTAATCGGGCGAGTTCCTACTTTCAGACGCAACAGGAGTTTTTGGGTTTGGTCTATCCATTCGCGAGATATGGGAGTTTGAAGCTAAGAAATGGTTGAGCAGACAACAAATTTTTCGCATGTCTGCTGCTCCAAACGCTTAACCACAATGGCCTAGGGAAAAAATACACATACCTTTGTAATCGGGAGAGTCTCTACTTTCAGACGCAACAGGAATTTTTGGGTTTGGTCAATCCGTTCGCGAGATATGGGTGTTTGAAACTAAGAAATGGTTGGGAAGGCAACAAATTTTGCGCATTTCTGCTGCTCCAAACGCATAGCCAGAATGGCCCAGGGAAAAAATATACATACCGTTGTAATCGGGAGAGTTTCTACTTTCAGGTGCAATAGGAATTTTTGGCTTTGTTCAATCCGTTCGCGATATATGGGAGTTCGAAGCTAGAAATGGTTGAGAAGACAAGAAATTTTTCGCACATCTGCTGCTCCAAACGTATGACCAAAATGGTCTAGGGACAAAATACACATACCGTTGTAATCGGGAGAGTTTCTACATTCAGACGAAGCAGGAATTTTTGGGTTTGGTCAATCCGTTCGCGAGATATGGGAGTTTGAAGTTAAGAAATGGTTGAGAAGACAACAAATTTTACGCACTTCTGCTGCTCCAAACGCTTAACCGGAATGACCTAGGGAAAAAATACACATGCCCTTGTAATCGGGCGAGTTCATACTTTCAGACGCAACAGGAATATTTGGGTTTGGTCTATCCGTTCGCGAGATATGGGCGTTTGAAGCTAAGAAATGGTTGAGAAGGCAACAAATTTCTCGCAATTCTGCTGCTCCAAACGCTTAACCAGAATGGCCTAGGGACAAAATACAAATACCGTTGTAATCGGGCTAGTTTCTACTTTCAGACGCAGCAGGAGTTTTTGGGCTTGGTCAATCCGTTCGCGAGATATGGGAGTTTGAATCTAAGAAATGGTTGAGCAGACAACAAATTTTTCGAACTTCTGCTGCTCCAAACGCATGACCACAATGGCCTAGGGAAAAAATACACATACCTTTGTAATCGGGAGAGTTTCTACTTTCAGGTGCAATAGGAATTTTTGGCTTTGCTCAATCCGTTCGCGATATATGGGAGTTCGAAGCTAAGAAATGGTTGAGAAGACAAGAAATTTTTCGCACTTCTGCTGCTCCAAACGTATGACCAAAATGGCCTAGGGACAAAATACACATACCGTTGTAATCGGGCGAGTTCCTACTTTCAGACGCAACAAGAATTTTTGGGTTTGGTCTCTCCGTTCGCGAGATATGGGCGTTTGAAGCTAAGAAATGGTTGAGAAGGCAACAAATTTCTCGCAATTCTGCTGCTCCAAACGCTTCACCAGAATGGCCCAGGGACAAAATACAAATACCGCTGTAATCGGGCTAGTTTCTACTTTCAGACGCAGCAGGAGTTTTTGGGCTTGGTCAATCCGTTCGCGAGATATGGGAGTTTGAAGCTAAGAAATGGTTGAGCAGACAACAAATTTTTCGCACTTCTGGTGCTCCAAACGCATGACCACAATGGCCTAGTGAAAAAATACACATACCTTTGTAATCGGGAGAGTCTCTACTTTCAGACGCAGCAGGAATTTTTGGGTTTGGTCAATCCATTCGCGAGATATGGGTGTTTGAAGGTAAGAAATGGTTGAGAAGACAACGAATTTTGCGCACTTCTGCTGCTCCAAACGCTTAACCAGAATGACCTAGGGAAAAAGTACACATACCGTTGTAATGGGGCGAGTTCCTACTTGCAGACGCAGCAGGAATTTTTGGGCTTGGTCCATCCGTTCGCGTGATATGGGAGTTTGAATCTAAGAAATGGTTGAGAAGCAAACAAATTTTGCGCACTTCTGCTGCTCCAAACGCTTAACCAGAATGGCCTGCGGAAAAAATACACCAGCCTTTGTAATCGGGCGAGTTTCTACTTTCAGACGCAGCAGGAATATTGGGGTTTGGTCAATCCGTTCGCGAGATATGGGAGTTTGAAGCTATGAAATGGTTGGGAAGGCAACAAGTTTTGCGCATTTCTGCTGCTCGAAACGCTTATCCAGAATGGCTTAGGGAAAAAATATACCTACCGTTGTAATCGGGCGAGTTCCTACTTTCAGACGCAACAGGAATTTTTGGGTTTGGTCAATCCGTTCGCGAGATATGGGAGTTTGAATCTAAGAAATGGTTGAGAAGCAAACAAATTTTGCGAACTTCTGCTGCTCCAAACGCTTAACCAGAATGGCCTGCGGAAAAAATACACCAGCCTTTGTAATCGGGCGAGTTTCTACTATCAGACGCAGCAGGAATATTTGGGTTTGGTCAATCCGTTCGCGAGATATGGGAGTTTGAAGCTAAGAAATGGATGAGAAGGCAACAAATTTTTCGCAATTCTGCTGCTCCAAACGCTTAACCAGAATGGCCTAGGGAAAAAATACACATACCGTGGTAATCGGGCGAGCTTCTACTTTCAGATGCAATAGTAATTTTTGGGTGTGGTCAATCCGTTCGCGAGATATGGGAGTTTGAATCTAAGAAATGGTTGAGAAGCAAACAAATTTTGCCCACTTCTGCTGCTCCAAACGCTTAACCAGAATGGCCTGCGGAAAAAATACACATACCGTTGTAATCGGGCGACTTTCTACTTTCAGGTGCAATAGGAAATTTTGTGTTGGGTCAATCCTTTCGCGGGATATGGGAGTTTGAAGCTAAGAAATGGTTGAGAAGACATCAAATTTTTCGCACTTCTGCTGCTCCAAACGTTTGACTAGAATGGCCTGGGGAAAAAATACACATACCGTTGTAAACGGGCGAGTTTCTACTTTCAGATGCAATAGAAATTTTTGGCTTTGTTCAATCCGTTCGCGATATATGGGAGATTGAAGCTAAGAAATGGTTGGGAAGGCAACAAATTTTGCGCATTTCTGCTGCTCCAAACGCTTATCCAGAATGGCCCAGGGAAAAAATATACCTACCGTTGTAACCGGGAGAGTTTCTACTTTCAGGTGCAATAGGAATTTTTGGCTTTGTTCAATCCGTTCGCGATATATGGGAGTTCGAAGCTAAGAAATGGTTGAGAAGACAAGAAATTTTTCGCACTTCTGCTGCTCCAAACGTATGACCAAAATGGCCTAGGGACAAAATACACATACCGTTGTAATCGGGAGAGTTCCTACATTCAGACGCAGCAGGAATTTTTGGGTTTGGTCAATCCGTTCGCGAGATATGGGAGTTTGAAGTTAAGAAATGGTTGAGAAGGCAACAAATTTCTCGCAATTCTGCTGCTCCAAACGCTTAACCAGAATGGCCTAGGGACAAAATACAAATACCGTTGTAATCGGGCTAGTTTCTATTTTCAGACGCAGCAGGAGTTTTTGGGCTTGGTCAATCCGTTCGCGAGATATGGGAGTTTGAAGCTAAGAAATGGATGGGAAGGCAACAAATTTTGCGCACTTCTGCTGCTCCAAACGCTTAACCAGAATGGCCTAGGGAAAAAATACACATGCCGTTGTAATCGGGCGAGTTCCTACTTTAAGACGCAACAGGAATTTTTGGGTTTGGTCTATCCATTCGCGAGATATGGGAGTTTGAATCTAAGAAATGGTTGAGCAGACAACAAATTTTTCCCACTTCTGCTGCTCCAAACGCTTAACCACAATGGCCTAGGGAAAAAATACACATACCTTTGTCATCGGGAGAGTCTCTATTTTCAGTCGCAACAGGAATTTTTGGGTTTGGTCAATCCGTTCGCGAGATATGGGAGATTGAAGCTAAGAAATGGTTGGGAAGGCAACAAATTTTGCGAATATCTGCTGCCCAAACGCTTATCCAGAATGGCCTAGGGAAAAAATACACCTACCGTTGTAATCGGACGAGATTCTACTTTCAGATGCAATAGGAATTTTTGACATTGTTCAATCCGTTCGCGAGATATGGGAATTCGAAGCTAAGAAATGGTTGAGAAGACAACAAATTTTCTGCACTTCTGCTGCTCCAATCGCATAACGAGGAAGGCCTAGGGAAAAAAAATACACCAGCCTTTGTAATCGGGCGAGTTTCTACTTTCAGACGCAGCAGGAATATTTGGGTTTGGTCAATCCGTTCGCGAGATATGGGAGTTTGAAGCTAAGAAATGGTTGGGAAGGCAAAAAATTTTTCGCACTTCTGCTGCTCCAAACGCTTAACCAGAATGGCCGCGGGAATAAATACACATACCGTTGCAATCGGGAGAGTTTCTACATTCAGATGCAATAGTAATTTTTGGGTTTGTTCAATCCGTTCGCGAGATATTGGAGTTTGAATCTAAGAAATGGTTGAGAAGCAAACAAATTTTGCGCACTTCTGCTGCTCCAAACGCTTACCCAGAATGGCCTAGGGAAAAAATACACATACCGTTGTAATCGGGCTAGTTTCTACCTTCAGACGCAGCAGGAATTTGTGGGCTTGGTCAAACCGTTCGCGTGATATTGGAGTTTGAAGCTAGGAAATGGTTGTGAAGGCAACAAATTTTTCGCACTTCTGCTGCTCCAAACGCTTAACCAGAATGGCCTAGGGAATAAATATACCATATACTTACGTTTGTAATCGGGCGAGTTTCTACTTTCAGACCCAACAGGAATTTTTGGGTTTGGTCTATCCTTTCGCGAGATATGGGAGCTTGAAGCTAAGAAATGGTTGAGAAGACAACAAATTTTGCGCAATTCTGCTGCTCCAAACGCTTAACCAGATTGGCCTGGGGAAAAAATACACATACCGCTGTATTCGGGCTTGTTTCTACTTTCAGACGCAGCAGGAATTTTTGGGCTTGGTCAAACCGTTCGCGAGATATGGGACTTTGAAGCTAAGAAATGGTTGAGAAGACAACAAATTTTGCGCACTTCTGCTGCTCCAAACGCTTAACAAGAATGGCCTAGGGAAAAAATACACATACCGTTGTAATCGGGCGAGTTTCTACTTTCAGACGCAGCAGGAATTTTTGGGTTTGGCCAATCCGTTCGCGTGATATGGGAGTTAGAAGCTAAGAAATGGTGGAGAAGGCATCAAGTTTTTCTCACTTCTGCTGCTCCAAACGCTTAACCAGAATGGCCTAGGGAATAAATATACTTACGTTTGTAATCGGGCGAGTTTCTACTTTCAGACCCAACAGGAATTTTTGGGTTTGGTCTATCCGATCGCGAGATATGGAAGCTTGAAGCTAAGAAATGGTTGAGAAGGCTACAAATTTTGCGCAATGCTGCTGCTCCAAACGCTTAACCAGAATGGCCTAGAGAAAAAATACACATACCGTTGTAATCGGGCTAGTTTCTACTTTCAGAGGCAGCAGGAATTTTTGGGCTTGGTCAAACCGTTCGCGAGATATGGGAGTTTGAAGCTAAGAAATGCTTGAGAAGACAACAAATTTTGCGCACTTCTGCTGCTCCAAACGCTTACCCTGAATGGCCTAGGGAAAAAATACACATACCGTTGTAATCGGGCTAGTTTCTACTTTCAGACGCAGCAGGAATTTGTGGGCTTGGTCAAACCGTTCGCGTGATATGGGAGTTTGAAGCTAAGAAATGGTTGAGAAGGCAACAAATTTTTCGCACTTCTGCTGCTCCAAACGCTTAACCAGAATGGCCTAGGGAAAAAATGCACATACCGTTGTAATCGGGCTAGTTTCTACTTTCAGACGCAGCAGGAATTTGTGGGCTTGGTCAAACCGTTCGCGTGATACGGGAGTTTGAAGCTAGGAAATGGTTGAGAAGGCAACAAATTTTTCGCACTTCTGCTGCTCCAAACGCCTAACCAGAATGGCCTAGGGAAAAAATACATATGCCGTTGTAATCGGGCGAGTATCTACTTTCAGATGCAGGAGTAATTTTTGGGTTTGGTTTATCCGTTCGCGAGATATGGGAGTTTGAAGCTAAGAAATGGTTCAGCAGACAACAAATTTTTCCCACTTCTGCTGCTCCAAACGCTTAACCAGAATGGCCTAGGGAAAAAATACACATACCGTTGTAATCGGGCGAGTTTCTACTTTCAGACGCAGCAGTAATTTTTGGGTTTGGCCAATCCGTTCGCGTGATATGGGAGTTTGAAACTAAGAAATGGTTGAGAAGGCATCAAATTTTTCGCACTTCTGCTGCTCCAAACGCTTAACCAGAATGGCCTAGGGAATAAATATACTTACGTTTGTAATCGGGCGAGTTTCTACTTTCAGACCCAACAGGAATTTTTGGGTTTGGTCTATCCGTTCGCGAGATATGGGAGCTTGAAGCTAAGAAATGGTTGAGAAGGCTACAAATTTTGGGCAATTCTGCTGCTCCAAACGCTTAACCAGAATGGCCTAGAGAAAAAATACACATACCGTTGTAATCGGGCTAGTTTCTACTTTCAGACGCAGCAGGAATTTTTGGGCTTGGTCAAACCGTTCGCGAGATATGGGAATTTGAAGCTAAGAAATGGTTGAGAAAACAACAAATTTTGCGCACTTCTGCTGCTCCAAACGCGTACCCAGAATGGCCTAGGGAAAAAATACACATACCGTTGTAATCGGGCTAGTTTCTACTTTCAGACGCAGCAGGAATTTGTGGGCTTGGTCAAACCGTTCGCGTGATATGGGAGTTTGAAGCTAAGAAATGGTTGAGAAGGCAACGAATTTTTCGCAATTCTGCTGCTCCAAACGCTTAACCAGAATGGCCTAGGGAAAAAATACATATACCGTTGTAATCGGGCGAGTATCTACTTTCAGATGCAGGAGTAATTTTTGGGTTTGGTTAATCCGTTCGCGAGATATGGGAGTTTGAAGCTAAGAAATGGTTCAGCAGACAACAAAGTTTTCCCACTTCTGCTGCTCCAAACGCTTAACCAGAATGGCCTAGGGAAAAAATACACATACCGTTGTAATCGGGCGAGTTTCTACTTTCAGACGCAGCAGGAATTTTTGGGTGTGGCCAATCCGTTCGCGTCATATGGGAGTGTGAAGCTAAGAAATGGTTGAGAAGGCAACAAATTTTCGCAATTCTGCTGCTCCAAACGCTTAACCAGAATGGCCTAGGGAATAAATATACTTACGTTTGTAATCGGGCGAGTTTCTACTTTTAGACCCAACAGGAATTTTTGGGTTTGTTCAATCCGTTCGCGAGATATGGGAGCTTGAAGCTAAGAAATGGTTGAGAACGCAACAAATTTTGCGCAATTCTGCTGCTCCAAACGTCTAACCAGAATGGCCTAGAGAAAAAATACACATACCGTTGTAATCGGGCTAGTTTCTACTTTCAGACGAAGCAGGAATTTGTGGGCTTGGTCAAACCGTTCGCGTGATATGGGAGTTTGAAGCTAAGAAATCGTTGAGAAGGCAACAAATTTTTCGCACTTCTGCTGCTCCAAACGCTTAACCAGAATGGCCTAGGGAAAAAATACACATACCGTTGTAATCGGGCTAGTTTCTACTTTCAGACGCAGCAGGAATTTTTGAGCTTGGTCAATCCGTTCGCGAGATATGGGAGTTTGAAGCTAAGAAATGGTTGAGAAGACAACAAATTTTGCGCACTTCTGCTGCTCCAAACACGTACCCAGAATGGCCTAGGGAAAAAATACACATACCGTTGTAATCGGGCTAGTTTCTACTTTCAGACGCAGCAGGAATTTGTGGGCTTGGTGGAACAGTTCGCGTGATATGGGAGTTTGAAGCTAAGATCTGGTTGAGAAGGCAACAAATTTTGCGCAATTCTGCTGCTCCAAACGCTTAACCAGAATGGCCTAGGAAAAAAATACACATACGGTTGTAATCGGGCGAGTATCTACTTTCAGATGCAATAGTAATTTTTGGGTTTGGTCAATCCGTTCGCGAGATATGGGAGTTTGAATCTAAGAAATGGTTGAGAAGACAACAAATTTTGCGCACTTCTGCTGCTCCAAACGCTTAACCAGAGTGGCCTGCGGAAAAAATACACATACCGTTGTAATCGGGCGAGTTTCTACTTTCAGACCCAACAGGAATTTTTGGGTTTGGTCTATCCGTTCGCGAGATATGGGAGCTTGAAGCTAAGAAATGGTTGAGAAGGCTACAAATTTTGGGCAATTCTGCTGCTCCAAACGCTTAACCAGAATGGCCTAGAGAAAAAATACACATACCGTTGTAATCGGGCTAGTTTCTACTTTCAGACGCAGCAGGAATTTTTGGGCTTGGTCAAACCGTTCGCGAGATATGGGAATTTGAAGCTAAGAAATGGTTGAGAAAACAACAAATTTTGCGCACTTCTGCTGCTCCAAACGCGTACCCAGAATGGCCTAGGGAAAAAATACACATACCGTTGTAATCGGGCTAGTTTCTACTTTCAGACGCAGCAGGAATTTGTGGGCTTGGTCAAACCGTTCGCGTGATATGGGAGTTTGAAGCTAAGAAATGGTTGAGAAGGCAACGAATTTTTCGCAATTCTGCTGCTCCAAACGCTTAACCAGAATGGCCTAGGGAAAAAATACATATACCGTTGTAATCGGGCGAGTATCTACTTTCAGATGCAGGAGTAATTTTTGGGTTTGGTTAATCCGTTCGCGAGATATCGGAGTTTGAAGCTAAGAAATGGTTCAGCAGACAACAAAGTTTTCCCACTTCTGCTGCTCCAAACGCTTAACGAGAATGGCCTAGGGAAAAAATACACATACCGTTGTAATCGGGCGAGTTTCTACTTTCAGACGCAGCAGGAATTTTTGGGTGTGGCCAATCCGTTCGCGTCATATGGGAGTGTGAAGCTAAGAAATGGTTGAGAAGGCAACAAATTTTCGCACTTCTGCTGCTCCAATCGCTTAACCAGAATGGCCTAGGGAATAAATATACTTACGTTTGTAATCGGGCGAGTTTCTACTTTTAGGCCCAACAGGAATTTTTGGGTTTGTTCAATCCGTTCGCGAGATATGGGAGCTTGAAGCTAAGAAATGGTTGAGAAGGCAACAAATTTTGCGCAATTCTGCTGCTCCAAACGTCTAACCAGAATGGCCTAGAAAAAAAATACACATACCGTTGTAATCGGGCTAGTTTCTACTTTCAGACGAAGCAGGAATTTGTGGGCTTGGTCGAACCGTTCGCGTGATATTGGAGTTTGAAGCTAAGAAATGGTTGAGAAGGCAACAAATTTTTCGCACTTCTGCTGCTCCAAACGCTTAACCAGAATGGCCTAGGGAAAAAATACACATACCGTTGTAATCGGGCGAGTATCTACTTTCAGATGCAGGAGTAATTTTTGGGTTTGGTTAATCCGTTCGCGAGATATCGGAGTTTGAAGCTAAGAAATGGTTCAGCAGACAACAAATTTTTCCCACTTCAGCTGCTCCAAACGCTTAACCAGAATGGCTTAGAGAAAAAATACACATACCGTTGTAATCGGGCTAGTTTCTACTTTCAGGCGCTGCAGGAATTTTTGGGCTTGGTCAAACCGTTCGCGAGATATGGGAGTTTGAAGCTAAGAAATGGTTGAGAAGACAACAAATTTTGCGCACTTCTGCTGCTCCAAACGCGTACCCAGAATGGCCTAGGGAAAAAATACACATACCGTTGTAATCGGGCTAGTTTCTACTTTCAGACCCAGCAGGAATTTGTGGGCTTGGTGGAACAGTTCGCGTGATATGGGAGTTTGAAGCTAAGAACTGGTTGAGAAGGCAACAAATTTTTCGCAATTCTGCTGCTCCAAACGCTTAACCAGAATGGCCTAGGGAAAAAATACATATACCGTTGTAATCGGGCGAGTATCTACTTTCAGATGCAGGAGTAATTTTTGGGTTTGGTTAATCCGTTCGCGAGATATGGGAGTTTGAAGCTAAGAAATGGTTCAGCAGACAACAAATTTTTCCCACTTCTGCTGCTCCAAACGCTTAACCAGAATGGCCTAGGGAAAAAATACACATACCGTTGTAATCGGGCGAGTTTCTACTTTCAGACGCAGCAGGAATTTTTGGGTTTGGCCAATCCGTTCGCGTGATATGGGAGCTTGAAGCTAAGAAATGGTTGAGAAGGCTACACATTTTGCGCAATTCTGCTGCTCCAAACGCTTAACCAGATTGGCCTAGAGAAAAAATACACATACCGTTGTAATCGGGCGAGTATCTACTTTCAGATGCAGGAGTAATTTTTGGGTTTGGTTAATCCATTCGCGAGATATCGGAGTTTGAAGCTAAGAAATGGTTCAGCAGACAACAAATTTCTCCCACTTCAGCTGCTCCAAACGCTTAACCAGAATGGCTTAGAGAAAAAATACACATACCGTTGTAATCGGGCAAGTTTCTACTTTCAGACGCTGCAGGAATTTTTGGGCTTGGTCAAACCGTTCGCGAGATATGGGAGTTTGAAGCTAAGAAATGGTTGAGAAGACAACAAATTTTGCGCACTTCTGCTGCTCCAAACGCGTACCCAGAATGGCCTAGGGAAAAAATACACATACCGTTGTAATCGGGCTAGTTTCTACTTTCAGACCCAGCAGGAATTTGTGGGCTTCGTGGAACAGTTCGCGTGATATGGGAGTTTGAAGCTAAGAACTGGTTGAGAAAGCAACAAATTTTTCGCAATTCTGCTGCTCCAAACGCTTAACCAGAATGGCCTAGGGAAAAAATACATATACCGTTGTAATCGGGCGAGTATCTATTTTCAGACGCAGGAGTAATTTTTGGGTTTGGTTAATCCGTTCGCGAGATATGGGAGTTTGAAGCTAAGAAATGGTTCAGCAGACAACAAATTTTTCCCACTTCTGCTACTCCAAACGCTTAACCAGAATGGCCTAGGGAAAAAATACACATACCGTTATAATCGGGCGAGTTTCTACTTTCAGACGCAGCAGGAATTTTTGGGTTTGGCCAATCCGTTCGCGTGATATGGGAGCTTGAAGCTAAGAAATGGTTGAGAAGGCTACACATTTTGCGCAATTCTGCTGCTCCAAACGCTTAACCAGAATGGCCTAGAGAAAAAATACACATACCGTTGTAATCGGGCTAGTTTCTACTTTCAGACGCAGCAGGAATTTTTGGGCTTGGTCAAACCGTTCGCGAGATATGGGAGTTTGAAGCTAAGAAATGGTTGAGAAGACAACAAATTTTGCGCACTTCTGCTTTTCCAAACGCTTACCCAGAATGGCCTATGGAAAAAATACACATACCGTTGTAATCGGGCTAGTTTCTACTTTCAGACGCAGCATGAATTTGTGGGCTTGGTCAAACCGTTCGCGCGATATGGGAGTTTGAAGCTAAGAAATGGTTGAGAAGGCTACAAATTTTGCGCAATTCTGCTGCTCCAAACGCTTAACCAGAATGGCCTAGGGAAAAAATACATATACCGTTGTAATCGGGCGAGTATCTACTTTCAGATGCAGGAGTAATTTTTGGGTTTGGTTAATCCGTTCGCGAGATATGGGAGTTTGAAGCTAAGAAATGTTTCAGCAGACAACAAATTTTTCCCACTTCTGCTGCTCCAAACGCTTAACCAGAATGGCCTAGGGAAAAAATACACATAACGTTGTAATCGGGCGAGTTTCTACTTTCAGACGCAGCAGGAATTTTTGGGTGTGGCCAATCCGTTCGCGTCATATGGGAGTGTGAAGCTAAGAAATGGTTGAGAAGGCAACAAATTTTCGCACTTCTGCTGCTCCAATCGCTTGACCAGAATGGCCTAGGGAATAAATATACTTACGTTTGTAATCGGGCGAGTTTCTACTTTTAGGCCCAACAGGAATTTTTGGGTTTGTTCAATCCGTTCGCGAGATATGGGAGCTTGAAGCTAAGAAATGGTTGAGAAGGCAACAAATTTTGCGCAATTCTGCTGCTCCAAACGTCTAACCAGAATGGCCTAGAAAAAAAATACACATACCGTTGTAATCGGGCTAGTTTCTACTTTCAGACGAAGCAGGAATTTGTGGGCTTGGTCGAACCGTTCGCGTGATATTGGAGTTTGAAGCTAAGAAATGGTTGAGAAGGCAACAAATTTTTCGCACTTCTGCTGCTCCAAACGCTTAACCAGAATGGCCTAGGGAAAAAATACACATACCGTTGTAATCGGGCGAGTATCTACTTTCAGATGCAGGAGTAATTTTTGGGTTTGGTTAATCCGTTCGCGAGATATCGGAGTTTGAAGCTAAGAAATGGTTCAGCAGACAACAAATTTTTCCCACTTCAGCTGCTCCAAACGCTTAACCAGAATGGCTTAGAGAAAAAATACACATACCGTTGTAATCGGGCTAGTTTCTACTTTCAGACGCTGCAGGAATTTTTGGGCTTGGTCAAACCGTTCGCGAGATATGTGAGTTTGAAGCTAAGAAATGGTTGAGAAGACAACAAATTTTGCGCACTTCTGCTGCTCCAAACGCGTACCCAGAATGGCCTAGGGAAAAAATACACATACCGTTGTAATCGGGCTAGTTTCTACTTTCAGACCCAGCAGGAATTTGTGGGCTTGGTGGAACAGTTCGCGTGATATGGGAGTTTGAAGCTAAGAACTGGTTGAGAAGGCAACAAATTTTTCGCAATTCTGCTGCTCCAAACGCTTAACCAGAATGGCCTAGGGAAAAAATACATATACCGTTGTAATCGGGCGAGTATCTACTTTCAGATGCAGGAGTAATTTTTGGGTTTGGTTAATCCGTTCGCGAGATATGGGAGTTTGAAGCTAAGAAATGGTTCAGCAGACAACAAATTTTTCCCACTTCTGCTGCTCCAAACGCTTAACCAGAATGGCCTAGGGAAAAAATACACATACCGTTGTAATCGGGCGAGTTTCTACTTTCAGACGCAGCAGGAATTTTTGGGTTTGGCCAATCCGTTCGCGTGATATGGGAGCTTGAAGCTAAGAAATGGTTGAGAAGGCTACACATTTTGCGCAATTCTGCTGCTCCAAACGCTTAACCAGATTGGCCTAGAGAAAAAATACACATACCGTTGTAATCGGGCGAGTATCTACTTTCAGATGCAGGAGTAATTTTTGGGTTTGGTTAATCCATTCGCGAGATATCGGAGTTTGAAGCTAAGAAATGGTTCAGCAGACAACAAATTTCTCCCACTTCAGCTGCTCCAAACGCTTAACCAGAATGGCTTAGAGAAAAAATACACATACCGTTGTAATCGGGCAAGTTTCTACTTTCAGACGCTGCAGGAATTTTTGGGCTTGGTCAAACCGTTCGCGAGATATGGGAGTTTGAAGCTAAGAAATGGTTGAGAAGACAACAAATTTTGCGCACTTCTGCTGCTCCAAACGCGTACCCAGAATGGCCTAGGGAAAAAATACACATACCGTTGTAATCGGGCTAGTTTCTACTTTCAGACCCAGCAGGAATTTGTGGGCTTTGTGGAACAGTTCGCGTGATATGGGAGTTTGAAGCTAAGAACTGGTTGAGAAAGCAACAAATTTTTCGCAATTCTGCTGCTCCAAACGCTTAACCAGAATGGCCTAGGGAAAAAATACATATACCGTTGTAATCGGGCGAGTATCTACTTTCAGACGCAGGAGTAATTTTTGGGTTTGGTTAATCCGTTCGCGAGATATGGGAGTTTGAAGCTAAGAAATGGTTCAGCAGACAACAAATTTTTCCCACTTCTGCTACTCCAAACGCTTAACCAGAATGGCCTAGGGAAAAAATACACATACCGTTATAATCGGGCGAGTTTCTACTTTCAGACGCAGCAGGAATTTTTGGGTTTGGCCAATCCGTTCGCGTGATATGGGAGCTTGAAGCTAAGAAATGGTTGAGAAGGCTACACATTTTGCGCAATTCTGCTGCTCCAAACGCTTAACCAGAATGGCCTAGAGAAAAAATACACATACCGTTGTAATCGGGCTAGTTTCTACTTTCAGACGCAGCAGGAATTTTTGGGCTTGGTCAAACCGTTCGCGAGATATGGGAGTTTGAAGCTAAGAAATGGTTGAGAAGACAACAAATTTTGCGCACTTCTGCTTTTCCAAACGCTTACCCAGAATGGCCTATGGAAAAAATACACATACCGTTGTAATCGGGCTAGTTTCTACTTTCAGACGCAGCATGAATTTGTGGGCTTGGTCAAACCGTTCGCGCGATATGGGAGTTTGAAGCTAAGAAATGGTTGAGAAGGCTACAAATTTTGCGCAATTCTGCTGCTCCAAACGCTTAACCAGAATGGCCTAGGGAAAAAATACATATACCGTTGTAATCGGGCGAGTATCTACTTTCAGATGCAGGAGTAATTTTTGGGTTTGGTTAATCCGTTCGCGAGATATGGGAGTTTGAAGCTAAGAAATGTTTCAGCAGACAACAAATTTTTCCCACTTCTGCTGCTCCAAACGCTTAACCAGAATGGCCTAGGGAAAAAATACACATAACGTTGTAATCGGGCGAGTTTCTACTTTCAGACGCAGCAGGAATTTTTGGGTGTGGCCAATCCGTTCGCTTGATATGGGAGTGTGAAGCAAAAAAATGGTTGAGAAGGCAACAAATTTTCGCACTTCTGCTGCTCCAAACGCTTAACCAGAATGGCATAGGGAATAAATATACTTACCTTTGTAATCGGGCGAGTTTCTAATTTTAGACCCAACAGGAATTTTTGGGTTTGTTCAATCCGTTCGCGAGATATGGGAGCTTGAAGCTAAGAAATGGTTGAGAAGGCAACAAATTTTGCGCAATTCTGCTGCTCCAAACGTTTAACCAGAATGGCCTAGAGAAAAAATACACATACCGTTGTAATCGGGCTAGTTTCTACTTTCAGACGCAGAAGGAATTTGTGGGCTTGGTCAAACCGTTCGCGTGATATGGGAGTTTGAAGCTAAGAAATGGTTGAGAGGGCAACAAATTTTCGCACTTCTGCTGCTCCAAACGCTTAACCAGAATGGCCTAGGGAATAAATATACTTACCTTTGTAATCGGGCGAGTTTCTACTTTTAGACCCAACAGGAATTTTTGGGTTTGTTCAATCCGTTCGCGAGATATGGGAGTTTGAAGCTAAGAAATAGTTGAGAAGACAACAAATTTTTCGCACTTCTGCTGCTCCAAACGCGTACCCAGAATGGCCTAGGGAAAAAATACACATACCGTTGTAATAGGGCTAGTTTCTACTTTCAGACCCAGCAGGAATTTGTGGGCTTTGTGGAACAGTTCGCGTGATATGGGAGTTTGAAGCTAAGAACTGGTTGAGAAAGCAACAAATTTTTCGCAATTCTGCTGCTCCAAACGCTTAACCCGAATGGCCTAGGGAAAAAATACATATACCGTTGTAATCGGGCGAGTATCTACTTTCAGACGCAGGAGTAATTTTTGGGTTTGGTTAATCCGTTCGCGAGATATGGGAGTTTGAAGCTAAGAAATGGTTCAGCAGACAACAAATTTTTCCCACTACTGCTACTCCAAACGCTTAACCAGAATGGCCTAGGGAAAAAATACACATACCGTTATAATCGGGCGAGTTTCTACTTTCAGACGCAGCAGGAATTTTTGGGTTTGGCCAATCCGTTCGCGTGATATGGGAGCTTGAAGCTAAGAAATGGTTGAGAAGGCTACACATTTTGCGCAATTCTGCTGCTCCAAACGCTTAACCAGAATGGCCTAGAGAAAAAATACACATACCGTTGTAATCGGGCTAGTTTCCACTTTCAGTCGCAGCAGGAATTTTTGGGCTTGGTCAAACCGTTCGCGAGATATGGGAGTTTGAAGCTAAGAAATGGTTGAGAAGACAACAAATTTTGCGCACTTCTGCTTTTCCAAACGCTTACCCAGAATGGCCTATGGAAAAAATACACATACCGTTGTAATCGGGCTAGTTTCTACTTTCAGACGCAGCAGGAATTTGTGGGCTTGGTCAAACCGTTCGCGCGATATGGGAGTTTGAAGCTAAGAAATGGTTGAGAAGGCTACAAATTTTGCGCAATTCTGCTGCTCCAAACGCTTAACCAGAATGGCCTAGGGAAAAAATACATATACCGTTGTAATCGGGCGAGTATCTACTTTCAGATGCAGGAGTAATTTTTGGGTTTGGTTAATCCGTTCGCGAGATATGGGAGTTTGAAGCTAAGAAATGTTTCAGCAGACAACAAATTTTTCCCACTTCTGCTGCTCCAAACGCTTAACCAGAATGGCCTAGGGAAAAAATACACATACCGTTGTAATCGGGCGAGTTTCTACTTTCAGACGCAGCAGGAATTTTTGGGTGTGGCCAATCCGTTCGCGTCATATGGGAGTGTGAAGCTAAGAAATGGTTGAGAAGGCAACAAATTTTCGCACTTCTGCTGCTCCAAACGCTTAACCAGAATGGCCTAGGGAATAAATATACTTACGTTTGTAATCGGGCGAGTTTCTACTTTTAGACCCAACAGGAATTTTTGGGTTTGTTCAATCCGTTCGCGAGATATGGGAGCTTGAAGCTAAGAAATGGTTGAGAAGGCAACAAATTTTGCGCAATTCTGCTGCTCCAAACGTCTAACCAGAATGGCCTAGAGAAAAAATACACATACCGTTGTAATCGGGCTAGTTTCTACTTTCAGACGAAGCAGGAATTTGTGGGCTTGGTCAAACCGTTCGCGTGATATGGGAGTTTGAAGCTAAGAAATGGTTGAGAAGGCAACAAATTTTTCGCACTTCTGCTGCTCCGAACGCTTAACCAGAATGGCCTAGGGAAAAAATACTCATACGGTTGTAATCGGGCGAGTATCTACTTTCAGATGCAGGAGTAATTTTTGGGTTTGGTTAATCCGTTCGCGAGATATCGGAGTTTGAAGCTAAGAAATGGTTCAGCAGACAACAAATTTTTCCCACTTCAGCTGCTCCAAACGCTTAACCAGAATGGCTTAGAGAAAAAATACACATACCGTTGTAATCGGGCTAGTTTCTACTTTCAGACGCAGCAGGAATTTTTGGGCTTGGTCAAACCGTTCGCGAGATATGGGAGTTTGAAGCTAAGAAATGGTTGAGAAGACAACAAATTTTGCGCACTTCTGCTGCTCCAAACGCGTACCCAGAATGGCCTAGGGAAAAAATACACATACCGTTGTAATCGGGCTAGTTTCTACTTTCAGACCCAGCAGGAATTTGTGGGCTTGGTGGAACAGTTCGCGTGATATGGGAGTTTGAAGCTAAGAACTGGTTGAGAAGGCAACAAATTTTTCGCAATTCTGCTGCTCCAAACGCTTAACCAGAATGGCCTAGGGAAAAAATACATATACCTTTGTAATCGGGCGAGTTTCTACTTTCAGACGAAGCAGGAATTTGTGGGCTTGGTCGAACCGTTCGCGTGATATTGGAGTTTGAAGCTAAGAAATGGTTGAGAAGGCAACAAATTTTTCGCACTTCTGCTGCTCCAAACGCTTAACCAGAATGGCCTAGGGAAAAAATACACATACCGTTGTAATCGGGCGAGTATCTACTTTCAGATGCAGGAGTAATTTTTGGGTTTGGTTAATCCGTTCGCGAGATATCGGAGTTTGAAGCTAAGAAATGGTTCAGCAGACAACAAATTTTTCCCACTTCAGCTGCTCCAAACGCTTAACCAGAATGGCTTAGAGAAAAAATACACATACCGTTGTAATCGGGCTAGTTTCTACTTTCAGACGCTGCAGGAATTTTTGGGCTTGGTCAAACCGTTCGCGAGATATGGGAGTTTGAAGCTAAGAAATGGTTGAGAAGACAACAAATTTTGCGCACTTCTGCTGCTCCAAACGCGTACCCAGAATGGCCTAGGGAAAAAATACACATACCGTTGTAATCGGGCTAGTTTCTACTTTCAGACCCAGCAGGAATTTGTGGGCTTGGTGGAACAGTTCGCGTGATATGGGAGTTTGAAGCTAAGAACTGGTTGAGAAGGCAACAAATTTTTCGCAATTCTGCTGCTCCAAACGCTTAACCAGAATGGCCTAGGGAAAAAATACATATACCGTTGTAATCGGGCGAGTATCTACTTTCAGATGCAGGAGTAATTTTTGGGTTTGGTTAATCCGTTCGCGAGATATGGGAGTTTGAAGCTAAGAAATGGTTCAGCAGACAACAAATTTTTCCCACTTCTGCTGCTCCAAACGCTTAACCAGAATGGCCTAGGGAAAAAATACACATACCGTTGTAATCGGGCGAGTTTCTACTTTCAGACGCAGCAGGAATTTTTGGGTTTGGCCAATCCGTTCGCGTGATATGGGAGCTTGAAGCTAAGAAATGGTTGAGAAGGCTACACATTTTGCGCAATTCTGCTGCTCCAAACGCTTAACCAGATTGGCCTAGAGAAAAAATACACATACCGTTGTAATCGGGCGAGTATCTACTTTCAGATGCAGGAGTAATTTTTGGGTTTGGTTAATCCATTCGCGAGATATCGGAGTTTGAAGCTAAGAAATGGTTCAGCAGACAACAAATTTTTCCCACTTCAGCTGCTCCAAACGCTTAACCAGAATGGCTTAGAGAAAAAATACACATACCGTTGTAATCGGGCAAGTTTCTACTTTCAGACGCTGCAGGAATTTTTGGGCTTGGTCAAACCGTTCGCGAGATATGGGAGTTTGAAGCTAAGAAATGGTTGAGAAGACAACAAATTTTGCGCACTTCTGCTGCTCCAAACGCGTGCCCAGAATGGCCTAGGGAAAAAATACACATACCGTTGTAATCGGGCTAGTTTCTACTTTCAGACCCAGCAGGAATTTGTGGGCTTTGTGGAACAGTTCGCGTGATATGGGAGTTTGAAGCTAAGAACTGGTTGAGAAAGCAACAAATTTTTCGCAATTCTGCTGCTCCAAACGCTTAACCAGAATGGCCTAGGGAAAAAATACATATACCGTTGTAATCGGGCGAGTATCTACTTTCAGACGCAGGAGTAATTTTTGGGTTTGGTTAATCCGTTCGCGAGATATGGGAGTTTGAAGCTAAGAAATGGTTCAGCAGACAACAAATTTTTCCCACTTCTGCTACTCCAAACGCTTAACCAGAATGGCCTAGGGAAAAAATACACATACCGTTATAATCGGGCGAGTTTCTACTTTCAGACGCAGCAGGAATTTTTGGGTTTGGCCAATCCGTTCGCGTGATATGGGAGCTTGAAGCTAAGAAATGGTTGAGAAGGCTACACATTTTGCGCAATTCTGCTGCTCCAAACGCTTAACCAGAATGGCCTAGAGAAAAAATACACATACCGTTGTAATCGGGCTAGTTTCTACTTTCAGACGCAGCAGGAATTTTTGGGCTTGGTCAAACCGTTCGCGAGATATGGGAGTTTGAAGCTAAGAAATGGTTGAGAAGACAACAAATTTTGCGCACTTCTGCTTTTCCAAACGCTTACCCAGAATGGCCTATGGAAAAAATACACATACCGTTGTAATCGGGCTAGTTTCTACTTTCAGACGCAGCATGAATTTGTGGGCTTGGTCAAACCGTTCGCGCGATATGGGAGTTTGAAGCTAAGAAATGGTTGAGAAGGCTACAAATTTTGCGCAATTCTGCTGCTCCAAACGCTTAACCAGAATGGCCTAGGGAAAAAATACATATACCGTTGTAATCGGGCGAGTATCTACTTTCAGATGCAGGAGTAATTTTTGGGTTTGGTTAATCCGTTCGCGAGATATGGGAGTTTGAAGCTAAGAAATGTTTCAGCAGACAACAAATTTTTCCCACTTCTGCTGCTCCAAACGCTTAACCAGAATGGCCTAGGGAAAAAATACACATAACGTTGTAATCGGGCGAGTTTCTACTTTCAGACGCAGCAGGAATTTTTGGGTGTGGCCAATCCGTTCGCTTGATATGGGAGTGTGAAGCAAAAAAATGGTTGAGAAGGCAACAAATTTTCGCACTTCTGCTGCTCCAAACGCTTAACCAGAATGGCCTAGGGAATAAATATACTTACCTTTGTAATCGGGCGAGTTTCTAATTTTAGACCCAACAGGAATTTTTGGGTTTGTTCAATCCGTTCGCGAGATATGGGAGCTTGAAGCTAAGAAATGGTTGAGAAGGCAACAAATTTTGCGCAATTCTGCTGCTCCAAACGTCTAACCAGAATGGCCTAGAGAAAAAATACACATACCGTTGTAATCGGGCTAGTTTCTACTTTCAGACGAAGCAGGAATTTGTGGGCTTGGTCAAACCGTTCGCGTGATATGGGAGTTTGAAGCTAAGAAATCGTTGAGAAGGCAACAAATTTTTCGCACTTCTGCTGCTCCAAACGCTTAACCAGAATGGCCTAGGGAAAAAATACACATACCGTTGTAATCGGGCTAGTTTCTACTTTCAGACGCAGCAGGAATTTTTGAGCTTGGTCAATCCGTTCGCGAGATATGGGAGTTTGAAGCTAAGAAATGGTTGAGAAGACAACAAATTTTGCGCACTTCTGCTGCTCCAAACACGTACCCAGAATGGCCTAGGGAAAAAATACACATACCGTTGTAATCGGGCTAGTTTCTACTTTCAGACGCAGCAGGAATTTGTGGGCTTGGTGGAACAGTTCGCGTGATATGGGAGTTTGAAGCTAAGATCTGGTTGAGAAGGCAACAAATTTTGCGCAATTCTGCTGCTCCAAACGCTTAACCAGAATGGCCTAGGAAAAAAATACACATACGGTTGTAATCGGGCGAGTATCTACTTTCAGATGCAATAGTAATTTTTGGGTTTGGTCAATCCGTTCGCGAGATATGGGAGTTTGAATCTAAGAAATGGTTGAGAAGACAACAAATTTTGCGCACTTCTGCTGCTCCAAACGCTTAACCAGAGTGGCCTGCGGAAAAAATACACATACCGTTGTAATCGGGCGAGTTTCTACTTTCAGACCCAACAGGAATTTTTGGGTTTGGTCTATCCGTTCGCGAGATATGGGAGCTTGAAGCTAAGAAATGGTTGAGAAGGCTACAAATTTTGGGCAATTCTGCTGCTCCAAACGCTTAACCAGAATGGCCTAGAGAAAAAATACACATACCGTTGTAATCGGGCTAGTTTCTACTTTCAGACGCAGCAGGAATTTTTGGGCTTGGTCAAACCGTTCGCGAGATATGGGAATTTGAAGCTAAGAAATGGTTGAGAAAACAACAAATTTTGCGCACTTCTGCTGCTCCAAACGCGTACCCAGAATGGCCTAGGGAAAAAATACACATACCGTTGTAATCGGGCTAGTTTCTACTTTCAGACGCAGCAGGAATTTGTGGGCTTGGTCAAACCGTTCGCGTGATATGGGAGTTTGAAGCTAAGAAATGGTTGAGAAGGCAACGAATTTTTCGCAATTCTGCTGCTCCAAACGCTTAACCAGAATGGCCTAGGGAAAAAATACATATACCGTTGTAATCGGGCGAGTATCTACTTTCAGATGCAGGAGTAATTTTTGGGTTTGGTTAATCCGTTCGCGAGATATCGGAGTTTGAAGCTAAGAAATGGTTCAGCAGACAACAAAGTTTTCCCACTTCTGCTGCTCCAAACGCTTAACGAGAATGGCCTAGGGAAAAAATACACATACCGTTGTAATCGGGCGAGTTTCTACTTTCAGACGCAGCAGGAATTTTTGGGTGTGGCCAATCCGTTCGCGTCATATGGGAGTGTGAAGCTAAGAAATGGTTGAGAAGGCAACAAATTTTCGCACTTCTGCTGCTCCAATCGCTTAACCAGAATGGCCTAGGGAATAAATATACTTACGTTTGTAATCGGGCGAGTTTCTACTTTTAGGCCCAACAGGAATTTTTGGGTTTGTTCAATCCGTTCGCGAGATATGGGAGCTTGAAGCTAAGAAATGGTTGAGAAGGCAACAAATTTTGCGCAATTCTGCTGCTCCAAACGTCTAACCAGAATGGCCTAGAAAAAAAATACACATACCGTTGTAATCGGGCTAGTTTCTACTTTCAGACGAAGCAGGAATTTGTGGGCTTGGTCGAACCGTTCGCGTGATATTGGAGTTTGAAGCTAAGAAATGGTTGAGAAGGCAACAAATTTTTCGCACTTCTGCTGCTCCAAACGCTTAACCAGAATGGCCTAGGGAAAAAATACACATACCGTTGTAATCGGGCGAGTATCTACTTTCAGATGCAGGAGTAATTTTTGGGTTTGGTTAATCCGTTCGCGAGATATCGGAGTTTGAAGCTAAGAAATGGTTCAGCAGACAACAAATTTTTCCCACTTCAGCTGCTCCAAACGCTTAACCAGAATGGCTTAGAGAAAAAATACACATACCGTTGTAATCGGGCTAGTTTCTACTTTCAGGCGCTGCAGGAATTTTTGGGCTTGGTCAAACCGTTCGCGAGATATGGGAGTTTGAAGCTAAGAAATGGTTGAGAAGACAACAAATTTTGCGCACTTCTGCTGCTCCAAACGCGTACCCAGAATGGCCTAGGGAAAAAATACACATACCGTTGTAATCGGGCTAGTTTCTACTTTCAGACCCAGCAGGAATTTGTGGGCTTGGTGGAACAGTTCGCGTGATATGGGAGTTTGAAGCTAAGAACTGGTTGAGAAGGCAACAAATTTTTCGCAATTCTGCTGCTCCAAACGCTTAACCAGAATGGCCTAGGGAAAAAATACATATACCGTTGTAATCGGGCGAGTATCTACTTTCAGATGCAGGAGTAATTTTTGGGTTTGGTTAATCCGTTCGCGAGATATGGGAGTTTGAAGCTAAGAAATGGTTCAGCAGACAACAAATTTTTCCCACTTCTGCTGCTCCAAACGCTTAACCAGAATGGCCTAGGGAAAAAATACACATACCGTTGTAATCGGGCGAGTTTCTACTTTCAGACGCAGCAGGAATTTTTGGGTTTGGCCAATCCGTTCGCGTGATATGGGAGCTTGAAGCTAAGAAATGGTTGAGAAGGCTACACATTTTGCGCAATTCTGCTGCTCCAAACGCTTAACCAGATTGGCCTAGAGAAAAAATACACATACCGTTGTAATCGGGCGAGTATCTACTTTCAGATGCAGGAGTAATTTTTGGGTTTGGTTAATCCATTCGCGAGATATCGGAGTTTGAAGCTAAGAAATGGTTCAGCAGACAACAAATTTCTCCCACTTCAGCTGCTCCAAACGCTTAACCAGAATGGCTTAGAGAAAAAATACACATACCGTTGTAATCGGGCAAGTTTCTACTTTCAGACGCTGCAGGAATTTTTGGGCTTGGTCAAACCGTTCGCGAGATATGGGAGTTTGAAGCTAAGAAATGGTTGAGAAGACAACAAATTTTGCGCACTTCTGCTGCTCCAAACGCGTACCCAGAATGGCCTAGGGAAAAAATACACATACCGTTGTAATCGGGCTAGTTTCTACTTTCAGACCCAGCAGGAATTTGTGGGCTTCGTGGAACAGTTCGCGTGATATGGGAGTTTGAAGCTAAGAACTGGTTGAGAAAGCAACAAATTTTTCGCAATTCTGCTGCTCCAAACGCTTAACCAGAATGGCCTAGGGAAAAAATACATATACCGTTGTAATCGGGCGAGTATCTACTTTCAGACGCAGGAGTAATTTTTGGGTTTGGTTAATCCGTTCGCGAGATATGGGAGTTTGAAGCTAAGAAATGGTTCAGCAGACAACAAATTTTTCCCACTTCTGCTACTCCAAACGCTTAACCAGAATGGCCTAGGGAAAAAATACACATACCGTTATAATCGGGCGAGTTTCTACTTTCAGACGCAGCAGGAGTTTTTGGGTTTGGCCAATCCGTTCGCGTGATATGGGAGCTTGAAGCTAAGAAATGGTTGAGAAGGCTACACATTTTGCGCAATTCTGCTGCTCCAAACGCTTAACCAGAATGGCCTAGAGAAAAAATACACATACCGTTGTAATCGGGCTAGTTTCTACTTTCAGACGCAGCAGGAATTTTTGGGCTTGGTCAAACCGTTCGCGAGATATGGGAGTTTGAAGCTAAGAAATGGTTGAGAAGACAACAAATTTTGCGCACTTCTGCTTTTCCAAACGCTTACCCAGAATGGCCTATGGAAAAAATACACATACCGTTGTAATCGGGCTAGTTTCTACTTTCAGACGCAGCATGAATTTGTGGGCTTGGTCAAACCGTTCGCGCGATATGGGAGTTTGAAGCTAAGAAATGGTTGAGAAGGCTACAAATTTTGCGCAATTCTGCTGCTCCAAACGCTTAACCAGAATGGCCTAGGGAAAAAATACATATACCGTTGTAATCGGGCGAGTATCTACTTTCAGATGCAGGAGTAATTTTTGGGTTTGGTTAATCCGTTCGCGAGATATGGGAGTTTGAAGCTAAGAAATGTTTCAGCAGACAACAAATTTTTCCCACTTCTGCTGCTCCAAACGCTTAACCAGAATGGCCTAGGGAAAAAATACACATAACGTTGTAATCGGGCGAGTTTCTACTTTCAGACGCAGCAGGAATTTTTGGGTGTGGCCAATCCGTTCGCGTCATATGGGAGTGTGAAGCTAAGAAATGGTTGAGAAGGCAACAAATTTTCGCACTTCTGCTGCTCCAATCGCTTAACCAGAATGGCCTAGGGAATAAATATACTTACGTTTGTAATCGGGCGAGTTTCTACTTTTAGGCCCAACAGGAATTTTTGGGTTTGTTCAATCCGTTCGCGAGATATGGGAGCTTGAAGCTAAGAAATGGTTGAGAAGGCAACAAATTTTGCGCAATTCTGCTGCTCCAAACGTCTAACCAGAATGGCCTAGAAAAAAAATACACATACCGTTGTAATCGGGCTAGTTTCTACTTTCAGACGAAGCAGGAATTTGTGGGCTTGGTCGAACCGTTCGCGTGATATTGGAGTTTGAAGCTAAGAAATGGTTGAGAAGGCAACAAATTTTTCGCACTTCTGCTGCTCCAAACGCTTAACCAGAATGGCCTAGGGAAAAAATACACATACCGTTGTAATCGGGCGAGTATCTACTTTCAGATGCAGGAGTAATTTTTGGGTTTGGTTAATCCGTTCGCGAGATATCGGAGTTTGAAGCTAAGAAATGGTTCAGCAGACAACAAATTTTTCCCACTTCAGCTGCTCCAAACGCTTAACCAGAATGGCTTAGAGAAAAAATACACATACCGTTGTAATCGGGCTAGTTTCTACTTTCAGACGCTGCAGGAATTTTTGGGCTTGGTCAAACCGTTCGCGAGATATGGGAGTTTGAAGCTAAGAAATGGTTGAGAAGACAACAAATTTTGCGCACTTCTGCTGCTCCAAACGCGTACCCAGAATGGCCTAGGGAAAAAATACACATACCGTTGTAATCGGGCTAGTTTCTACTTTCAGACCCAGCAGGAATTTGTGGGCTTGGTGGAACAGTTCGCGTGATATGGGAGTTTGAAGCTAAGAACTGGTTGAGAAGGCAACAAATTTTTCGCAATTCTGCTGCTCCAAACGCTTAACCAGAATGGCCTAGGGAAAAAATACATATACCGTTGTAATCGGGCGAGTATCTACTTTCAGATGCAGGAGTAATTTTTGGGTTTGGTTAATCCGTTCGCGAGATATGGGAGTTTGAAGCTAAGAAATGGTTCAGCAGACAACAAATTTTTCCCACTTCTGCTGCTCCAAACGCTTAACCAGAATGGCCTAGGGAAAAAATACACATACCGTTGTAATCGGGCGAGTTTCTACTTTCAGACGCAGCAGGAATTTTTGGGTTTGGCCAATCCGTTCGCGTGATATGGGAGCTTGAAGCTAAGAAATGGTTGAGAAGGCTACACATTTTGCGCAATTCTGCTGCTCCAAACGCTTAACCAGATTGGCCTAGAGAAAAAATACACATACCGTTGTAATCGGGCGAGTATCTACTTTCAGATGCAGGAGTAATTTTTGGGTTTGGTTAATCCATTCGCGAGATATCGGAGTTTGAAGCTAAGAAATGGTTCAGCAGACAACAAATTTCTCCCACTTCAGCTGCTCCAAACGCTTAACCAGAATGGCTTAGAGAAAAAATACACATACCGTTGTAATCGGGCAAGTTTCTACTTTCAGACGCTGCAGGAATTTTTGGGCTTGGTCAAACCGTTCGCGAGATATGGGAGTTTGAAGCTAAGAAATGGTTGAGAAGACAACAAATTTTGCGCACTTCTGCTGCTCCAAACGCGTACCCAGAATGGCCTAGGGAAAAAATACACATACCGTTGTAATCGGGCTAGTTTCTACTTTCAGACCCAGCAGGAATTTGTGGGCTTTGTGGAACAGTTCGCGTGATATGGGAGTTTGAAGCTAAGAACTGGTTGAGAAAGCAACAAATTTTTCGCAATTCTGCTGCTCCAAACGCTTAACCAGAATGGCCTAGGGAAAAAATACATATACCGTTGTAATCGGGCGAGTATCTACTTTCAGACGCAGGAGTAATTTTTGGGTTTGGTTAATCCGTTCGCGAGATATGGGAGTTTGAAGCTAAGAAATGGTTCAGCAGACAACAAATTTTTCCCACTTCTGCTACTCCAAACGCTTAACCAGAATGGCCTAGGGAAAAAATACACATACCGTTATAATCGGGCGAGTTTCTACTTTCAGACGCAGCAGGAATTTTTGGGTTTGGCCAATCCGTTCGCGTGATATGGGAGCTTGAAGCTAAGAAATGGTTGAGAAGGCTACACATTGTGCGCAATTCTGCTGCTCCAAACGCTTAACCAGAATGGCCTAGAGAAAAAATACACATACCGTTGTAATCGGGCTAGTTTCTACTTTCAGACGCAGCAGGAATTTTTGGGCTTGGTCAAACCGTTCGCGAGATATGGGAGTTTGAAGCTAAGAAATGGTTGAGAAGACAACAAATTTTGCGCACTTCTGCTTTTCCAAACGCTTACCCAGAATGGCCTATGGAAAAAATACACATACCGTTGTAATCGGGCTAGTTTCTACTTTCAGACGCAGCATGAATTTGTGGGCTTGGTCAAACCGTTCGCGCGATATGGGAGTTTGAAGCTAAGAAATGGTTGAGAAGGCTACAAATTTTGCGCAATTCTGCTGCTCCAAACGCTTAACCAGAATGGCCTAGGGAAAAAATACATATACCGTTGTAATCGGGCGAGTATCTACTTTCAGATGCAGGAGTAATTTTTGGGTTTGGTTAATCCGTTCGCGAGATATAGGAGTTTGAAGCTAAGAAATGTTTCAGCAGACAACAAATTTTTCCCACTTCTGCTGCTCCAAACGCTTAACCAGAATGGCCTAGGGAAAAAATACACATAACGTTGTAATCGGGCGAGTTTCTACTTTCAGACGCAGCAGGAATTTTTGGGTGTGGCCAATCCGTTCGCTTGATATGGGAGTGTGAAGCAAAAAAATGGTTGAGAAGGCAACAAATTTTCGCACTTCTGCTGCTCCAAACGCTTAACCAGAATGGCATAGGGAATAAATATACTTACCTTTGTAATCGGGCGAGTTTCTAATTTTAGACCCAACAGGAATTTTTGGGTTTGTTCAATCCGTTCGCGAGATATGGGAGCTTGAAGCTAAGAAATGGTTGAGAAGGCAACAAATTTTGCGCAATTCTGCTGCTCCAAACGTTTAACCAGAATGGCCTAGAGAAAAAATACACATACCGTTGTAATCGGGCTAGTTTCTACTTTCAGACGCAGAAGGAATTTGTGGGCTTGGTCAAACCGTTCGCGTGATATGGGAGTTTGAAGCTAAGAAATGGTTGAGAGGGCAACAAATTTTCGCACTTCTGCTGCTCCAAACGCTTAACCAGAATGGCCTAGGGAATAAATATACTTACCTTTGTAATCGGGCGAGTTTCTACTTTTAGACCCAACAGGAATTTTTGGGTTTGTTCAATCCGTTCGCGAGATATGGGAGTTTGAAGCTAAGAAATAGTTGAGAAGACAACAAATTTTTCGCACTTCTGCTGCTCCAAACGCGTACCCAGAATGGCCTAGGGAAAAAATACACATACCGTTGTAATAGGGCTAGTTTCTACTTTCAGACCCAGCAGGAATTTGTGGGCTTTGTGGAACAGTTCGCGTGATATGGGAGTTTGAAGCTAAGAACTGGTTGAGAAAGCAACAAATTTTTCGCAATTCTGCTGCTCCAAACGCTTAACCCGAATGGCCTAGGGAAAAAATACATATACCGTTGTAATCGGGCGAGTATCTACTTTCAGACGCAGGAGTAATTTTTGGGTTTGGTTAATCCGTTCGCGAGATATGGGAGTTTGAAGCTAAGAAATGGTTCAGCAGACAACAAATTTTTCCCACTACTGCTACTCCAAACGCTTAACCAGAATGGCCTAGGGAAAAAATACACATACCGTTATAATCGGGCGAGTTTCTACTTTCAGACGCAGCAGGAATTTTTGGGTTTGGCCAATCCGTTCGCGTGATATGGGAGCTTGAAGCTAAGAAATGGTTGAGAAGGCTACACATTTTGCGCAATTCTGCTGCTCCAAACGCTTAACCAGAATGGCCTAGAGAAAAAATACACATACCGTTGTAATCGGGCTAGTTTCCACTTTCAGTCGCAGCAGGAATTTTTGGGCTTGGTCAAACCGTTCGCGAGATATGGGAGTTTGAAGCTAAGAAATGGTTGAGAAGACAACAAATTTTGCGCACTTCTGCTTTTCCAAACGCTTACCCAGAATGGCCTATGGAAAAAATACACATACCGTTGTAATCGGGCTAGTTTCTACTTTCAGACGCAGCAGGAATTTGTGGGCTTGGTCAAACCGTTCGCGCGATATGGGAGTTTGAAGCTAAGAAATGGTTGAGAAGGCTACAAATTTTGCGCAATTCTGCTGCTCCAAACGCTTAACCAGAATGGCCTAGGGAAAAAATACATATACCGTTGTAATCGGGCGAGTATCTACTTTCAGATGCAGGAGTAATTTTTGGGTTTGGTTAATCCGTTCGCGAGATATGGGAGTTTGAAGCTAAGAAATGTTTCAGCAGACAACAAATTTTTCCCACTTCTGCTGCTCCAAACGCTTAACCAGAATGGCCTAGGGAAAAAATACACATACCGTTGTAATCGGGCGAGTTTCTACTTTCAGACGCAGCAGGAATTTTTGGGTGTGGCCAATCCGTTCGCGTCATATGGGAGTGTGAAGCTAAGAAATGGTTGAGAAGGCAACAAATTTTCGCACTTCTGCTGCTCCAAACGCTTAACCAGAATGGCCTAGGGAATAAATATACTTACGTTTGTAATCGGGCGAGTTTCTACTTTTAGACCCAACAGGAATTTTTGGGTTTGTTCAATCCGTTCGCGAGATATGGGAGCTTGAAGCTAAGAAATGGTTGAGAAGGCAACAAATTTTGCGCAATTCTGCTGCTCCAAACGTCTAACCAGAATGGCCTAGAGAAAAAATACACATACCGTTGTAATCGGGCTAGTTTCTACTTTCAGACGAAGCAGGAATTTGTGGGCTTGGTCAAACCGTTCGCGTGATATGGGAGTTTGAAGCTAAGAAATGGTTGAGAAGGCAACAAATTTTTCGCACTTCTGCTGCTCCGAACGCTTAACCAGAATGGCCTAGGGAAAAAATACTCATACGGTTGTAATCGGGCGAGTATCTACTTTCAGATGCAGGAGTAATTTTTGGGTTTGGTTAATCCGTTCGCGAGATATCGGAGTTTGAAGCTAAGAAATGGTTCAGCAGACAACAAATTTTTCCCACTTCAGCTGCTCCAAACGCTTAACCAGAATGGCTTAGAGAAAAAATACACATACCGTTGTAATCGGGCTAGTTTCTACTTTCAGACGCAGCAGGAATTTTTGGGCTTGGTCAAACCGTTCGCGAGATATGGGAGTTTGAAGCTAAGAAATGGTTGAGAAGACAACAAATTTTGCGCACTTCTGCTGCTCCAAACGCGTACCCAGAATGGCCTAGGGAAAAAATACACATACCGTTGTAATCGGGCTAGTTTCTACTTTCAGACCCAGCAGGAATTTGTGGGCTTGGTGGAACAGTTCGCGTGATATGGGAGTTTGAAGCTAAGAACTGGTTGAGAAGGCAACAAATTTTTCGCAATTCTGCTGCTCCAAACGCTTAACCAGAATGGCCTAGGGAAAAAATACATATACCTTTGTAATCGGGCGAGTTTCTACTTTCAGACGAAGCAGGAATTTGTGGGCTTGGTCGAACCGTTCGCGTGATATTGGAGTTTGAAGCTAAGAAATGGTTGAGAAGGCAACAAATTTTTCGCACTTCTGCTGCTCCAAACGCTTAACCAGAATGGCCTAGGGAAAAAATACACATACCGTTGTAATCGGGCGAGTATCTACTTTCAGATGCAGGAGTAATTTTTGGGTTTGGTTAATCCGTTCGCGAGATATCGGAGTTTGAAGCTAAGAAATGGTTCAGCAGACAACAAATTTTTCCCACTTCAGCTGCTCCAAACGCTTAACCAGAATGGCTTAGAGAAAAAATACACATACCGTTGTAATCGGGCTAGTTTCTACTTTCAGACGCTGCAGGAATTTTTGGGCTTGGTCAAACCGTTCGCGAGATATGGGAGTTTGAAGCTAAGAAATGGTTGAGAAGACAACAAATTTTGCGCACTTCTGCTGCTCCAAACGCGTACCCAGAATGGCCTAGGGAAAAAATACACATACCGTTGTAATCGGGCTAGTTTCTACTTTCAGACCCAGCAGGAATTTGTGGGCTTGGTGGAACAGTTCGCGTGATATGGGAGTTTGAAGCTAAGAACTGGTTGAGAAGGCAACAAATTTTTCGCAATTCTGCTGCTCCAAACGCTTAACCAGAATGGCCTAGGGAAAAAATACATATACCGTTGTAATCGGCGAGTATCTACTTTCAGATGCAGGAGTAATTTTTGGGTTTGGTTAATCCGTTCGCGAGATATGGGAGTTTGAAGCTAAGAAATGGTTCAGCAGACAACAAATTTTTCCCACTTCTGCTGCTCCAAACGCTTAACCAGAATGGCCTAGGGAAAAAATACACATACCGTTGTAATCGGGCGAGTTTCTACTTTCAGACGCAGCAGGAATTTTTGGGTTTGGCCAATCCGTTCGCGTGATATGGGAGCTTGAAGCTAAGAAATGGTTGAGAAGGCTACACATTTTGCGCAATTCTGCTGCTCCAAACGCTTAACCAGATTGGCCTAGAGAAAAAATACACATACCGTTGTAATTGGGCGAGTATCTACTTTCAGATGCAGGAGTAATTTTTGGGTTTGGTTAATCCATTCGCGAGATATCGGAGTTTGAAGCTAAGAAATGGTTCAGCAGACAACAAATTTTTCCCACTTCAGCTGCTCCAAACGCTTAACCAGAATGGCTTAGAGAAAAAATACACATACCGTTGTAATCGGCAAGTTTCTACTTTCAGACGCTGCAGGAATTTTTGGGCTTGGTCAAACCGTTCGCGAGATATGGGAGTTTGAAGCTAAGAAATGGTTGAGAAGACAACAAATTTTGCGCACTTCTGCTGCTCCAAACGCGTGCCCAGAATGGCCTAGGGAAAAAATACACATACCGTTGTAATCGGGCTAGTTTCTACTTTCAGACCCAGCAGGAATTTGTGGGCTTTGTGGAACAGTTCGCGTGATATGGGAGTTTGAAGCTAAGAACTGGTTGAGAAAGCAACAAATTTTTCGCAATTCTGCTGCTCCAAACGCTTAACCAGAATGGCCTAGGGAAAAAATACATATACCGTTGTAATCGGGCGAGTATCTACTTTCAGACGCAGGAGTAATTTTTGGGTTTGGTTAATCCGTTCGCGAGATATGGGAGTTTGAAGCTAAGAAATGGTTCAGCAGACAACAAATTTTTCCCACTTCTGCTACTCCAAACGCTTAACCAGAATGGCCTAGGGAAAAAATACACATACCGTTATAATCGGGCGAGTTTCTACTTTCAGACGCAGCAGGAATTTTTGGGTTTGGCCAATCCGTTCGCGTGATATGGGAGCTTGAAGCTAAGAAATGGTTGAGAAGGCTACACATTTTGCGCAATTCTGCTGCTCCAAACGCTTAACCAGAATGGCCTAGAGAAAAAATACACATACCGTTGTAATCGGGCTAGTTTCTACTTTCAGACGCAGCAGGAATTTTTGGGCTTGGTCAAACCGTTCGCGAGATATGGGAGTTTGAAGCTAAGAAATGGTTGAGAAGACAACAAATTTTGCGCACTTCTGCTTTTCCAAACGCTTACCCAGAATGGCCTATGGAAAAAATACACATACCGTTGTAATCGGGCTAGTTTCTACTTTCAGACGCAGCATGAATTTGTGGGCTTGGTCAAACCGTTCGCGCGATATGGGAGTTTGAAGCTAAGAAATGGTTGAGAAGGCTACAAATTTTGCGCAATTCTGCTGCTCCAAACGCTTAACCAGAATGGCCTAGGGAAAAAATACATATACCGTTGTAATCGGGCGAGTATCTACTTTCAGATGCAGGAGTAATTTTTGGGTTTGGTTAATCCGTTCGCGAGATATGGAAGTTTGAAGCTAAGAAATGTTTCAGCAGACAACAAATTTTTCCCACTTCTGCTGCTCCAAACGCTTAACCAGAATGGCCTAGGGAAAAAATACACATAACGTTGTAATCGGGCGAGTTTCTACTTTCAGACGCAGCAGGAATTTTTGGGTGTGGCCAATCCGTTCGCTTGATATGGGAGTGTGAAGCAAAAAAATGGTTGAGAAGGCAACAAATTTTCGCACTTCTGCTGCTCCAAACGCTTAACCAGAATGGCCTAGGGAATAAATATACTTACCTTTGTAATCGGGCGAGTTTCTAATTTTAGACCCAACAGGAATTTTTGGGTTTGTTCAATCCGTTCGCGAGATATGGGAGCTTGAAGCTAAGAAATGGTTGAGAAGGCAACAAATTTTGCGCAATTCTGCTGCTCCAAACGTTTAACCAGAATGGCCTAGAGAAAAAATACACATACCGTTGTAATCGGGCTAGTTTCTACTTTCAGACGCAGAAGGAATTTGTGGGCTTTGTGGAACAGTTCGCGTGATATGGGAGTTTGAAGCTAAGAAATGGTTGAGAGGGCAACAAATTTTCGCACTTCTGCTGCTCCAAACGCTTAACCAGAATGGCCTAGGGAATAAATATACTTACCTTTGTAATCGGGCGAGTTTCTACTTTTAGACCCAACAGGAATTTTTGGGTTTGTTCAATCCGTTCGCGAGATATGGGAGTTTGAAGCTAAGAAATAGTTGAGAAGACAACAAATTTTTCGCACTTCTGCTGCTCCAAACGCGTACCCAGAATGGCCTAGGGAAAAAATACACATACCGTTGTAATAGGGCTAGTTTCTACTTTCAGACCCAGCAGGAATTTGTGGGCTTTGTGGAACAGTTCGCGTGATATGGGAGTTTGAAGCTAAGAACTGGTTGAGAAAGCAACAAATTTTTCGCAATTCTGCTGCTCCAAACACTTAACCAGAATGGCCTAGGGAAAAAATACATATACCGTTGTAATCGGGCGAGTATCTACTTTCAGACGCAAGAGTAATTTTTGGGTTTGGTTAATCCGTTCGCGAGATATGGGAGTTTGAAGCTAAGAAATGGTTCAGCAGACAACAAATTTTTCCCACTTCTGCTACTCCAAACGCTTAACCAGAATGGCCTAGGGAAAAAATACACATACCGTTATAATCGGGCGAGTTTCTACTTTCAGACGCAGCAGGAATTTTTGGGTTTGGCCAATCCGTTCGCGTGATATGGGAGCTTGAAGCTAAGAAATGGTTGAGAAGGCTACACATTTTGCGCAATTGTGCTGCTCCAAACGCTTAACCAGAATGGCCTAGAGAAAAAATACACATACCGTTGTAATCGGGCTAGTTTCTACTTTCAGACGCAGCAGGAATTTTTGGGCTTGGTCAAACCGTTCGCGAGATATGGGAGTTTGAAGCTAAGAAATGGTTGAGAAGACAACAAATTTTGCGCACTTCTGCTTTTCCAAACGCTTACCCAGAATGGCCTATGGAAAAAATACACATACCGTTGTAATCGGGCTAGTTTCTACTTTCAGACGCAGCAGGAATTTGTGGGCTTGGTCAAACCGTTCGCGCGATATGGGAGTTTGAAGCTAAGAAATGGTTGAGAAGGCTACAAATTTTGCGCAATTCTGCTGCTCCAAACGCTTAACCAGAATGGCCTAGGGAAAAAATACATATACCGTTGTAATCGGGCGAGTATCTACTTTCAGATGCAGGAGTAATTTTTGGGTTTGGTTAATCCGTTCGCGAGATATGGGAGTTTGAAGCTAAGAAATGTTTCAGCAGACAACAAATTTTTCCCACTTCTGCTGCTCCAAACGCTTAACCAGAATGGCCTAGGGAAAAAATACACATACCGTTGTAATCGGGCGAGTTTCTACTTTCAGACGCAGCAGGAATTTTTGGGTGTGGCCAATCCGTTCGCGTCATATGGGAGTGTGAAGCTAAGAAATGGTTGAGAAGGCAACAAATTTTCGCACTTCTGCTGCTCCAAACGCTTAACCAGAATGGCCTAGGGAATAAATATACTTACGTTTGTAATCGGGCGAGTTTCTACTTTTAGACCCAACAGGAATTTTTGGGTTTGTTCAATCCGTTCGCGAGATATGGGAGCTTGAAGCTAAGAAATGGTTGAGAAGGCAACAAATTTTGCGCAATTCTGCTGCTCCAAACGTCTAACCAGAATGGCCTAGAGAAAAAATACACATACCGTTGTAATCGGGCTAGTTTCTACTTTCAGACGAAGCAGGAATTTGTGGGCTTGGTCAAACCGTTCGCGTGATATGGGAGTTTGAAGCTAAGAAATGGTTGAGAAGGCAACAAATTTTTCGCACTTCTGCTGCTCCGAACGCTTAACCAGAATGGCCTAGGGAAAAAATACTCATACGGTTGTAATCGGGCGTGTATCTACTTTCAGATGCAGGAGTAATTTTTGGGTTTGGTTAATCCGTTCGCGAGATATCGGAGTTTGAAGCTAAGAAATGGTTCAGCAGACAACAAATTTTTCCCACTTCAGCTGCTCCAAACGCTTAACCAGAATGGCTTAGAGAAAAAATACACATACCGTTGTAATCGGGCTAGTTTCTACTTTCAGACGCAGCAGGAATTTTTGGGCTTGGTCAAACCGTTCGCGAGATATGGGAGTTTGAAGCTAAGAAATGGTTGAGAAGACAACAAATTTTGCGCACTTCTGCTGCTCCAAACGCGTACCCAGAATGGCCTAGGGAAAAAATACACATACCGTTGTAATCGGGCTAGTTTCTACTTTCAGACCCAGCAGGAATTTGTGGGCTTGGTGGAACAGTTCGCGTGATATGGGAGTTTGAAGCTAAGAACTGGTTGAGAAGGCAACAAATTTTTCGCAATTCTGCTGCTCCAAACGCTTAACCAGAATGGCCTAGGGAAAAAATACATATACCTTTGTAATCGGGCGAGTTTCTACTTTTAGACCCAACAGGAATTTTTGGGTTTGTTCAATCCGTTCGCGAGATATGGGAGCTTGAAGCTAAGAAATGGTTGAGAAGGCAACAAATTTTGCGCAATTCTGCTGCTCCAAACGTCTAACCAGAATGGCCTAGAGAAAAAATACACATACCGTTGTAATCGGGCTAGTTTCTACTTTCAGACGAAGCAGGAATTTGTGGGCTTGGTCAAACCGTTCGCGTGATATGGGAGTTTGAAGCTAAGAAATGGTTGAGAAGGCAACAAATTTTTCGCACTTCTGCTGCTCCAAACGCTTAACCAGAATGGCCTAGGGAAAAAATACTCATACCGTTGTAATCGGGCGAGTATCTACTTTCAGATGCAGGAGTAATTTTTGGGTTTGGTTAATCCGTTCGCGAGATATCGGAGTTTGAAGCTAAGAAATGGTTCAGCAGACAACAAATTTTTCCCACTTCAGCTGCTCCAAACGCTTAACCAGAATGGCTTAGAGAAAAAATACACATACCGTTGTAATCGGGCTAGTTTCTACTTTCACACGCAGCAGGAATTTTTGGGCTTGGTCAAACCGTTCGCGAGATATGGGAATTTGAAGCTAAGAAATGGTTGAGAAGACAACAAATTTTGCGCACTTCTGCTGGTCCAAACGCGTACCCAGAATGGCCTAGGGAATAAATATACTTACGTTTGTAATCGGGCGAGTTTCTACTTTTAGACCCAACAGGAATTTTTGGGTTTGTTCAATCCGTTCGCGAGATATGGGAGCTTGAAGCTAAGAAATGGTTGAGAAGGCAACAAATTTTGCGCAATTCTGCTGCTCCAAACGTCTAACCAGAATGGCCTAGAGAAAAAATACACATACCGTTGTAATCGGGCTAGTTTCTACTTTCAGACGAAGCAGGAATTTGTGGGCTTGGTCAAACCGTTCGCGTGATATGGGAGTTTGAAGCTAAGAAATGGTTGAGAAGGCAACAAATTTTTCGCACTTCTGCTGCTCCGAACGCTTAACCAGAATGGCCTAGGGAAAAAATACTCATACCGTTGTAATCGGGCGAGTATCTACTTTCAGATGCAGGAGTAATTTTTGGGTTTGGTTAATCCGTTCGCGAGATATCGGAGTTTGAAGCTAAGAAATGGTTCAGCCGACAACAAATTTTTCCCACTTCAGCTGCTCCAAACGCTTAACCAGAATGGCTTAGAGAAAAAATACACATACCGTTGTAATCGGGCTAGTTTCTACTTTCAGACGCAGCAGGAATTTTTGGGCTTGGTCAAACCGTTCGCGAGATATGGGAGTTTGAAGCTAAGAAATGGTTGAGAAGACAACAAATTTTGCGCACTTCTGCTGCTCCAAACGCGTACCCAGAATGGCCTAGGGAAAAAATACACATACCGTTGTAATCGGGCTAGTTTCTACTTTCAGACCCAGCAGGAATTTGTGGGCTTGGTGGAACAGTTCGCGTGATATGGGAGTTTGAAGCTAAGAACTGGTTGAGAAGGCAACAAATTTTTCGCAATTCTGCTGCTCCAAACGCTTAACCAGAATGGCCTAGGGAAAAAATACATATACCTTTGTAATCGGGCGAGTTTCTACTTTTAGACCCAACAGGAATTTTTGGGTTTGTTCAATCCGTTCGCGAGATATGGGAGCTTGAAGCTAAGAAATGGTTGAGAAGGCAACAAATTTTGCGCAATTCTGCTGCTCCAAACGTCTAACCAGAATGGCCTAGAGAAAAAATACACATACCGTTGTAATCGGGCTAGTTTCTACTTTCAGACGAAGCAGGAATTTGTGGGCTTGGTCAAACCGTTCGCGTGATATGGGAGTTTGAAGCTAAGAAATGGTTGAGAAGGCAACAAATTTTTCGCACTTCTGCTTCTCCAAACGCTTAACCAGAATGGCCTAGGGAAAAAATACTCATACCGTTGTAATCGGGCGAGTATCTACTTTCAGATGCAGGAGTAATTTTTGGGTTTGGTTAATCCGTTCGCGAGATATCGGAGTTTGAAGCTAAGAAATGGTTCAGCGGACAACAAATTTTTCCCACTTCAGCTGCTCCAAACGCTTAACCAGAATGGCTTAGAGAAAAAATACACATACCGTTGTAATCGGGCTAGTTTCTACTTTCACACGCAGCAGGAATTTTTGGGCTTGGTCAAACCGTTCGCGAGATATGGGAGTTTGAAGCTAAGAAATGGTTGAGAAGACAACAAATTTTGCGCACTTCTGCTGCTCCAAACGCGTACCCAGAATGGCCTAGGGAAAAAATACACATACCGTTGTAATCGGGCTAGTTTCTACTTTCAGACCCAGCAGGAATTTGTGGGCTTGGTGGAACAGTTCGCGTGATATGGGAGTTTGAAGCTAAGAACTGGTTGAGAAGGCAACAAATTTTTCGCAATTCTGCTGCTCCAAACGCTTAACCAGAATGGCCTAGGGAAAAAATACATATACCGTTGTAATCGGGCGAGTATCTACTTTCAGATGCAGGAGTAATTTTTGGGTTTGGTTAATCCGTTCGCGAGATATGGGAGTTTGAAGCTAAGAAATGGTTCAGCAGACAACAAATTTTTCCCACTTCTGCTACTCCAAACGCTTAACCAGAATGGCCTAGGGAAAAAATACTCATACCGTTGTAATCGGGCGAGTATCTACTTTCAGATGCAGGAGTAATTTTTGGGTTTGGTTAATCCGTTCGCGAGATATCGGAATTTGAAGCTAAGAAATGGTTCAGCAGACAACAAATTTTTCCCACTTCAGCTGCTCCAAACGCTTAACCAGAATGGCTTAGAGAAAAAATACACATACCGTTGTAATCGGGCTAGTTTCTACTTTCACACGCAGCAGGAATTTTTGGGCTTGGTCAAACCGTTCGCGAGATATGGGAGTTTGAAGCTAAGAAATGGTTGAGAAGACAACAAATTTTGCGCACTTCTGCTGCTCCAAACGCGTACCCAGAATGGCCTAGGGAAAAAATACACATACCGTTGTAATCGGGCTAGTTTCTACTTTCAGACCCAGCAGGAATTTGTGGGCTTGGTGGAACAGTTCGCGTGATATGGGAGTTTGAAGCTAAGAACTGGTTGAGAAGGCAACAAATTTTTCGCAATTCTGCTGCTCCAAACGCTTAACCAGAATGGCCTAGGGAAAAAATACATATACCGTTGTAATCGGGCGAGTATCTACTTTCAGATGCAGGAGTAATTTTTGGGTTTGGTTAATCCGTTCGCGAGATATGGGAGTTTGAAGCTAAGAAATGGTTCAGCAGACAACAAATTTTTCCCACTTCTGCTGCTCCAAACGCTTAACCAGAATGGCCTAGGGAAAAAATACACATACCGTTGTAATCGGGCGAGTTTCTACTTTCAGACGCAGCAGGAATTTTTGGGTTTGGCCAATCCGTTCGCGTGATATGGGAGCTTGAAGCTAAGAAATGGTTGAGAAGGCTACACATTTTGCGCAATTCTGCTGCTCCAAACGCTTAACCAGAATGGCCTAGAGAAAAAATACACATACCGTTGTAATCGGGCTAGTTTCTACTTTCAGACGCAGCAGGAATTTTTGGGCTTGGTCAAACCGTTCGCGAGATATGGGAGTTTGAAACTAAGAAATGGTTGAGAAGACAACAAATTTTGCGCACTTCTGCTGCTCCAAACGCGTACCCAGAATGGCCTAGGGAAAAAATACACATACCGTTGTAATCGGGCTAGTTTCTACTTTCAGACCCAGCAGGAATTTGTGGGCTTGGTGGAACAGTTCGCGTGATATGGGAGTTTGAAGCTAAGAACTGGTTGAGAAGGCAACAAATTTTTCGCAATTCTGCTGCTCCAAACGCTTAACCAGAATGGCCTAGGGAAAAAATACATATACCTTTGTAATCGGGCGAGTTTCTACTTTTAGACCCAACAGGAATTTTTGGGTTTGTTCAATCCGTTCGCGAGATATGGGAGCTTGAAGCTAAGAAATGGTTGAGAAGGCAACAAATTTTGCGCAATTCTGCTGCTCCAAACGTCTAACCAGAATGGCCTAGAGAAAAAATACACATACCGTTGTAATCGGGCTAGTTTCTACTTTCAGACGAAGCAGGAATTTGTGGGCTTGGTCAAACCGTTCGCGTGATATGGGAGTTTGAAGCTAAGAAATGGTTGAGAAGGCAACAAATTTTTCGCACTTCTGCTTCTCCAAACGCTTAACCAGAATGGCCTAGGGAAAAAATACTCATACCGTTGTAATCGGGCGAGTATCTACTTTCAGATGCAGGAGTAATTTTTGGGTTTGGTTAATCCGTTCGCGAGATATCGGAGTTTGAAGCTAAGAAATGGTTCAGCAGACAACAAATTTTTCCCACTTCAGCTGCTCCAAACGCTTAACCAGAATGGCTTAGAGAAAAAATACACATACCGTTGTAATCGGGCTAGTTTCTACTTTCACACGCAGCAGGAATTTTTGGGCTTGGTCAAACCGTTCGCGAGATATGGGAGTTTGAAGCTAAGAAATGGTTGAGAAGACAACAAATTTTGCGCACTTCTGCTGCTCCAAACGCGTACCCAGAATGGCCTAGGGAAAAAATACACATACCGTTGTAATCGGGCTAGTTTCTACTTTCAGACCCAGCAGGAATTTGTGGGCTTGGTGGAACAGTTCGCGTGATATGGGAGTTTGAAGCTAAGAACTGGTTGAGAAGGCAACAAATTTTTCGCAATTCTGCTGCTCCAAACGCTTAACCAGAATGGCCTAGGGAAAAAATACATATACCGTTGTAATCGGGCGAGTATCTACTTTCAGATGCAGGAGTAATTTTTGGGTTTGGTTAATCCGTTCGCGAGATATGGGAGTTTGAAGCTAAGAAATGGTTCAGCAGACAACAAATTTTTCCCACTTCTGCTGCTCCAAACGCTTAACCAGAATGGCCTAGGGAAAAAATACACATACCGTTGTAATCGGGCGAGTTTCTACTTTCAGACGCAGCAGGAATTTTTGGGTTTGGCCAATCCGTTCGCGTGATATGGGAGCTTGAAGCTAAGAAATGGTTGAGAAGGCTACACATTTTGCGCAATTCTGCTGCTCCAAACGCTTAACCAGAATGGCCTAGAGAAAAAATACACATACCGTTGTAATCGGGCTAGTTTCTACTTTCAGACGCAGCAGGAATTTTTGGGCTTGGTCAAACCGTTCGCGAGATATGGGAGTTTGAAGCTAAGAAATGGTTGAGAAGACAACAAATTTTGCGCACTTCTGCTGCTCCAAACGCTTACCCAGAATGGCCTATGGAAAAAATACACATACCGTTGTAATCGGGCTAGTTTCTACTTTCAGACGCAGCAGGAATTTGTGGGCTTGGTCAAACCGTTCGCGTGATATGGGAGTTTGAAGCTAAGAAATGGTTGAGAAGGCTACAAATTTTGCGCAATTCTGCTGCTCCAAACGCTTAACCAGAATGGCCTAGGGAAAAAATACATATACCGTTGTAATCGGGCGAGTATCTACTTTCAGATGCAGGAGTAATTTTTGGGTTTGGTTAATCCGTTCGCGAGATATCGGAGTTTGAAGCTAAGAAATGGTTCAGCAGACAACAAATTTTTCGCACTTCTGCTGCTCCAAACGCTTAACCAGAATGGCCTAGAGAAAAAATACACATACCGTTGTAATCGGGCTAGTTTCTACTTTCAGATGCAGCAGGAATTTGTGGGCTTGGTCAAACCGTTCGCGTGATATGGGAGTTTGAAGCTAAGAAATGGTTGAGAAGGCTACAAATTTTGCGCAATTCTGCTGCTCCAAACGCTTACCCAGGATGGCATATGGAAAAAATACACATACCGTTGTAATCGGGCTAGTTTCTACTTTCAGACGCAGCAGGAATTTTTGGGCTTGGTCAAACCGTTCGCGAGATATGGGAGTTTGAAGCTAAGAAATGGTTGAGAAGGCTACAAATTTTGCGCAATTCTGCTGCTCCAAACGCTTAACCAGAATGGCCTAGGGAAAAAATACATATACCGTTGTAATCGGGCGAGTATCTACTTTCAGATGCAGGAGTAATTTTTGGGTTTGGTTAATTCGTTCGCGAGATATGGGAGTTTGAAGCTAAGAAATGGTTGAGAAAACAACAAATTTTGCGCACTTCTGCTGCTCCAAACGCGTACCCAGAATGGCCTAGGGAAAAAATACACATACCGTTGTAATCGGGCTAGTTTCTACTTTCAGACGCAGCAGGAATTTGTGGGCTTGGTCAAACCGTTCGCGTGATATGGGAGTTTGAAGCTAAGAAATGGTTGAGAAGGCAACGAATTTTTCGCAATTCTGCTGCTCCAAACGCTTAACCACAATGGCCTAGGGAAAAAATACATATACCGTTGTAATCGGGCGAGTATCTACTTTCAGATGCAGGAGTAATTTTTGGGTTTGGTTAATCCGTTCGCGAGATATGGGAGTTTGAAGCTAAGAAATGGTTCAGCAGACAACAAAGTTTTCCCACTTCTGCTGCTCCAAACGCTTAACCAGAATGGCCTAGGGAAAAAATACACATACCGTTGTAATCGGGCGAGTTTCTACTTTCAGACGCAGCAGGAATTTTTGGGTGTGGCCAATCCGTTCGCGTCATATGGGAGTGTGAAGCTAAGAAATGGTTGAGAAGGCAACAAATTTTCGCACTTCTGCTGCTCCAAACGCTTAACCAGAATGGCCTAGGGAATAAATATACTTACGTTTGTAATCGGGCGAGTTTCTACTTTTAGACCCAACAGGAATTTTTGGGTTTGTTCAATCCGTTCGCGAGATATGGGAGCTTGAAGCTAAGAAATGGTTGAGAACGCAACAAATTTTGCGCAATTCTGCTGCTCCAAACGTCTAACCAGAATGGCCTAGAGAAAAAATACACATACCGTTGTAATCGGGCTAGTTTCTACTTTCAGACGAAGCAGGAATTTGTGGGCTTGGTCAAACCGTTCGCGTCATATGGGAGTTTGAAGCTAAGAAATCGTTGAGAAGGTAACAAATTTTTCGCACTTCTGCTGCTCCAAACGCTTAACCAGAATGGCCTAGGGAAAAAATACACATACCGTTGTAATCGGGCTAGTTTCTACTTTCAGACGCAGCAGGAATTTTTGAGCTTGGTCAATCCGTTCGCGAGATATGGGAGTTTGAACCTAAGAAATGGTTGAGAAGACAACAAATTTTGCGCACTTCTGCTGCTCCAAACGCGTACCCAGAATGGCCTAGGGAAAAAATACACATACCGTTGTAATCGGGCTAGTTTCTACTTTCAGACGCAGCAGGAATTTGTGGGCTTGGTGGAACAGTTCGCGTGATATGGGAGTTTGAAGCTAAGAACTGGTTGAGAAGGCAACAAATTTTTCGCAATTCTGCTGCTCCAAACGCTTAACCAGAATGGCCTAGGGAAAAAATACATATACCGTTGTAATCGGGCGAGTATCTACTTTCAGATGCAGGAGTAATTTTTGGGTTTGGTTAATCCGTTCGCGAGATATGGGAGTTTGAAGCTAAGAAATGGTTCAGCAGACAACAAATTTTTCCCACTTCTGCTGCTCCAAACGCTTAACCAGAATGGCCTAGGGAAAAAATACACATACCGTTGTAATCGGGCGAGTTTCTACTTTCAGACGCAGCAGGAATTTTTGGGTTTGGCCAATCCGTTCGCGCGATATGGGAGCTTGAATCTAAGAAATGGTTGAGAAGGCTACACATTTTGCGCAATTCTGCTGCTCCAAACGCTTAACCAGAATGGCCTAGAGAAAAAATACACATACCGTTGTAATCGGGCTAGTTTCTACTTTCAGACGCAGCAGGAATTTTTGGGCTTGGTCAAACCGTTCGCGAGATATGGGAGTTTGAAGCTAAGAAATGGTTGAGAAGACAACAAATTTTGCGCACTTCTGCTGCTCCAAACGCTTACCCAGAATGGCCTATGGAAAAAATACACATACCGTTGTAATCGGGCTAGTTTCTACTTTCAGGCGCAGCAGGAATTTGTGGGCTTGGTCAAACCGTTCGCGCGATATGGGAGTTTGAAGCTAAGAAATGGTTGAGAAGGCTACAAATTTTGCGCAATTCTGCTGCTCCAAACGCTTAACCAGAATGGCCTAGGGAAAAAATACATATACCGTTGTAATCGGGGGAGTATCTACTTTCAGATGCAGGAGTAATTTTTGGGTTTGGTTAATCCGTTCGCGAGATATGGGAGTTTGAAGCTAAGAAATGGTTCAGCAGACAACAAATTTTTCCCACTTCTGCTGCTCCAAACGCTTAACCAGAATGGCCTAGGGAAAAAATACACATACCGTTGTAATCGGGCGAGTTTCTACTTTCAGACGCAGCAGGAATTTTTGGGTGTGGCCAATCCGTTCGCGTGATATGGGAGTGTGAAGCAAAGAAATGGTTGAGAAGGCAACAAATTTTCGCACTTCTGCTGCTCCAAACGCTTAAACAGAATGGCCTAGGGAATAAATATACTTACCTTTGTAATCGGGCGAGTTTCTACTTTTAGACCCAACAGGAATTTTTGGGTTTGTTCAATCCGTTCGCGAGATATGGGAGCTTGAAGCTAAGAAATGGTTGAGAAGGCAACAAATTTTGCGCAATTCTGCTGCTCCAAACGTTTAACCAGAATGGCCTAGAGAAAAAATACACATACCGTTGTAATCGGGCTAGTTTCTACTTTCAGACGCAGAAGGAATTTGTGGGCTTGGTCAAACCGTTCGCGTGATATGGGAGTTTGAAGCTAAGAAATGGTTGAGAAGGCAACAAATTTTTCGCACTTCTGCTGCTCCAAACGCTCAACCAGAATGGCCTAGGGAAAAAATACACATACCGTTGTAATCGGGCGAGTATCTACTTTCAGATGCAGGAGTAATTTTTGGGTTTGGTTAATCCGTTCGCGAGATATCGGAGTTTGAAGCTAAGAAATGGTTCAGCAGACAACAAATTTTTCCCACTTCTGCTGCTCCAAACGCTTAAGCAGAATGGCCTAAAGAAAAAATACACATACCGTTGTAATCGGGCTAGTTTCTACTTTCAGACGCAGCAGGAATTTTTGGGCTTGGTCAAACCGTTCGCGAGATATGGGAGTTTGAAGCTAAGAAATGGTTGAGATGACAACAAATTTTGCGCACTTCTGCTGCTCCAAACGCTTACCCTGAATGGCCTAGGGAAAAAATACACATACCGTTGTAATCGGGCTAGTTTCTACTTTCAGACGCAGCAGGAATTTGTGGGCTTGGTCAAACCGTTCGCGTGATATGGGAGTTTGAAGCTAAGAAATGGTTGAGAAGGCAACAAATTTTTCGCACTTCTGCTGCTCCAAACGCTTAACCAGAATGGCCTAGGGAAAAAATATACATACCGTTGTAATCGGGCGAGTATCTACTTTCAGATGCAGGAGTAATTTTTGGGTTTGGTTAATGCGTTCGCGAGATTTCGGAGTTTGAAGCTAAGAAATGGTTCAGCAGACAACAAATTATTCCCACTTCTGCTGCTCCAAACGCTTGACCAGAATGGCCTAGAGAAAAAATACACATACCGTTGTAATCGGGCGAGTTTCTACTTTCAGACGCAGCAGGAGTTTTTGGGCTTGGTCAAACCGTTCGCGAGATATGGGAGTTTGAAGCTAAGAAATGGTTGAGAAGACAACAAATTTTTCGCAATTCTGCTGCTCCAAACGCTTAACCAGAATGGCCTAGGGAAAAAATACATATACCGTTGTAATCGGGCGAGTATCTACTTTCAGATGCAGGAGTAATTTTTGGGTTTGGTTAATCCGTTCGCGAGATATGGGAGTTTGAAGCTAAGAAATGGTTCAGCAGACAACAAAGTTTTCCCACTTCTGCTGCTCCAAACGCTTAACCAGAATGGCCTAGGGAAAAAATACACATACCGTTGTAATCGGGCGAGTTTCTACTTTCAGACGCAGCAGGAATTTTTGGGTGTGGCCAATCCGTTCGCGTCATATGGGAGTGTGAAGCTAAGAAATGGTTGAGAAGGCAACAAATTTTCGCACTTCTGCTGCTCCAAACGCTTAACCAGAATGGCCTAGGGAATAAATATACTTACGTTTGTAATCGGGCGAGTTTCTACTTTTAGACCCAACAGGAATTTTTGGGTTTGTTCAATCCGTTCGCGAGATATGGGAGCTTGAAGCTAAGAAATGGTTGAGAACGCAACAAATTTTGCGCAATTCTGCTGCTCCAAACGTCTAACCAGAATGGCCTAGAGAAAAAATACACATACCGTTGTAATCGGGCTAGTTTCTACTTTCAGACGAAGCAGGAATTTGTGGGCTTGGTCAAACCGTTCGCGTCATATGGGAGTTTGAAGCTAAGAAATCGTTGAGAAGGCAACAAATTTTTCGCACTTCTGCTGCTCCAAACGCTTAACCAGAATGGCCTAGGGAAAAAATACACATACCGTTGTAATCGGGCTAGTTTCTACTTTCAGACGCAGCAGGAATTTGTGGGCTTGGTGGAACAGTTCGCGTGATATGGGAGATTGAAGCTAAGAACTGGTTGAGAAGGCAACAAATTTTTCGCAATTCTGCTGCTCCAAACGCTTAACCAGAATGGCCTAGGGAAAAAATACATATACCGTTGTAATCGGGCGAGTATCTACTTTCAGATGCAGGAGTAATATTTGGGTTTGGTTAATCCGTTCGCGAGATATGGGAGTTTGAAGCTAAGAAATGGTTCAGCAGACAACAAATTTTTCCCACTTCTTCTGCTCCAAACGCTTAACCAGAATGGCCTAGGGAAAAAATACACATACCGTTGTAATCGGGCGAGTTTCTACTTTCAGACGCAGCAGGAACTTTTGGGTTTGGCCAATCCGTTCGCGTGATATGGGAGCTTGAAGCTAAGAAATGGTTGAGAAGGCTACACATTTTGCGCAATTCTGCTGCTCCAAACGTCTAACCAGAATGGCCTAGAGAAAAAATACACATACCGTTGTAATCGGGCTAGTTTCTACTTTCAGACGAAGCAGGAATTTGTGGGCTTGGTCAAACCGTTCGCGTCATATGGGAGTTTGAAGCTAAGAAATGGTTGAGAAGGCAACAAATTTTTCGCACTTCTGCTGCTCCAAACGCTCAACCAGAATGGCCTAGGGAAAAAATACACATACCGTTGTAATCGGGCGAGTATCTACTTTCAGATGCAGGAGTAATTTTTGGGTTTGGTTAATCCGTTCGCGAGATATCGGAGTTTGAAGCTAAGAAATGGTTCAGCAGACAACAAATTTTTCCCACTTCTGCTGCTCCAAACGCTTAAGCAGAATGGCCTAAAGAAAAAATACACATACCGTTGTAATCGGGCTAGTTTCTACTTTCAGACGCAGCAGGAATTTTTGGGCTTGGTCAAACCGTTCGCGAGATATGGGAGTTTGAAGCTAAGAAATGGTTGAGATGACAACAAATTTTGCGCACTTCTGCTGCTCCAAACGCTTACCCTGAATGGCCTAGGGAAAAAATACACATACCGTTGTAATCGGGCTAGTTTCTACTTTCAGACGCAGCAGGAATTTGTGGGCTTGGTCAAACCGTTCGCGTGATATGGGAGTTTGAAGCTAAGAAATGGTTGAGAAGGCAACAAATTTTTCGCACTTCTGCTGCTCCAAACGCTTAACCAGAATGGCCTAGGGAAAAAATATACATACCGTTGTAATCGGGCGAGTATCTACTTTCAGATGCAGGAGTAATTTTTGGGTTTGGTTAATGCGTTCGCGAGATTTCGGAGTTTGAAGCTAAGAAATGGTTCAGCAGACAACAAATTATTCCCACTTCTGCTGCTCCAAACGCTTGACCAGAATGGCCTAGAGAAAAAATACACATACCGTTGTAATCGGGCTAGTTTCTACTTTCAGACGCAGCAGGAGTTTTTGGGCTTGGTCAAACCGTTCGCGAGATATGGGAGTTTGAAGCTAAGAAATGGTTGAGAAGACAACAAATTTTTCGCAATTCTGCTGCTCCAAACGCTTAACCAGAATGGCCTAGGGAAAAAATACATATACCGTTGTAATCGGGCGAGTATCTACTTTCAGATGCAGGAGTAATTTTTGGGTTTGGTTAATCCGTTCGCGAGATATGGGAGTTTGAAGCTAAGAAATGGTTCAGCAGACAACAAAGTTTTCCCACTTCTGCTGCTCCAAACGCTTAACCAGAATGGCCTAGGGAAAAAATACACATACCGTTGTAATCGGGCGAGTTTCTACTTTCAGACGCAGCAGGAATTTTTGGGTGTGGCCAATCCGTTCGCGTCATATGGGAGTGTGAAGCTAAGAAATGGTTGAGAAGGCAACAAATTTTCGCACTTCTGCTGCTCCAAACGCTTAACCAGAATGGCCTAGGGAATAAATATACTTACGTTTGTAATCGGGCGAGTTTCTACTTTTAGACCCAACAGGAATTTTTGGGTTTGTTCAATCCGTTCGCGAGATATGGGAGCTTGAAGCTAAGAAATGGTTGAGAACGCAACAAATTTTGCGCAATTCTGCTGCTCCAAACGTCTAACCAGAATGGCCTAGAGAAAAAATACACATACCATTGTAATCGGGCTAGTTTCTACTTTCAGACGAAGCAGGAATTTGTGGGCTTGGTCAAACCGTTCGCGTCATATGGGAGTTTGAAGCTAAGAAATCGTTGAGAAGGCAACAAATTTTTCGCACTTCTGCTGCTCCAAACGCTTAACCAGAATGGCCTAGGGAAAAAATACACATACCGTTGTAATCGGGCTAGTTTCTACTTTCAGACGCAGCAGGAATTTGTGGGCTTGGTGGAACAGTTCGCGTGATATGGGAGTTTGAAGCTAAGAACTGGTTGAGAAGGCAACAAATTTTTCGCAATTCTGCTGCTCCAAACGCTTAACCAGAATGGCCTAGGGAAAAAATACATATACCGTTGTAATCGGGCGAGTATCTACTTTCAGATGCAGGAGTAATTTTTGGGTTTGGTTAATCCGTTCGCGAGATATGGGAGTTTGAAGCTAAGAAATGGTTCAGCAGACAACAAATTTTTCCCACTTCTGCTGCTCCAAACGCTTAACCAGAATGGCCTAGGGAAAAAATACACATACCGTTGTAATCGGGCGAGTTTCTACTTTCAGACGCAGCAGGAACTTTTGGGTTTGGCCAATCCGTTCGCGTGATATGGGAGCTTGAAGCTAAGAAATGGTTGAGAAGGCTACACATTTTGCGCAATTCTGCTGCTCCAAACGTCTAACCAGAATTGCCTAGAGAAAAAATACACATACCGTTGTAATCGGGCTAGTTTCTACTTTCAGACGAAGCAGGAATTTGTGGGCTTGGTCAAACCGTTCGCGTCATATGGGAGTTTGAAGCTAAGAAATCGTTGAGAAGGCAACAAATTTTTCGCACTTCTGCTGCTCCAAACGCTTAACCAGAATGGCCTAGGGAAAAAATACACATACCGTTGTAATCGGGCTAGTTTCTACTTTCAGACGCAGCAGGAATTTTTGAGCTTGGTCAATCCGTTCGCGAGATATGGGAGTTTGAAGCTAAGAAATGGTTGAGAAGACAACAAATTTTGCGCACTTCTGCTGCTCCAAACGCGTACCCAGAATGGCCTAGGGAAAAAATACACATACCGTTGTAATCGGGCTAGTTTCTACTTTCAGACGCAGCAGGAATTTGTGGGCTTGGTGGAACAGTTCGCGTGATATGGGAGTTTGAAGCTAAGAACTGGTTGAGAAGGCAACAAATTTTTCGCAATTCTGCTGCTCCAAACGCTTAACCAGAATGGCCTAGGGAAAAAATACATATACCGTTGTAATCGGGCGAGTATCTACTTTCAGATGCAGGAGTAATTTTTGGGTTTGGTTAATCCGTTCGCGAGATATGGGAGTTTGAAGCTAAGAAATGGTTCAGCAGACAACAAATTTTTCCCACTTCTGCTGCTCCAAACGCTTAACCAGAATGGCCTAGGGAAAAAATACACATACCGTTGTAATCGGGCGAGTTTCTACTTTCAGACGCAGCAGGAACTTTTGGGTTTGGCCAATCCGTTCGCGTGATATGGGAGCTTGAAGCTAAGAAATGGTTGAGAAGGCTACACATTTTGCGCAATTCTGCTGCTCCAAACGCTTAACCAGAATGGCCTAGAGAAAAAATACACATACCGTTGTAATCGGGCTAGTTTCTACTTTCAGACGCAGCAGGAATTTGTGGGCTTGGTGGAACAGTTCGCGTGATATGGGAGTTTGAAGCTAAGAACTGGTTGAGAAGGCAACAAATTTTTCGCAATTCTGCTGCTCCAAACGCTTAACCAGAATGGCCTAGAGAAAAAATACACATACCGTTGTAATCGGGCTAGTTTCTACTTTCAGACGAAGCAGGAATTTGTGGGCTTGGTCAAACCGTTCGCGTCATATGGGAGTTTGAAGCTAAGAAATCGTTGAGAAGGCAACAAAATTTTCGCACTTCTGCTGCTCCAAACGCTTAACCAGAATGGCCTAGGGAAAAAATACACATACCGTTGTAATCGGGCGAGTTTCTACTTTCAGACGCAGCAGGAACTTTTGGGTGTGGCCAATCCGTTCGCGTGATGTGGGAGTGTGAAGCAAAGAAATGGTTGAGAAGGCAACAAATTTTCGCACTTCTGCTGCTCCAAACGCTTAACCAGAATGGCCTAGGGAATAAATATACTTACCTTTATAATCGGGCGAGTTTCTACTTTTAGACCCAACAGGAATTTTTGGGTTTGTTCAATCCGTTCGCGAGATATGGGAGCTTGAAGCTAAGAAATGGTTGAGAAGGCAACAAATTTTGCGCAATTCTGCTGCTCCAAACGTTTAACCAGAATGGCCTAGAGAAAAAATACACATACCGTTGTAATCGGGCTAGTTTCTACTTTCAGACGCAGAAGGAATTTGTGGGCTTGGTCAAACCTTTCGCGTGATATGGGAGTTTGATGCTAAGAAATGGTTGAGAAGGCAACAAATTTTTCGCACTTCTGCTGCTCCAAACGCTTAACCAGAATGGCCTAGGGAAAAAATACACATACCGTTGTAATCGGGCGAGTATCTACTTTCAGATGCAGGAGTAATTTTTGGGTTTGGTTAATCCGTTCGCGAGATATCGGAGTTTGAAGCTAAGAAATGGTTCAGCAGACAACAAATTTTTCCCACTTCTGCTGCTCCAAACGCTTAAGCAGAATGGCCTAAAGAAAAAATACACATACCGTTGTAATCGGGCTAGTTTCTACTTTCAGACGCAGCAGGAATTTTTGGGCTTGGTCAAACCGTTCGCGAGATATGGGAGTTTGAAGCTAAGAAATGGTTGAGATGACAACAAATTTTGCGCACTTCTGCTGCTCCAAACGCTTACCCTGAATGGCCTAGGGAAAAAATACACATACCGTTGTAATCGGGCTAGTTTCTACTTTCAGACGCAGCAGGAATTTGTGGGCTTGGTCAAACCGTTCGCGTGATATGGGAGTTTGAAGCTAAGAAATGGTTGAGAAGGCAACAAATTTTTCGCACTTCTGCTGCTCCAAACGCTTAACCAGAATGGCCTAGGGAAAAAATATACATACCGTTGTAATCGGGCGAGTATCTACTTTCAGATGCAGGAGTAATTTTTGGGTTTGGTTAATGCGTTCGCGAGATTTCGGAGTTTGAAGCTAAGAAATGGTTCAGCAGACAACAAATTATTCCCACTTCTGCTGCTCCAAACGCTTGACCAGAATGGCCTAGAGAAAAAATACACATACCGTTGTAATCGGGCTAGTTTCTACTTTCAGACGCAGCAGGAGTTTTTGGGCTTGGTCAAACCGTTCGCGAGATATGGGAGTTTGAAGCTAAGAAATGGTTGAGAAGACAACAAATTTTGCGAACTTCTGCTGCTCCAAACGCGTACCCAGAATGGCCTAGAGAAAAAATACACATACCGTTGTAATCGGGCTAGTTTCTACTTTCAGACGCAGCAGGAATTTGTGGGCTTGGTCAAACAGTTCGCGTGATATGGGAGTTTGAAGCTAAGAAATGGTTGAGAAGGCAACAAATTTTTCGCAATTCTGCTGCTCCAAACGCTTAACCAGAATGGCCTAGGCAAAAAATACATATGCCGTTGTAATCGGGCGAGTATCTACTTTCAGATGCAGGAGTAATTTTGGGGTTTGGTTAATCCGTTCGCGAGATATGGGAGTTTGAAGCTAAGAAATGGTTCAGCAGACAACAAATTTTTCCCACTTCTGCTGCTCCAAACGCTTAACCAGAATGGCCTAGGGAAAAAATACACATACCGTTGTAAGCGGGCGAGTTTCTACTTTCAGACGCAGCAGGAATTTTTGGGTTTGGCCAATCCGTTCGCGTGATATGGGAGTTTGAAACTAAGAAATGGTTGAGAAGGCATCAAATTTTTCGCACTTCTGCTGCTCCAAACGCTTAACCAGAATGGCCTAGGGAATAAATATACTTACGTTTGTAATCGGGCGAGTTTCTACTTTCAGACCCAACAGGAATTTTTGGGTTTGGTCTATCCGTTCGCGAGATATGGGAGCTTGAAGCTAAGAAATGGTTGAGATGACAACAAATTTTGCGCACTTCTGCTGCTCCAAACGCTTACCCTGAATGGCCTAGGGAAAAAATACACATACCGTTGTAATCGGGCTAGTTTCTACTTTCAGACGCAGCAGGAATTTGTGGGCTTGGTCAAACCGTTCGCGTGATATGGGAGTTTGAAGCTAAGAAATGGTTCAGCAGACAACAAATTTTTCCCACTTCTGCTGCTCCAAACGCTTAAGCAGAATGGCCTAAAGAAAAAATACACATACCGTTGTAATCGGGCTAGTTTCTACTTTCAGACGCAGCAGGAATTTTTGGGCTTGGTCAAACCGTTCGCGAGATATGGGAGTTTGAAGCTAAGAAATGGTTGAGATGACAACAAATTTTGCGCACTTCTGCTGCTCCAAACGCTTACCCTGAATGGCCTAGGGAAAAAATACACATACCGTTGTAATCGGGCTAGTTTCTACTTTCAGACGCAGCAGGAATTTGTGGGCTTGGTCAAACCGTTCGCGTGATATGGGAGTTTGAAGCTAAGAAATGGTTGAGAAGGCAACAAATTTTTCGCACTTCTGCTGCTCCAAACGCTTAACCAGAATGGCCTAGGGAAAAAATATACATACCGTTGTAATCGGGCGAGTATCTACTTTCAGATGCAGGAGTAATTTTTGGGTTTGGTTAATGCGTTCGCGAGATTTCGGAGTTTGAAGCTAAGAAATGGTTCAGCAGACAACAAATTATTCCCACTTCTGCTGCTCCAAACGCTTGACCAGAATGGCCTAGAGAAAAAATACACATACCGTTGTAATCGGGCTAGTTTCTACTTTCAGACGCAGCAGGAGTTTTTGGGCTTGGTCAAACCGTTCGCGAGATATGGGAGTTTGAAGCTAAGAAATGGTTGAGAAGACAACAAATTTTGCGAACTTCTGCTGCTCCAAACGCGTACCCAGAATGGCCTAGAGAAAAAATACACATACCGTTGTAATCGGGCTAGTTTCTACTTTCAGACGCAGCAGGAATTTGTGGGCTTGGTCAAACAGTTCGCGTGATATGGGAGTTTGAAGCTAAGAAATGGTTGAGAAGGCAACAAATTTTTCGCAATTCTGCTGCTCCAAACGCTTAACCAGAATGGCCTAGGCAAAAAATACATATGCCGTTGTAATCGGGCGAGTATCTACTTTCAGATGCAGGAGTAATTTTGGGGTTTGGTTAATCCGTTCGCGAGATATGGGAGTTTGAAGCTAAGAAATGGTTCAGCAGACAACAAATTTTTCCCACTTCTGCTGCTCCAAACGCTTAACCAGAATGGCCTAGGGAAAAAATACACATACCGTTGTAAGCGGGCGAGTTTCTACTTTCAGACGCAGCAGGAATTTTTGGGTTTGGCCAATCCGTTCGCGTGATATGGGAGTTTGAAACTAAGAAATGGTTGAGAAGGCATCAAATTTTTCGCACTTCTGCTGCTCCAAACGCTTAACCAGAATGGCCTAGGGAATAAATATACTTACGTTTGTAATCGGGCGAGTTTCTACTTTCAGACCCAACAGGAATTTTTGGGTTTGGTCTATCCGTTCGCGAGATATGGGAGCTTGAAGCTAAGAAATGGTTGAGAAGGCTACAAATTTTGGGCAATTCTGCTGCTCCAAACGCTTAACCAGAATGGCCTAGAGAAAAAATACACATACCGTTGTAATCGGGCTAGTTTCTACTTTCAGACGCAGCAGGAATTTGTGGGCTTGGTGGAACAGTTCGCGTGATATGGGAGTTTGAAGCTAAGAACTGGTTGAGAAGGCAACAAATTTTTCGCAATTCTGCTGCTCCAAACGCTTAACCAGAATGGCCTAGGGAAAAAATACATATACCGTTGTAATCGGGCGAGTATCTACTTTCAGATGCAGGAGTAATTTTTGGGTTTGGTTAATCCGTTCGCGAGATATGGGAGTTTGAAGCTAAGAAATGGTTCAGCAGACAACAAAGTTTTCCCACTTCTGCTGCTCCAAACGCTTAACCAGAATGGCCTAGGGAAAAAATACACACACCGTTGTAATCGGGCGAGTTTCTACTTTCAGACGCAGCAGGAATTTTTGGGTGTGGCCAATCCGTTCGCGTCATATGGGAGTGTGAAGCTAAGAAATGGTTGAGAAGGCAACAAATTTTCGCACTTCTGCTGCTCCAAACGCTTAACCAGAATGGCCTAGGGAATAAATATACTTACGTTTGTAATCGGGCGAGTTTCTACTTTTAGACCCAACAGGAATTTTTGGGTTTGTTCAATCCGTTCGCGAGATATGGGAGCTTGCAGCTAAGAAATGGTTGAGAAGGCAACAAATTTTGCGCAATTCTGCTGCTCCAAACGTCTAACCAGAATGGCCTAGAGAAAAAATACACATACCGTTGTAATCGGGCTAGTTTCTACTTTCAGACGAAGCAGGAATTTGTGGGCTTGGTCAAACCGTTCGCGTGATATGGGAGTTTGAAGCTAAGAAATGGTTGAGAAGGCAACAAATTTTTCGCACTTCTGCTGCTCCAAACGCTTAACCAGAATGGCCTAGGGAAAAAATACTCATACCGTTGTAATCGGGCGAGTATCTACTTTCAGATGCAGGAGTAATTTTTGGGTTTGGTTAATCCGTTCGCGAGATATCGGAGTTTGAAGCTAAGAAATGGTTCAGCAGACAACAAATTTTTCCCACTTCAGCTGCTCCAAACGCTTAACCAGAATGGCTTAGAGAAAAAATACACATACCGTTGTAATCGGGCTAGTTTCTACTTTCAGACGCAGCAGGAATTTTTGGGCTTGGTCAAACCGTTCGCGAGATATGGGAGTTTGAAGCTAAGAAATGGTTGAGAATACAACAAATTTTGCGCACTTGTGCTGCTCCAAACGCGTACCCAGAATGGCCTAGGGAAAAAATACACATACCGTTGTAATCGTGCTAGTTTCTACTTTCAGACCCAGCAGGAATTTGTGGGCTTGGTGGAACAGTTCGCGTGATATGGGAGTTTGAAGCTAAGAACTGGTTGAGAAGGCAACAAATTTTTCGCAATTCTGCTGCTCCAAACGCTTAACCAGAATGGCCTAGGGAAAAAATACATATACCTTTGTAATCGGGCGAGTTTCTACTTTTAGACCCAACAGGAATTTTTGGGTTTGTTCAATCCGTTCGCGAGATATGGGAGCTTGAAGCTAAGAAACGGTTGAGAAGGCAACAAATTTTGCGCAATTCTGCTGCTCCAAACGTCTAACCAGAATGGCCTAGAGAAAAAATACACATACCGTTGTAATCGGGCTAGTTTCTACTTTCAGACGAAGCAGGAATTTGTGGGCTTGGTCAAACCGTTCGCGTGATATGGGAGTTTGAAGCTAAGAAATGGTTGAGAGGGCAACAAATTTTTCGCACTTCTGCTGCTCCAAACGCTTAACCAGAATGGCCTAGGGAAAAAATACTCATACCGTTGTAATCGGGCGAGTATCTACTTTCAGATACAGGAGTAATTTTTGGGTTTGGTTAATCCGTTCGCGAGATATCTGAGTTTGAAGCTAAGAAATGGTTCAGCAGACAACAAATTTTTCCCACTTCAGCTGCTCCAAACGCTTAACCAGAATGGCTTAGAGAAAAAATACACATACCGTTGTAATCGGGCTAGTTTCTACTTTCAGACGCAGAAGGAATTTGTGGGCTTGGTCAAACCGTTCGCGAGATATGGGAGTTTGAAGCTAAGAAATGGTTGAGAAGACAACAAATTTTGCGCACTTCTGCTGCTCCAAACGCGTACCCAGAATGGCCTAGGGAAAAAATACACATACCGTTGTAATCGGGCTAGTTTCTACTTTCAGACCCAGCAGGAATTTGTGGGCTTTGTGGAACAGTTCGCGTGATATGGGAGTTTGAAGCTAAGAACTGGTTGAGAAAGCAACAAATTTTTCGCAATTCTGCTGCTCCAAACGCTTAACCAGAATGGCCTAGGGAAAAAATACATATACCGTTGTAATCGGGCGAGTATCTACTTTCAGATGCAGGAGTAATTTTTGGGTTTGGTTAATCCGTTCGCGAGATATGGGAGTTTGAAGCTAAGAAATGGTTCAGCAGACAACAAATTTTTCCCACTTCTGCTGCTCCAAACGCTTAACCAGAATGGCCTAGGGAAAAAATACACATACCGTTGTAATCGGGCGAGTTTCTACTTTCAGACGCAGCAGGAATTTTTGGGTTTGGCCAATCCGTTCGCGTGATATGGGAGCTTGAAGCTAAGAAATGGTTGAGAAGGCTACACATTTTGCGCAATTCTGCTGCTCCAAACGCTTAACCAGAATGGCCTAGAGAAAAAATACACATACCGTTGTAATCGGGCTAGTTTCTACTTTCAGACGCAGCAGGAATTTTTGGGCTTGGTCAAACCGTTCGCGAGATATGGGAGTTTGAAGCTAAGAAATGGTTGAGAAGACAACAAATTTTGCGCACTTCTGCTTTTCCAAACGCTTACCCAGAATGGCCTATGGAAAAAATACACATACCGTTGTAATCGGGCTAGTTTCTACTTTCAGACGCAGCAGGAATTTGTGGGCTTGGTCAAACCGTTCGCGCGATATGGGAGTTTGAAGCTAAGAAATGGTTGAGAAGGCTACAAATTTTGCGCAATTCTGCTGCTCCAAACGCTTAACCAGAATGGCCTAGGGAAAAAATACATATACCTTTGTAATCGGGCGAGTATCTACTTTCAGATGCAGGAGTAATTTTTGGGTTTGGTTAATCCGTTCGCGAGATATGGGAGTTTGAAGCTAAGAAATGTTTCAGCAGACAACAAATTTTTCCCACTTCTGCTGCTCCAAACGCTTAACCAGAATGGCCTAGGGAAAAAATACACATAACGATGTAATCGGGCGAGTTTCTACTTTCAGACGCAGCAGGAATTTTTGGGTGTGGCCAATCCGTTCGCTTGATATGGGAGTGTGAAGCAAAAAAATGGTTGAGAAGGCAACAAATTTTCGCACTTCTGCTGCTCCAAACGCTTAACCAGAATGGCCTAGGGAATAAATATACTTACCTTTGTAATCGGGCGAGTTTCTACTTTTAGACCCAACAGGAATTTTTGGGTTTGTTCAATCCGTTCGCGAGATATGGGAGCTTGAAGCTAAGAAATGGTTGAGAAGGCAACAAATTTTGCGCAATTCTGCTGCTCCAAACGTTTAACCAGAATGGCCTAGAGAAAAAATACACATACCGTTGTAATCGGGCTAGTTTCTACTTTCAGACGCAGAAGGAATTTGTGGGCTTGGTCAAACCGTTCGCGTGATATGGGAGTTTGAAGCTAAGAAATGGTTGAGAGGGCAACAAATTTTTCGCACTTCTGCTGCTCCAAACGCTTAACCAGAATGGCCTAGGGAAAAAATACACATACCGTTGTAATCGGGCGAGTATCTACTTTCAGATGCAGGAGTAATTTTTGGGTTTGGTTAATCCGTTCGCGAGATATCGGAGTTTGAAGCTAAGAAATGGTTCAGCAGACAACAAATTTTTCCCACTTCAGCTGCTCCAAACGCTTAACCAGAATGGCTTAGAGAAAAAATACACATACCGTTGTAATCGGGCTAGTTTCTACTTTCAGACGCAGCAGGAATTTTTGGGCTTGGTCAAACCGTTCGCGAGATATGGGAATTTGAAGCTAAGAAATGGTTGAGAAAACAACAAATTTTGCGCACTTCTGCTGCTCCAAACGCGTACCCAGAATGGCCTAGGGAAAAAATACACATACCGTTGTAATCGGGCTAGTTTCTACTTTCAGACGCAGCAGGAATTTGTGGGCTTGGTCAAACCGTTCGCGTGATATGGGAGTTTGAAGCTAAGAAATGGTTGAGAAGGCAACGAATTTTTCGCAATTCTGCTGCTCCAAACGCTTAACCAGAATGGCCTAGGGAAAAAATACATATACCGTTGTAATCGGGCGAGTATCTACTTTCAGATGCAGGAGTAATTTTTGGGTTTGGTTAATCCGTTCGCGAGATATCGGAGTTTGAAGCTAAGAAATGGTTCAGCAGACAACAAAGTTTTCCCACTTCTGCTGCTCCAAACGCTTAACCAGAATGGCCTAGGGAAAAAATACACATACCGTTGTAATCGGGCGAGTTTCTACTTTCAGACGCAGCAGGAATTTTTGGGTGTGGCCAATCCGTTCGCGTCATATGGGAGTGTAAAGCTAAGAAATGATTGAGAAGGCAACAAATTTTCGCACTTCTGCTGCTCCAAACGCTTAACCAGAATGGCCTAGGGAATAAATATACTTACGTTTGTAATCGGGCGAGTATCTACTTTTAGGCCCAACAGGAATTTTTGGGTTTGTTCAATCCGTTCGCGAGATATGGGAGCTTGAAGCTAAGAAATGGTTGAGAAGGCAACAAATTTTGCGCAATTCTGCTGCTCCAAACGTTTAACCAGAATGGCCTAGAGAAAAAATACACATACCGTTGTAATCGGGCTAGTTTCTACTTTCAGACGCAGAAGGAATTTGTGGGCTTGGTCAAACCGTTCGCGAGATATGGGAGTTTGAAGCTAAGAAATGGTTGAGAAGACAACAAATTTTGCGCACTTCTGCTGCTCCAAACGCGTACCCAGAATGGCCTAGGGAAAAAATACACATACCGTTGTAATCGGGCTAGTTTCTACTTTCAGACCCAGCAGGAATTTGTGGGCTTTGTGGAACAGTTCGCGTGATATGGGAGTCTGAAGCTAAGAACTGGTTGAGAAAGCAACAAATTTTTCGCAATTCTGCTGCTCCAAACGCTTAACCAGAATGGCCTAGGGAAAAAATACATATACCGTTGTAATCGGGCGAGTATCTACTTTCAGATGCAGGAGTAATTTTTGGGTTTGGTTAATCCGTTCGCGAGATATGGGAGTTTGAAGCTAAGAAATGGTTCAGCAGACAACAAATTTTTCCCACTTCTGCTGCTCCAAACGCTTAACCAGAATGGCCTAGGGAAAAAATACACATACCGTTGTAATCGGGCGAGTTTCTACTTTCAGACGCAGCAGGAATTTTTGGGTTTGGCCAATCCGTTCGCGTGATATGGGAGCTTGAAACTAAGAAATGGTTGAGAAGGCTACACATTTTGCGCAATTCTGCTGCTCCAAACGCTTAACCAGAATGGCCTAGGGAAAAAATACACATACCGTTGTAATCGGGCTAGTTTCTACTTTCAGACGCAGCAGGAATTTGTGGGCTTGGTGGAACAGTTCGCGTGATATGGGAGTTTGAAGCTAAGAACTGGTTGAGAAGGCAACAAATTTTTCGCAATTCTGCTGCTCCAAACGCTTAACCAGAATGGCCTAGGGAAAAAATACATATACCGTTGTAATCGGGCGAGTATCTACTTTCAGATGCAGGAGTAATTTTTGGGTTTGGTTAATCCGTTCGCGAGATATGGGAGTTTGAAGCTAAGAAATGGTTCAGCAGACAACAAAGTTTTCCCACTTCTGCTGCTCCAAACGCTTAACCAGAATGGCCTAGGGAAAAAATACACACACCGTTGTAATCGGGCGAGTTTCTACTTTCAGACGCAGCAGGAATTTTTGGGTGTGGCCAATCCGTTCGCGTCATATGGGAGTGTGAAGCTAAGAAATGGTTGAGAAGGCAACAAATTTTCGCACTTCTGCTGCTCCAAACGCTTAACCAGAATGGCCTAGGGAATAAATATACTTACGTTTGTAATCGGGCGAGTTTCTACTTTTAGACCCAACAGGAATTTTTGGGTTTGTTCAATCCGTTCGCGAGATATGGGAGCTTGCAGCTAAGAAATGGTTGAGAAGGCAACAAATTTTGCGCAATTCTGCTGCTCCAAACGTCTAACCAGAATGGCCTAGAGAAAAAATACACATACCGTTGTAATCGGGCTAGTTTCTACTTTCAGACGAAGCAGGAATTTGTGGGCTTGGTCAAACCGTTCGCGTGATATGGGAGTTTGAAGCTAAGAAATGGTTGAGAAGGCAACAAATTTTTCGCACTTCTGCTGCTCCAAACGCTTAACCAGAATGGCCTAGGGAAAAAATACTCATACCGTTGTAATCGGGCGAGTATCTACTTTCAGATGCAGGAGTAATTTTTGGGTTTGGTTAATCCGTTCGCGAGATATCGGAGTTTGAAGCTAAGAAATGGTTCAGCAGACAACAAATTTTTCCCACTTCAGCTGCTCCAAACGCTTAACCAGAATGGCTTAGAGAAAAAATACACATACCGTTGTAATCGGGCTAGTTTCTACTTTCAGACGCAGCAGGAATTTTTGGGCTTGGTCAAACCGTTCGCGAGATATGGGAGTTTGAAGCTAAGAAATGGTTGAGAATACAACAAATTTTGCGCACTTGTGCTGCTCCAAACGCGTACCCAGAATGGCCTAGGGAAAAAATACACATACCGTTGTAATCGTGCTAGTTTCTACTTTCAGACCCAGCAGGAATTTGTGGGCTTGGTGGAACAGTTCGCGTGATATGGGAGTTTGAAGCTAAGAACTGGTTGAGAAGGCAACAAATTTTTCGCAATTCTGCTGCTCCAAACGCTTAACCAGAATGGCCTAGGGAAAAAATACATATACCTTTGTAATCGGGCGAGTTTCTACTTTTAGACCCAACAGGAATTTTTGGGTTTGTTCAATCCGTTCGCGAGATATGGGAGCTTGAAGCTAAGAAACGGTTGAGAAGGCAACAAATTTTGCGCAATTCTGCTGCTCCAAACGTCTAACCAGAATGGCCTAGAGAAAAAATACACATACCGTTGTAATCGGGCTAGTTTCTACTTTCAGACGAAGCAGGAATTTGTGGGCTTGGTCAAACCGTTCGCGTGATATGGGAGTTTGAAGCTAAGAAATGGTTGAGAGGGCAACAAATTTTTCGCACTTCTGCTGCTCCAAACGCTTAACCAGAATGGCCTAGGGAAAAAATACTCATACCGTTGTAATCGGGCGAGTATCTACTTTCAGATACAGGAGTAATTTTTGGGTTTGGTTAATCCGTTCGCGAGATATCTGAGTTTGAAGCTAAGAAATGGTTCAGCAGACAACAAATTTTTCCCACTTCAGCTGCTCCAAACGCTTAACCAGAATGGCTTAGAGAAAAAATACACATACCGTTGTAATCGGGCTAGTTTCTACTTTCACACGCAGCAGGAATTTTTGGGCTTGGTCAAACCGTTCGCGAGATATGGGAGTTTGAAGCTAAGAAATGGTTGAGAAGACAACAAATTTTGCGCACTTCTGCTGCTCCAAACGCGTACCCAGAATGGCCTAGGGAAAAAATACACATACCGTTGTAATCGGGCTAGTTTCTACTTTCAGACCCAGCAGGAATTTGTGGGCTTGGTGGAACAGTTCGCGTGATATGGGAGTTTGAAGCTAAGAACTGGTTGAGAAGGCAACAAATTTTTCGCAATTCTGCTGCTCCAAACGCTTAACCAGAATGGCCTAGGGAATAAATATACTTACGTTTGTAATCGGGCGAGTTTCTACTTTCAGATGCAGGAGTAATTTTGGGGTTTGGTTAATGCGTTCGCGAGATATGGGAGTTTGAAGCTAAGAAATGGTTCAGCAGACAACAAATTTTTCCCACTTCTGCTGCTCCAAACGCTTAACCAGAATGGCCTAGGGAAAAAATACACATACCGTTGTAAGCGGGCGAGTTTCTACTTTCAGACGCAGCAGGAATTTTTGGGTTTGGCCAATCCGTTCGCGTGATATGGGAGTTTGAAACTAAGAAATGGTTGAGAAGGCATCAAATTTTTCGCACTTCTGCTGCTCCAAACGCTTAACCAGAATGGCCTAGGGAATAAATATACTTACGTTTGTAATCGGGCGAGTTTCTACTTTCAGACCCAACAGGAATTTTTGGGTTTGGTCTATCCGTTCGCGAGATATGGGAGCTTGAAGCTAAGAAATGGTTGAGAAGGCTACAAATTTTGGGCAATTCTGCTGCTCCAAACGCTTAACCAGAATGGCCTAGAGAAAAAATACACATACCGTTGTAATCGGGCTAGTTTCTACTTTCAGACGCAGCAGGAATTTTTGGGCTTGGTCAAACCGTTCTCGAGATATGGGAATTTGAAGCTAAGAAATGGTTGAGAAAACAACAAATTTTGCGCACTTCTGCTGCTCCAAACGCGTACCCAGAATGGCCTAGGGAAAAAATACACATACCGTTGTAATCGGGCTAGTTTCTACTTTCAGACGCAGCAGGAATTTGTGGGCTTGGTCAAACCGTTCGCGTGATATGGGAGTTTGAAGCTAAGAAATGGTTGAGAAGGCAACGAATTTTTCCCACTTCTGCTGCTCCAAACGCTTAACCAGAATGGCCTAGGGAAAAAATACACATAACGTTGTAATCGGGCGAGTTTCTACTTTCAGACGCAGCAGGAATTTTTGGGTGTGGCCAATCCGTTCGCTTGATATGGGAGTGTGAAGCAAAAAAATGGTTGAGAAGGCAACAAATTTTCGCACTTCTGCTGCTCCAAACGCTTAACCAGAATGGCCTAGGGAATAAATATACTTACCTCTGTAATCGGGCGAGTTTCTACTTTTAGACCCAACAGGAATTTTTGGGTTTGTTCAATCCGTTCGCGAGATATGGGAGCTTGAAGCTAAGAAATGGTTGAGAAGGCAACAAATTTTGCGCAATTCTGCTGCTCCAAACGTTTAACCAGAATGGCCTAGAGAAAAAATACACATACCGTTGTAATCGGGCTAGTTTCTACTTTCAGACGCAGAAGGAATTTGTGGGCTTGGTCAAACCGTTCGCGTGATATGGGAGTTTGAAGCTAAGAAATGGTTGAGAGGGCAACAAATTTTTCGCACTTCTGCTGCTCCAAACGCTTAACCAGAATGGCCTAGGGAAAAAATACACATACCGTTGTAATCGGGCGAGTATCTACTTTCAGATGCAGGAGTAATTTTTGGGTTTGGTTAATCCGTTCGCGAGATATCGGAGTTTGAATCTAAGAAATGGTTCAGCAGACAACAAATTTTTCCCACTTCAGCTGCTCCAAACGCTTAACCAGAATGGCTTAGAGAAAAAATACACATACCGTTGTAATCGGGCTAGTTTCTACTTTCAGACGCAGCAGGAATTTTTGGGCTTGGTCAAACCGTTCGCGAGATATGGGAGTTTGAAGCTAAGAAATGGTTGAGAAGACAACAAATTTTTCCCACTTCAGCTGCTCCAAACGCTTAACCAGAATGGCTTAGAGAAAAAATACACATACCGTTGTAATCGGGCTAGTTTCTACTTTCAGACGCAGCAGGAATTTTTGGGCTTGGTCAAACCGTTCGCGAGATATGGGAATTTGAAGCTAAGAAATGGTTGAGAAAACAACAAATTTTGCGCACTTCTGCTGCTCCAAACGCGTACCCAGAATGGCCTAGGGAAAAAATACACATACCGTTGTAATCGGGCTAGTTTCTACTTTCAGACGCAGCAGGAATTTGTGGGCTTGGTCAAACCGTTCGCGTGATATGGGAGTTTGAAGCTAAGAAATGGTTGAGAAGGCAACGAATTTTTCGCAATTCTGCTGCTCCAAACGCTTAACCAGAATGGCCTAGGGAAAAAATACATATACCGTTGTAATCGGGCGAGTATCTACTTTCAGATGCAGGAGTAATTTTTGGGTTTGGTTAATCCGTTCGCGAGATATCGGAGTTTGAAGCTAAGAAATGGTTCAGCAGACAACAAAGTTTTCCCACTTCTGCTGCTCCAAACGCTTAACAAGAATGGCCTAGGGAAAAAATACACATACCGTTGTAATCGGGCGAGTTTCTACTTTCAGACGCAGCAGGAATTTTTGGGTGTGGCCAATCCGTTCGCGTCATATGGGAGTGTGAAGCTAAGAAATGGTTGAGAAGGCAACAAATTTTCGCACTTCTGCTGCTCCAAACGCTTAACCAGAATGGCCTAGGGAATAAATATACTTACGTTTGTAATCGGGCGAGTATCTACTTTTAGGCCCAACAGGAATTTTTGGGTTTGTTCAATCCGTTCGCGAGATATGGGAGCTTGAAGCTAAGAAATGGTTGAGAAGGCAACAAATTTTGCGCAATTCTGCTGCTCCAAACGTTTAACCAGAATGGCCTAGAGAAAAAATACACATACCGTTGTAATCGGGCTAGTTTCTACTTTCAGACGCAGAAGGAATTTGTGGGCTTGGTCAAACCGTTCGCGAGATATGGGAGTTTGAAGCTAAGAAATGGTTGAGAAGACAACAAATTTTGCGCACTTCTGCTGCTCCAAACGCGTACCCAGAATGGCCTAGGGAAAAAATACACATACCGTTGTAATCGGGCTAGTTTCTACTTTCAGACCCAGCAGGAATTTGTGGGCTTTGTGGAACAGTTCGCGTGATATGGGAGTTTGAAGCTAAGAACTGGTTGAGAAAGCAACAAATTTTTCGCAATTTTGCTGCTCCAAACGCTTAACCAGAATGGCCTAGGGAAAAAATACATATACCGTTGTAATCGGGCGAGTATCTACTTTCAGATGCAGGAGTAATTTTTGGGTTTGGTTAATCCGTTCGCGAGATATGGGAGTTTGAAGCTAAGAAATGGTTCAGCAGACAACAAATTTTTCCCACTTCTGCTGCTCCAAACGCTTAACCAGAATGGCCTAGGGAAAAAATACACATACCGTTGTAATCGGGCGAGTTTCTACTTTCAGACGCAGCAGGAATTTTTGGGTTTGGCCAATCCGTTCGCGTGATATGGGAGCTTGAAGCTAAGAAATGGTTGAGAAGGCTACACATTTTGCGCAATTCTGCTGCTCCAAACGCTTAACCAGAATGGCCTAGAGAAAAAATACACATACCGTTGTAATCGGGCTAGTTTCTACTTTCAGACGCAGCAGGAATTTTTGGGCTTGGTCAAACCGTTCGCGAGATATGGGAGTTTGAAGCTAAGAAATGGTTCAGCAGACAACAAATTTTTCCCACTTCTGCTGCTCCAAACGCTTAACCAGAATGGCCTAGGGAAAAAATACACATACCGTTGTAATCGGGCGAGTTTCTACTTTCAGACGCAGCAGGAATTTTTGGGTGTGGCCAATCCGTTCGCGTCATATGGGAGTGTGAAGCTAAGAAATGGTTGAGAAGGCAACAAATTTTCGCACTTCTGCTGCTCCAAACGCTTAACCAGAATGGCCTAGGGAATAAATATACTTACGTTTGTAATCGGGCGAGTTTCTACTTTTAGACCCAACAGGAATTTTTGGGTTTGTTCAATCCGTTCGCGAGATATGGGAGCTTGCAGCTAAGAAATGGTTGAGAAGGCAACAAATTTTGCGCAATTCTGCTGCTCCAAACGTCTAACCAGAATGGCCTAGAGAAAAAATACACATACCGTTGTAATCGGGCTAGTTTCTACTTTCAGACGCAGCAGGAATTTTTGGGCTTGGTCAAACCGTTCGCGAGATATGGGAGCTTGAAGCTAAGAAATGGTTGAGAAGGCAACAAATTTTGCGCAATTCTGCTGCTCCAAACGTTTAACCAGAATGGCCTAGAGAAAAAATACACATACCGTTGTAATCGGGCTAGTTTCTACTTTCAGACGCAGCAGGAATTTTTGGGCTTGGTCAAACCGTTCGCGAGATATGGGAATTTGAAGCTAAGAAATGGTTGAGAAAACAACAAATTTTGCGCACTTCTGCTGCTCCAAACGCGTACCCAGAATGGCCTAGGGAAAAAATACACATACCGTTGTAATCGGGCTAGTTTCTACTTTCAGACGCAGCAGGAATTTGTGGGCTTGGTCAAACCGTTCGCGTGATATGGGAGTTTGAAGCTAAGAAATGGTTGAGAAGGCAACGAATTTTTCGCAATTCTGCTGCTCCAAACGCTTAACCAGAATGGCCTAGGGAAAAAATACATATACCGTTGTAATCGGGCGAGTATCTACTTTCAGATGCAGGAGTAATTTTTGGGTTTGGTTAATCCGTTCGCGAGATATCGGAGTTTGAAGCTAAGAAATGGTTCAGCAGACAACAAAGTTTTCCCACTTCTGCTGCTCCAAACGCTTAACCAGAATGGCCTAGGGAAAAAATACACATACCGTTGTAATCGGGCGAGTTTCTACTTTCAGACGCAGCAGGAATTTTTGGGTGTGGCCAATCCGTTCGCGTCATATGGGAGTGTGAAGCTAAGAAATGGTTGAGAAGGCAACAAATTTTCGCACTTCTGCTGCTCCAAACGCTTAACCAGAATGGCCTAGGGAATAAATATACTTACGTTTGTAATCGGGCGAGTATCTACTTTTAGGCCCAACAGGAATTTTTGGGTTTGTTCAATCCGTTCGCGAGATATGGGAGCTTGAAGCTAAGAAATGGTTGAGAAGGCAACAAATTTTGCGCAATTCTGCTGCTCCAAACGTTTAACCAGAATGGCCTAGAGAAAAAATACACATACCGTTGTAATCGGGCTAGTTTCTACTTTCAGACGCAGAAGGAATTTGTGGGCTTGGTCAAACCGTTCGCGAGATATGGGAGTTTGAAGCTAAGAAATGGTTGAGAAGACAACAAATTTTGCGCACTTCTGCTGCTCCAAACGCGTACCCAGAATGGCCTAGGGAAAAAATACACATACCGTTGTAATCGGGCTAGTTTCTACTTTCAGACCCAGCAGGAATTTGTGGGCTTTGTGGAACAGTTCGCGTGATATGGGAGTTTGAAGCTAAGAACTGGTTGAGAAAGCAACAAATTTTTCGCAATTTTGCTGCTCCAAACGCTTAACCAGAATGGCCTAGGGAAAAAATACATATACCGTTGTAATCGGGCGAGTATCTACTTTCAGATGCAGGAGTAATTTTTGGGTTTGGTTAATCCGTTCGCGAGATATGGGAGTTTGAAGCTAAGAAATGGTTCAGCAGACAACAAATTTTTCCCACTTCTGCTGCTCCAAACGCTTAACCAGAATGGCCTAGGGAAAAAATACACATACCGTTGTAATCGGGCGAGTTTCTACTTTCAGACGCAGCAGGAATTTTTGGGTTTGGCCAATCCGTTCGCGTGATATGGGAGCTTGAAGCTAAGAAATGGTTGAGAAGGCTACACATTTTGCGCAATTCTGCTGCTCCAAACGCTTAACCAGAATGGCCTAGAGAAAAAATACACATACCGTTGTAATCGGGCTAGTTTCTACTTTCAGACGCAGCAGGAATTTTTGGGCTTGGTCAAACCGTTCGCGAGATATGGGAGTTTGAAGCTAAGAAATGGTTCAGCAGACAACAAATTTTTCCCACTTCTGCTGCTCCAAACGCTTAACCAGAATGGCCTAGGGAAAAAATACACATACCGTTGTAATCGGGCGAGTTTCTACTTTCAGACGCAGCAGGAATTTTTGGGTGTGGCCAATCCGTTCGCGTCATATGGGAGTGTGAAGCTAAGAAATGGTTGAGAAGGCAACAAATTTTCGCACTTCTGCTGCTCCAAACGCTTAACCAGAATGGCCTAGGGAATAAATATACTTACGTTTGTAATCGGGCGAGTTTCTACTTTTAGACCCAACAGGAATTTTTGGGTTTGTTCAATCCGTTCGCGAGATATGGGAGCTTGCAGCTAAGAAATGGTTGAGAAGGCAACAAATTTTGCGCAATTCTGCTGCTCCAAACGTCTAACCAGAATGGCCTAGAGAAAAAATACACATACCGTTGTAATCGGGCTAGTTTCTACTTTCAGACGCAGCAGGAATTTTTGGGCTTGGTCAAACCGTTCGCGAGATATGGGAGTTTGAAGCTAAGAAATGGTTGAGAAGGCTACAAATTTTGCGCAATTCTGCTGCTCCAAACGCTTAACCAGAATGGCCTAGGGAAAAAATATATATACCGTTGTAATCGGGCGAGTATCTACTTTCAGATGCAGGAGTAATTTTTGGGTTTGGTTAATCCGTTCGCGAGATATGGGAGTTTGAAGCTAAGAAATGGTTCAGCAGACAACAAATTTCTCCCACTTCTGCTGCTCCAAACGCTTAACCAGAATGGCCTAGGGAAAAAATACACATACCGTTGTAATCGGGCGAGTTTCTACTTTCAGACGCAGCAGGAATTTTTGGGTTTGGCCAATCCGTTCGCTTGATATGGGAGTTTGAAGCTAAGAAATGGTTGAGAAGGCATCAAGTTTTTCGCACTTCTGCTGCTCCAAACGCTTAACCAGAATGGCCTAGAGAAAAAATACACATACCGTTGTAATCGGGCTAGCTTCTACTTTCAGACGCAGCAGGAATTTTTGGGCTTGGTCAAACCGTTCGCGAGATATGGGAGTTTGAATCTAAGAAATGGTTGAGAAGACAACAAATTTTGCGCACTTCTGCTGCTCCAAACGCTTACCCAGGATGGCCTATGGAAAAAATACACATACCGTTGTAATCGGGCTAGTTTCTACTTTCAGACGCAGCATGAATTTGTGGGCTTGGTCAAACCGTTCGCGTGATATGGCAGTTTGAAGCTAAGAACTGGTTGAGAAGGCTACAAATTTTGCGCAATTCTGCTGCTCCAAACGCTTAACCAGAATGGCCTAGGGAAAAAATACATATACCGTTGTAATCGGGCGAGTATCTACTTTCAGATGCAGGAGTAATTTTTGGGTTTGGTTAATCCGTTCGCGAGATATGGGAGTTTGAAGCTAGGAAATGGTTCAGCAGACAACAAATTTTTCCCACTTCTGCTGCTCCAAACGCTTAACCAGAATGGCCTAGGGAAAAAATACACATACCGTTGTAATCGGGCGAGTTTCTACTTTCAGACGCAGCAGGAATTTTTGGGTGTGGCCAATCCGTTCGCGTGATATGGGAGTGTGAAGCTAAGAAATGGTTGAGAAGGCAACAAATTTTCGCCCTTCTGCTGCTCCAAACGCTTAACCAGAATGGCCTAGGGAATAAATATACTTACGTTTGTAATCGGGCGAGTTTCTACTTTTAGACCCAACAGGAATTTTTGGGTTTGTTCAATCCGTTCGCGAGATATGGGAGCTTGAAGCTAAGAAATGGATGAGAAGGCAAAATATTTTGCGCAATTCTGCTGCTCCAAACGTTTAACCAGAATGGCCTAGAGAAAAAATACACATACCGTTGTAATCGGGCTAGTTTCTACTTTCAGGCGCAGCAGGAATTTGTGGGCTTGGTCAAACCGTTCGCGTGATATGGGAGTTTGAAGCTAAGAAATGGTTGAGAAGGCAACAAATTTTTCGCAATTCTGCTGCTCCAAACGCTTAACCAGAATGGCCTAGGGAAAAAATACATATACCGTTGTAATCGGGCGAGTATCTACTTTCAGATGCAGGAGTAATTTTTGGGTTTGGTTAATCGGTTCGCGAGATATGGGACTTTGAAGCTAAGAAATGGTTCAGCAGACAACAAATTTTTCCCACTTCTGCCGCTCCAAACGCTTAACCAGAATGGCCTAGGGAAAAAATACACATACCGTTGTAATCGGGCGAGTTTCTACTTTCAGACGCAGCAGGAATTTTTGGGTGTGGCCAATCCGTTCGCGTGATATGGGAGTGTGAAGCTAAGAAATGGTTGAGAAGGCAACAAATTTTCGCACTTCTGCTGCTCCAAACGCTTAACCAGAATGGCCTAGGGAATAAATATACTTACGTTTGTAATCGGGCGAGTTTCTACTTTTAGACCCAACAGGAATTTTTGGGTTTGTTCAATCCGTTCGCGAGATATGGGAGCTTGAAGCTAAGAAATGGTTGAGAAGGCAAAATATTTTGCGCAATTCTGCTGCTCCAAACGTTTAACCAGAATGGCCTAGAGAAAAAATACACATACCGTTGTAATCGGGCTAGTTTCTACTTTCAGACGCAGCAGGAATTTGTGGGCTTGGTCAAACCGTTCGCGAGATATGGGAGCTTGAAGCTAAGAAATGGTTGAGAAGGCTACAAATTTTGCGCAATTCTGCTGCTCCAAACACTTAACCAGAATGGCTTAGAGAAATAATACACATACCGTTGTAATCGGGCTAGTTTCTACTTTCAGGCGCAGCAGGAACTTGTGGGCTTGGTCAAACCGTTCGCGTGATATGGGAGTTTGAAGCTAAGAAATGGTTGAGAAGGCAACAAATTTTTCGCAATTCTGCTGCTCCAAACGCTTAACCAGAATGGCCTAGGGAAAAAATACATATACCGTTGTAATCGGGCGAGTATCTACTTTCAGATGCAGGAGTAATTTTTGGGTTTGGTTAATCGGTTCGCGAGATATGGGAGTTTGAAGCTAAGAAATGGTTCAGCAGACAACAAATTTTTCCCACTTCTGCTGCTGCAAACGCTTAACCAGAATGGCCTAGGGAAAAAATACACATACCGTTGTAATCGGGCGAGTTTCTACTTTCACACGCAGCAGGAATTTTTGGGTTTGGCCAATCCGTTCGCGTGATATGGGAGTTTGAAGCTAAGAAATGGTTGAGAAGGCAACAAATTTTTCGCTCTTCTGCTGCTCCAATCGCTTAACCAGAATGGCCTAGGGAATAAATATACTTACGTTTGTAATCGGGCGAGCTTCTACTTTTAGACCCAACAGGAATTTTTGGGTTTGGTCAATCCGTTCGCGAGATATGGGAGCTTGAAGCTAAGAAATGGTTGAGAAGACACCAAATTTTGCGCACTTCTGCTGCTCCAAACGCTTAACCAGAATGGCCTAGGGAAAAAATACACATACCGTTGTAATCGGGCTAGTTTCTTCTTTCAGACGCTGCAGGAATTTTTGGGCTTGGACAAACCATTCGCGAGATATGGGAGTTTGAAGCTAAGAAATGGTTCAGCAGACAACAAATTTTTCCCACTTCTGCTGCTCCAAACGCTTAACCAGAATGGCCTAGAGAAAAAATACACATACCGTTGTAATCGGGCTAGTTTCTACTTTCAGACGCAGCAGGAATTTTTGGGCTTGTTCAAACCGTTCGCGAGATATGGGAGTTTGAAGCTAAGAAATGGTTGAGAAGACAACAAATTTTGCGCACTTCTGCTGCTCCAAACGCGTACCCAGAATGGCCTAGGGAAAAAATACACATACCGTTGTAATCGGGCTAGTTTCTACTTTCAGACGCAGCAGGAATTTGTGGGCTTGGTCGAACAGTTCGTGTGATATGGGAGTTTGAAGCTAAGAACTGGTTCAGCAGACAACAAATTTTTCCCACTTCTGCTGCTCCAAACGCTTAACCAGAATGGCCTAGAGAAAAAATACACATACCGTTGTAATCGGGCTAGTTTCTACTTTCAGACGCAGCAGGAATTTTTGGGCTTGGTCAAACCGTTCGCGAGATATGGGAGTTTGAAGCTAAGAAATGGTTGAGAAGACAACAAATTTTGCGCACTTCTGCTGCTCCAAACGCGTACCCAGAATGGCCTAGGGAAAAAATAAACATACCGTTGTAATCGGGCTAGTTTCTACTTTCAGACGCAGCAGGAATTTGTGGGCTTGGTCGAACAGTTCGTGTGATATGGGAGTTTGAAGCTAAGAACTGGTTGAGAAGGCAACAAATTTTTCGCAATTCTGCTGCTCCAAACGCTTAACCAGAATGGCCTAGGGAAAAAATACATATACCGTTGTAATCGGGCGAGTATCTACTTTCAGATGCAGGAGTAATTTTTGGGTTTGGTTAATCCGTTCGCGAGATATGGGAGTTTGAAGCTAAGAAATGGTTCACCAGACAACAAATTTCTCCCACTTCTGCTGCTCCAAACGCTTAACCAGAATGGCCTAGGGAAAAAATACACATACCGTTGTAATCGGGCGAGTTTCTACTTTCAGACGCAGCAGGAATTTTTGGGTTTGGCCAATCCGTTCGCTTGATATGGGAGTTTGAAGCTAAGAAATGGTTGAGAAGGCATCAAGTTTTTCGCACTTCTGCTGCTCCAAACGCTTAACCAGAGTGGCCTAGAGAAAAAATACACATACCGTTGTAATCGGGCTAGTTTCTATTTTCAGACGCAGCAGGAATTTTTGGGCTTGGTCAAACCGTTCGCGTGATATGGGAGTTTGAAGCTAAGAAATGGTTGAGAAGGCTACAAATTTTGCGCAATTCTGCTGCTCCAAACGCTTAACCAGAATGGCCTAGGGAAAAAATACATATACCGTTGTAATCGGGCGAGTATCTACTTTCAGATGCAGGAGTAATTTTTGGGTTTGGTTAATCCGTTCGCGAGATATGGGAGTTTGAAGCTAAGAAATGGTTCAGCAGACAACAAATTTCTCCCACTTCTGCTGCTCCAAACGCTTAACCAGAATGGCCTAGGGAAAAAATACACATACCGTTGTAATCGGGCGAGTTTCTACTTTCAGACACAGCAGGAATTTGTGGGCTTGGCCAATCCGTTCGCGTGATATGGGAGTTTGAAGCTAAGAAATGGTTGAGAAGGCATCAAGTTTTACGCACTTCTGCTGCTCCAAACGCTTAACCAGAATGGCCTAGAGAAAAAATACACATACCGTTGTAATCGGGCTAGTTTCTACTTTCAGACGCAGCAGGAATTTTTGGGCTTGGTCAAACCGTTCGCGAGATATGGGAGTTTGAAGCTAAGAAATGGTTGAGAAGACAACAAATTTTGCGCACTTCTGCTGCTCCAAACGCTTACCCAGGATGGCCTATGGAAAAAATACACATACCGTTGTAATCGGGCTAGTTTCTACTTTCAGACGCAGCAGGAATTTGAGGGCTTGGACAAACCGTTCGCGTGATATGGGAGTTTGAAGCTAAGAAATGGTTGAGAAGGCTACAAATTTTGCGCAATTCTGCTGCTCCAAACGCTTAACCAGAATGGCCTAGGGAAAAAATACATATACCGTTGTAATCGGGCGAGTATCTACTTTCAGATGCAGGAGTAATTTTTGGGTTTGGTTAATCCGTTCGCGAGATATGGGAGTTTGAAGCTAAGAAATGGTTCAGCAGACAACAAATTTTTCCCACTTCTGCTGCTCCAAACGCTTAACCAGAATGGCCTAGGGAAAAAATACACATACCGTTGTAATCGGGCTAGTTTCTACTTTCAGACGCAGCAGGAATTTTTGGGTGTGGCCAATCCGTTCGCGTGATATGGGAGTGTGAAGCTAAGAAATGGTTGAGAAGGCAACAAATTTTCGCACTTCTGCTGCTCCAAACGCTTAACCAGAATGGCCTAGGGAATAAATATACTTACGTTTGTAATCGGGCGAGTTTCTACTTTTAGACCCAACAGGAATTTTTGGGTTTGTTCAATCCGTTCGCGAGATATGGGAGCTTGAAGCTAAGAAATGGTTGAGAAGGCAAAATATTTTGCGCAATTCTGCTGCTCCAAACGTTTAACCAGAATGGCCTAGAGAAAAAATACACATACCGTTGTAATCGGGCTAGTTTCTACTTTCAGACACAGAAGGAATTTGTGGGCTTCGTCAAACCGTTCGCGTGATATGGGAGTTTGAAGCTAAGAAATGGTTCAGCAGACAACAAATTTTTCCCACTTCTGCTGCTCCAAACGCTTAACCAGAATGGCCTGGAGAGAAAATACACATACCGTTGTAATCGGGCTAGTTTCTACTTTCAGACGCAGCAGGAATTTTTGGGCTTGGTCAAACCGTTCGCGAGATATGGGAGTTTGAAGCTAAGAAATGGTTGAGAAGACAACAAATTTTGCGCACTTCTGCTGCTCCAAACGCGTACCCAGAATGGCCTAGGGAAAAAATACACATACCGTTGTAATCGGGCTAGTTTCTACACTCAGACGCAGCAGGAATTTTTGGGCTTGGTCAAACCGTTCGCGAGAAATGGGAGTTTGAAGCTAAGAAATGGTTGAGAAGACAACAAATTTTGCGCACTTCTGCTGCTCCAAACGCTTAACCAGAATGGCCTAGGGAAAAAATACATATACCGTTGTAATCGGGCGAGTATCTACTTTCAGATGCAGGAGTAATTTTTGGGTTTGGTTAATCCGTTCGCGAGATATGGGAGTTTGAAGCTAAGAAATGGTTCAGCAGACAACAAATTTTTCCCACTTCTGCTGCTCCAAACGCTTAACCAGAATGGCCTAGGGAAAAAATACACATACCGTTGTAATCGGGCTAGTTTCTACTTTCAGACGCAGCAGGAATTTTTGGGTGTGGCCAATCCGTTCGCGTGATATGGGAGTGTGAAGCTAAGAAATGGTTGAGAAGGCAACAAATTTTCGCACTTCTGCTGCTCCAAACGCTTAACCAGAATGGCCTAGGGAATAAATATACTTACGTTTGTAATCGGGCGAGTTTCTACTTTTAGACCCAACAGGAATTTTTGGGTTTGTTCAATCCGTTCGCGAGATATGGGAGCTTGAAGCTAAGAAATGGTTGAGAAGGCAAAATATTTTGCGCAATTCTGCTGCTCCAAACGTTTAACCAGAATGGCCTAGAGAAAAAATACACATACCGTTGTAATCGGGCTAGTTTCTACTTTCAGACGCAGAAGGAATTTGTGGGCTTCGTCAAACCGTTCGCGTGATATGGGAGTTTGAAGCTAAGAAATGGTTCAGCAGACAACAAATTTTTCCCACTTCTGCTGCTCCAAACGCTTAACCAGAATGGCCTGGAGAGAAAATACACATACCGTTGTAATCGGGCTAGTTTCTACTTTCAGACGCAGCAGGAATTTTTGGGCTTGGTCAAACCGTTCGCGAGATATGGGAGTTTGAAGCTAAGAAATGGTTGAGAAGACAACAAATTTTGCGCACTTCTGCTGCTCCAAACGCGTACCCAGAATGGCCTAGGGAAAAAATGCACATACCGTTGTAATCGGGCTAGTTTCTACACTCAGACGCAGCAGGAATTTTTGGGCTTGGTCAAACCTTTCGCGAGATATGGGAGTTTGAAGCTAAGAAATGGTTGAGAAGACAACAAATTTTGCGCACTTCTGCTGCTCCAAACGCGTACCCAGAATGGCCTAGGGAAAAAATACACATACCGTTGTAATCGGGCTAGTTTCTACTTTCAGATGCAGGAGTAATTTTTGGGTTTGGTTAATCCGTTCGCGAGATATGGGAGTTTGAAGCTAAGAAATGGTTCAGCAGACAACAAATTTTTCCCACTTCTGCTGCTCCAAACGCTTAACCAGAATGGCCTAGGGAAAAAATACACATACCGTTGTAATCGGGCGAGTTTCTACTTTCACACGCAGCAGGAATTTTTGGGTTTGGCCAATCCGTTCGCGTGATATGGGAGTTTGAAGCTAAGAAATGGTTGAGAAGGCAACAAATTTTTCGCACTTCTGCTGCTTCAATCGCGTAACCAGAATTGCCTAGGGAATAAACATACTTACGTTTGTAATCGGGCGAGTTTCTACTTTTAGACCCAACAGGAATTTTTGGGTTTGGTCAATCCGTTCGCGAGATATGGGAGCTTGAAGCTTAGAAATGGTTGAGAAGGCAACAAATTTTGCGCAATTCTGCTGCTCCAAACGCTTAACCAGAATGGCCTAGAGAAAAAATACACATACCGTTGTAATCGGGCTAGTTTCTACTTTCAGACGCTGCAGGAATTTTTAGGCTTGGACAAACCATTCGCGAGATATGGGAGTTTGAAGCTAAGAAATGGTTGAGAAGACACCAAATTTTGCGCACTTCTGCTGCTCCAAACGCTTAACCAGAATGGCCTAGGGAAAAAATACACACACCGTTGTAATCGGGCTAGTTTCTACCTTCAGACCCAGCAGGAATTTTTGGGCTTGGTCAAACCGTTCGCGAGATATGGGAGTTTGAAGCTAAGGAATGGTTGAGAAGGCAACAAATTTTGCGCACTTCTGCTGCTCCAAACTATTAACCAGAACGGCCTAGGGAAAAAATACACATACCTTTGTAATCGGGCGAGTATCTACTTTCAGATGCAGGAGTAATTTTTGGGTTTGGTTAATCCGTTCGCGAGATATGGGAGTTTGAAGCTAAGAAATGGTTCAGCAGACAACAAATTTTTCCCACTTCTGCTGCTCCAAACGCTTAACCAGAATGGCCTAGGGAATAAATACACATACCTTTGTAATCGGGCGAGTATCTACTCTCAGATGCAAGAGGAATTTTTGGGCTCGGTCAATCCGTACGCGAGATATGGGAGTTTGAAGCTAAGAAATGGTTGAGAAGGCAACAAACTTTTCGCAATTGTGCTGCTCCAAACGCTTAACCAGAATGGCATAGGGAAAAAATACATATACCGTTGTAATAGGGCGAGTTTCTACTTTCAGACGCAGCAGGAATTTTTGGGCTTGGTCAAACCGTTCGCGAGATATGGTCGTTTGAAGGTAAGAAATGGTTGAGAAGGCAACAATTTTTTCGCAATTCTGCTGCTCCAAACGCTTAACCAGAATGGCCTAGGGAAAAAATACACATACCGTTGTAATCGGGCGAGTATCTACATTCAGACGCAGCAGGAATTTTCGGATTTGATCAATCCGTTCGCGAGATATGGGAGTTTGAATCTAAGAAATGGTTGAAAAGGCAACAAATTTTGCGCACTTCTGCTGCTCCAAACGCTTAATCAGGATGGCCTAGGGAAAAAATACACATACCGTTGTAATCGGGCGAGTATCTACTTTCAGATGGAAGAGGAATTTTTGTGCTCGGTCAATCCGTTCGCGAGATATGGGAGTTTGAAGGTAAGAAATGGTTGAGAAGGCAACATATTTTTCGCAGTTCTGCTGCTCCAAACGCTTAACCAGAATGGCCTAGGGAAAAAATACACATACCGTTGTAATCGGGCTAGTTTCTATTTTCAGACGCAGCAGGAATTTTTGGGCTCGGTCAATCCGTTCGCGAGATATGGGAGTTTGAAGCTAAGAAATGGTTGAGAAGGCAACAAATTTTTCGCAATTCTGGTGCTCCAAACGCTTAACCAGAATGGCCTAGGGAAAAAAAAAACTTACCTTTGTAATCGGGCGAGTTTCTACTTTTAGACCCAACAGGAATTTTTGGGTTTGGTCAATCCGTTCGCGAGATATGGGAGCTTGAAGCTAAGAAATGGTTGAGAAGACACCAAATTTTGCGCACTTCTGCTGCTCCAAACGCTTAACCAGAATGGCCTAGGGAAAAAATACACATACCGTTGTAATCGGGCTAGTTTCTACTTTCAGACGCTGCAGGAATTTTTGGGCTTGGACAAACCATTCGCGAGATATGGGAGTTTGAAGCTAAGAAATGGTTGAGAAGACACCAAATTTTGCGCACTTCTGCTGCTCCAAACGCTTAACCAGAATGGCCTAGGGAAAAAATACACACACCGTTGTAATCGGGCTAGTTTCTACTTTCAGACGCAGCAGGAATTTGTGGGCTTGGTCAAACCGTTCGCGAGATATTGGAGTTTGAAGCTAAGAAATGGTTGAGAAGACAACAAATTTTGCGCACTTCTGCTGCACCAAACGCTTACCCAGGATGGCCTATGGAAAAAATACACATACCGTTGTAACCGGGCGAGTTTCTACTTTCAGACGCAGCAGGAATTTTTGGGTTTGGCCAATCCGTTCGCTTGATATGGGAGTTTGAAGCTAAGAAATGGTTGAGAAGGCAACAAATTTTTCGCAATTCTGCTGCTCCAAACGCTTAACCAGAATGGCCTAGGGAAAAAATACATATACCGTTGTAATCGGGCGAGTATCTACTTTCAGATGCAGGAGTAATTTTTGGGTTTGGTTAATCGGTTCGCGAGATATGGGAGTTTGAAGCTTAGAAATGGTTCAGCAGACAACAAATTTTTCCCACTTCTGCTGCTCCAAACGCTTAACCAGAATGGCCTAGGGAAAAAATACACATACCGTTGTAATCGGGCTAGTTTCTACTTTCAGACGCAGCAGGAATTTTTGGGTGTGGCCAATCCGTTCGCGTGATATGGGAGTGTGAAGCTAAGAAATGGTTGAGAAGGCAACAAATTTTCGCACTTCTGCTGCTCCAAACGCTTAACCAGAATGGCCTAGGGAATAAATATACTTACGTTTGTAAGCGGGCGAGTTTCTACTTTTAGACCCAACAGGAATTTTTGGGTTCGTTCAATCCGTTCGCGAGATATGGGAGCTTGAAGCTAAGAAATGGTTGAGAAGGCAAAATATTTTGCGCAATTCTGCTGCTCCAAACGTTTAACCAGAATGGCCTAGAGAAAAAATACACATACCGTTGTAATCGGGCTAGTTTCTACTTTCAGACGCAGAAGGAATTTGTGGGCATGGTCAAACCGTTCGCGTGATATGGGAGTTTGAAGCTAAGAAATGGTTGAGAAGGCAACAAATTTTTCGCACTTCTGCTGCTCCAAACGCTTGACCAGAATGGCCTAGGAAAAAAATACACATACCGTTGTAATCGGGCGAGTATCTACTTTCAGATGCAGGAGTAATTTTTGGGTTTGGTTAATCCGTTCGCGAGATATCGGAGTTTGAAGCTAAGAAATGGTTCAGCAGACAACAAATTTTTCCCACTTCTGCTGCTCCAAACGCTTAACCAGAATGGCCTAGAGAGAAAATACACATACCGTTGTAATCGGGCTAGTTTCTACTTTCAGACGCAGCAGGAATTTTTGGGCTTGGTCAAACCGTTCGCGAGATATGGGAGTTTGAAGCTAAGAAGTGGTTGAGAAGACAACAAATTTTGCGCACTTCTGCTGCTCCAAACGCGTACCCAGAATGGCCTAGGGAAAAAATACACATACCGTTGTAATCGGGCTAGTTTCTACTTTCAGACGCAGCTGGAATTTGTGGGCTTAGTCGAACAGTTCGCGTGATATGGGAGTTTGAAGCTAAGAACTGGTTGAGAAGGCAACAAATTTTTCGCAATTCTGCTGCTCCAAACGCTTAACCAGAATGGGCTAGGGAAAAAATACATATACCGTTGTAATCGGGCGAGTATCTACTTTCAGATGCAGGAGTAATTTTTGGGTTTGGTTAATCCGTTCGCGAGATATGGGAGTTTGAAGCTAAGAAATGGTTCAGCAGACAACAAATTTCTCCCACTTCTGCTGCTCCAAACGCTTAACCAGAATGGCCTAGGGAAAAAATACACATACCGTTGTAATCGGGCGAGTTTCTACTTTCAGCCGCAGCAGGAATTTTTGGGTTTGGCCAATCCGTTCGCGTGATATGGGAGTTTGAAGCTAAGAAATGGTTGAGAAGGCATCAAGTTTTTCGCACTTCTGCTGCTCCAAACGCTTAACCAGAATGGCCTAGGGAATAAATATACTTACGTTTGTAATCGGGCGAGTTTCTACTTTCAGACCCAACAGGAATTTTTGGGTTTGGTCAATCCGTTCGCGAGATATGGGAGCTTGAAGCTAAGAAATGGTTGAGAAGGCTACAAATTTTGCGCAATTCTGCTGCTCCAAACGCTTAACCAGAATGGCCTAGAGAAAAAATACACATACCGTTGTAATCGGGCTAGTTTCTACTTTCAGGCGCAGCAGGAATTTGTGGGCTTGGTCAAACCGTTCGCGTGATATGGGAGTTTGAAGCTAAGAAATGGTTGAGAAGGCAACAAATTTTTCGCAATTCTGCTGCTCCAAACGCTTAACCAGAATGGCCTAGGGAAAAAATACATATACCGTTGTAATCGGGCGAGTATCTACTTTCAGATGCAGGAGTAATTTTTGGGTTTGGTTAATCGGTTCGCGAGATATGGGAGTTTGAAGCTAAGAAATGGTTCAGCAGACAACAAATTTTTCCCACTTCTGCTGCTCCAAACGCTTAACCAGAATGGCCTAGGGAAAAAAAAAACTTACCTATGTAATCGGGCGAATTTCTATTTTGAGACGCAACAGGAATTTTTGGGATTGGTCAATCCGTTCGCGAGATATGGGAGTTTGAAGCTAAGAAATGGTTGAGAAGACAACAAATTTTGCGCACTTCTGCTTCTCCAAACGCTTAACCAGAATGGCCTAGAGAAAAAATACACTTACCTTTGTAATCGGGCGAGTTTCTACTTTCAGACGCAGCAGGAAGTTTTGGGTTTGGTCAAACCGTTCGCGAGATATGGGAGTTTGAAGGTAAGAAATGGTTGAGAAGACAACAAATTTTGCGCAATTCTGCAGCTCCAAACGCTTAACCAGAATGGCCTAGGGAAAAAATTCACATACCGTTGTAATCGGGCTAGTTTCTACTTTCAGACGCAGCTGGAGTTTTTGAGTTTGGTCAAACCGTTCGCGAGATATGGGAGTTTGAAGCTAAGAAATGGTTGAGAAGACAACAAACTTTGCGCACTTCTGCTCCTCCAAACGCTCAACAAGAATGGCCTAGGGAAGAAACACACATACCGTTGTAATCGGGCGAGTTTCTACTTTCATACGCAGCAGGAATTTTTGGGTTTGATCAATCCGTTCGCCAGATATAGGAGTTTGAAGCTAAGAAATGGTTGAGAAGGCAACAAATTTTGCGCAATTCTGCTGCTCCAAACGCTTAACAAGAATGGCCTAGGGAAAAAATACACACACCGTTGTAATTGGGCGAGTTTCTACTTTCAGACGCAGCAGGAATTTTTGGGTTTGATCAATCCGTTCGCGACATATGGGAGTTTGAAGCTAAGAAACGGTTGAGAAGGCAACAAATTTTGCGCACTTCTGCTGCTCCAAACGCTTAACCAGAATGGCCTAGGGAAAAAATTCACATACCGTTGTAATCGGGCGAGTATCTACTTTCAGATGGCAGAGGAATTTTTGGGCTCGGTCAATCCGTTCGCGAGATATGGGGTTTGAAGCTAAGAAATGGTTGAGAAGGCAACAAATTTTTCGCAATTCTGCTGCTCGAAACGCTTAACCAGAATGGCCTAGGGAAAAAATACACATACCGTTGTAATCGGGCTAGTCTCTACTTTCAGGCGCAGCAGGAATTTTTGGGCTTGGTCAAACCGTTCGCGAGAGATGGGACTTTGAATCTAAGAAATGGTTGAGAAGACAACAAATTTTGCGCACTTCTGCTGCTCCAACGCTTAACAAGAATGGCCTAGGGAAAAAATACACATACCGTTGTAATCGGGCGAGTTTCTACTTTCAGACGCAGCAGGAATTTTTGGTTTTGACCAATCCGTTCGCGAGATATGGGAGTTTGAAGCTAAGAAATGGTTGAGAAGGCAACAAATTTGTCGGAATTCTGCTGCTCCAAACGCTTAACCAGAATGGCCTAGGGAAAAAATTCACATACCGTTGTAATCGGGCGAGTTTCTACTTTCAGACGCAGCAGGAATTTTTGGGTTTGATCAATCCGTTCGCGACATATGGGAGTTTGAATCTAAGAAATTGTTGAGAAGACAACAAATTTTGCGCACTTCTGCTGCTCCTAACACTTAACTAGAATGGCCTAGAGAAAAAATACACATACCGTTGTAATCGGGCGAGTGTCTACTTTCAGATGCAGGAGTAATTTTTGGGTTTGGTTAATCCGTTCGCGAGATATGGGAGTTTGAAGCTAAGAAATGGTTCAGCAGACAACAAATTTTTCCCACTTCTGCTGCTCCAAACGCTTAACCAGAATGGCCTAGGGAAAAAATACACATACCGTTGTAATCGGACGAGTATCTACTTTCAGATGCAAGGGGAATTTTTGGGCTCGGTCAATCCGTACACGAGATATGGGAGTTTGAAGCTAAGAAATGGTTGAGAAGGCAACAAATTTTACGCACTTCTGCTGCTCCAAACGCTTAACCAGAATGGCCTAGGGAAAAAATACATATACCATTGTAATCGGGCGAGTTTCTACATTCAGACGCAGAAGGAATTTTCGGGTTTGGTCAATCCGTTCGCGAGAAATGGGAGTTTGAAGCTAAGAAATGGTTGAGAAGGCAACACATTTTTCGCACTTCTGCTGCTCCAAACGCTTAACCAGAATGGCCTAGGGAAAAAATACACATACCGTTGTAATCGGGCTAGTTTCTACTTTCAGACGCAGCAGGAATTTTTGGATTTGATCTATCCGTTCGCGAGATATGGGAGTTTGAAGCTAAGAAATGGTTGAGAAGGCAACAAATTTTCCGCACTTCTGCTGCTCCAAACGCTTAACCAGAATGGCCTAGGGAAAAAATAGACATACCGTTGTAATCGGGCGAGTATCAACTCTCAGATGCAAGAGGAATTTTTGGGCTCGGTCAATCCGTACGCGAGATATGGGAGTTTGAAGCTAAGAAATGGTTGAGAAGGCAACACACTTTTCGCAATTCTGCTGCTCCAAACGCTTAACCAGAATGGCCTAGGGAAAAAATACACATACCGTTGTAATAGGGCGAGTTTCTACTTTCAGACGCAGCAGGAATTTTTGGGCTTGGTCAAACCGTTCGCGAGATATGGGAGTTTGAAGGTAAGAACTGGTTGAGAAGGCAACAAATTTTTCGCAATTCTGCTGCTCCAAACGCTTAACCAGAATGGCCTAGGGAAAAAATACACATACCGTTGTAATCGGGCTAGTTTCTACTTTCAGACGCAGCAGGAATTTTTGGGCTTGGTCAAACCGTTCGCGAGAAATGGGAGTTTGAAGCTAAGAAATGGTTGAGAAGACAACAAATTTTGCGCAATTCTGCAGCTCCAAACGCTTAACCAGAATGCCCTAGGGAAAAAATTCACATACCGTTGTAATCGGGCTAGTTTCTACTTTCAGACGCAGCTGGAATTTTTGAGTTTGGTCAAACCGTTCGCGAGATACGGGAGTTTGAAGCTAAGAAATGGTTGAGAAGACAACAAATTTTGCGCAATTCTGCAGCTCCAAACGCTTAACCAGAATGGCCTAGGGAAAAAATTCACATACCGTTGTAATCGGGCTAGTTTCTACTTTCAGACGCAGCAGGAATTTTGAGCTTGGTCAAACCGTTCGCGAGATATGGGAGTTTGAAACTAAGAAATGGTTGAGAAGACAACAAATTTTGTGCACTTCTGCTGCTCCAAACGCTTAACAAGAATGGCCTAGGGAAAAAATTCACACACCGTTGTAATCAGGCGAGTTTCTATTTTCAGACGCAGCAGGAATTTTTGGGTTTGATCAATCCGTTCGCCAGATATAGGAGTTTGAAGCTAAGAAATGGTTGAGAAGGCAACAAATTTTGCGCACTTCTGCTGCTCCAAACGCTTAACAAGAATGGCCTAGGGAAAAAATACACACACCGTTGTAATCGGGCGAGTTTCTACTTTCAGACGCAGCAGGAATTTTTGGGTTTGATCAATCCGTTCGCCAGATATAGGAGTTTGAAGCTAAGAAATGGTTGAGAAGGCAACAAATTTTGCGCACTTCTGCTGCTCCAAACGCTTAACAAGAATGGCCTAGGGAAAAAATACACACACCGTTGTAATCGGGCGAGTTTCTACTTTCAGACGCAGCAGGAATTTTTGGGTTTGATCAATCCGTTCGCGACATATGGGAGTTTGAAGCTAAGAAACGGTTGAGAAGGCAACAAATTTTTCGCAATTCTGCTGCTCGAAACGCTTAACCAGAATGGCCTAGGGAAAAAATACACATACCGTTGTAATCGGGCTAGTCTCTACTTTCAGGCGCAGCAGGAATTTTTGGGCTTGGTCAAACCGTTCGCGAGAGATGGGACTTTGAATCTAAGAAATGGTTGAGAAGACAACAAATTTTGCGCACTTCTGCTGCTCCAACGCTTAACAAGAATGGCCTAGGGAAAAAATACACATACCGTTGTAATCGGGCGAGTTTCTACTTTCAGACGCAGCAGGAATTTTTGGATTTGACCAATCCGTTCGCGAGATATGGGAGTTTGAAGCTAAGAAATGGTTGAGAAGGCAACAAATTTGTCGGAATTCTGCTGCTCCAAACGCTTAACCAGAATGGCCTAGGGAAAAAATTCACATACCGTTGTAATCGGGCGAGTTTCTACTTTCAGACGCAGCAGGAATTTTTGGGTTTGATCAATCCGTTCGCGACATATGGGAGTTTGAATCTAAGAAATGGTTGAGAAGACAACAAATTTTGCGCACTTCTGCTGCTCCAAACACTTAACTAGAATGGCCTAGAGAAAAAATACACATACCGTTGTAATCGGGCGAGAGTCTACTTTCAGATGCAGGAGTAATTTTTGGGTTTGGTTAATCCGTTCGCGAGATATGGGAGTTTGAAGCTAAGAAATGGTTCAGCAGACAACAAATTTTTCCCACTTCTGCTGCTCCAAACGCTTAACCAGAATGGCCTAGGGAAAAAATACGCATACCGTTGTAATCGGACGAGTATCTACTTTCAGATGCAAGGGGAATTTTTGGGCTCCGTCAATCCGTACACGAGATATGGGAGTTTGAAGCTAAGAAATGGTTGAGAAGGCAACAAATTTTACGCACTTCTGCTGCTCCAAACGCTTAACCAGAATGGCCTAGGGATAAAATATATATACCATTGTAATCGGGCGAGTTTCTACATTCAGACGCAGAAGGAATTTTCGGGTTTGGTCAATCCGTTCGCGAGAAATGGGAGTTTGAAGCTAAGAAATGGTTGAGAAGGCAACACATTTTTCGCACTTCTGCTGCTCCAAACGCTTAACCAGAATGGCCTAGGGAAAAAATACACATACCGTTGTAATCGGGCTAGTTTCTACTTTCAGACGCAGCAGGAATTTTTAGATTTGATCTATCCGTTCGCGAGATATGGGAGTTTGAAGCTAAGAAATGGTTGAGAAGGCAACAAATTTTCCGCACTTCTGCTGCTCCAAACGCTTAACCAGAATGGCCTAGGGAAAAAAAACACTTACCTTTGTAATCGGGCGAGTTTCTATTTTCAGACGCAACAGGAATTTTTGGGTTTGGTCAATCCGTTCGCGAGATATGGGAGTTTGAAGCTAAGACATGGTTGAGAAGACAACAAATTTTGCGCACTTCTGCTGCCCCAAACGCTTAACCAGAATGGCCTAGGGAAAAAATAGACATACCGTTGTAATCGGGCGAGTATCAACTCTCAGATGCAAGAGGAATTTTTGGGCTCGGTCAATCCGTACGCGAGATATGGGAGTTTGAAGCTAAGAAATGGTTGAGAAGGCAACACACTTTTCGCAATTCTGCTGCTCCAAACGCTTAACCAGAATGGCATAGGGAAAAAATACACATACCGTTGTAATAGGGCGAGTTTCTACTTTCAGACGCAGCAGGAATTTTTGGGCTTGGTCAAACCGTTCGCGAGATATGGGAGTTTGAAGGTAAGAACTGGTTGAGAAGGCAACAAATTTTTCGCAATTCTGCTGCTCCAAACGCTTAACCAGAATGGCCTAGGGAAAAAATATATATACCATTGTAATCGGGCGAGTTTCTACATTCAGACGCAGAAGGAATTTTCGGGTTTGGTCAATCCGTTCGCGAGAAATGGGAGTTTGAAGCTAAGAAATGGTTGAGAAGGCAACACATTTTTCGCACTTCTGCTGCTCCAAACGCTTAACCAGAATGGCCTAGGGAAAAAATACACATACCGTTGTAATCGGGCTAGTTTCTACTTTCAGACGCAGCAGGAATTTTTAGATTTGATCTATCCGTTCGCGAGATATGGGAGTTTGAAGCTAAGAAATGGTTGAGAAGGCAACAAATTTTCCGCACTTCTGCTGCTCCAAACGCTTAACCAGAATGGCCTAGGGAAAAAAAACACTTACCTTTGTAATCGGGCGAGTTTCTATTTTCAGACGCAACAGGAATTTTTGGGTTTGGTCAATCCGTTCGCGAGATATGGGAGTTTGAAGCTAAGACATGGTTGAGAAGACAACAAATTTTGCGCACTTCTGCTGCCCCAAACGCTTAACCAGAATGGCCTAGGGAAAAAATAGACATACCGTTGTAATCGGGCGAGTATCAACTCTCAGATGCAAGAGGAATTTTTGGGCTCGGTCAATCCGTACGCGAGATATGGGAGTTTGAAGCTAAGAAATGGTTGAGAAGGCAACACACTTTTCGCAATTCTGCTGCTCCAAACGCTTAACCAGAATGGCCTAGGGAAAAAATACACATACCGTTGTAATAGGGCGAGTTTCTACTTTCAGACGCAGCAGGAATTTTTGGGCTTGGTCAAACCGTTCGCGAGATATGGGAGTTTGAAGGTAAGAACTGGTTGAGAAGGCAACAAATTTTTCGCAATTCTGCTGCTCCAAACGCTTAACCAGAATGGCCTAGGGAAAAAATACACATACCGTTGTAATCGGGCTAGTTTCTACTTTCAGACGCAGCAGGAATTTTTGGGCTTGGTCAAACCGTTCGCGAGAAATGGGAGTTTGAAGCTAAGAAATGGTTGAGAAGACAACAAATTTTGCGCAATTCTGCAGCTCCAAACGCTTAACCAGAATGCCCTAGGGAAAAAATTCACATACCGTTGTAATCGGGCTAGTTTCTACTTTCAGACGCAGCTGGAATTTTTGAGTTTGGTCAAACCGTTCGCGAGATACGGGAGTTTGAAGCTAAGAAATGGTTGAGAAGACAACAAATTTTGCGCAATTCTGCAGCTCCAAACGCTTAACCAGAATGGCCTAGGGAAAAAATTCACATACCGTTGTAATCGGGCTAGTTTCTACTTTCAGTCGCAGCTGGAATTTTTGAGTTTGGTCAAACCGTTCGCGAGATATGGGAGTTTGAAGCTAAGAAATGGTTGAGAAGACAACAAACTTTGCGCACTTCTGCTGCTCCAAACGCTTAACAAGAATGGCCTAGGGAAAAAATACACATACCGTTGTAATCGGGCGAGTTTCTACTTTCAGACGCAGCAGGAATTTTTGGGTTTGATCAATCCGTTCGCCAGATATAGGAGTTTGAAGCTAAGAAATGGTTGAGAAGTTAACAAATTTTGCGCAATTCTGCTGCTCCAAACGCGTAACAAGAATGGCCTAGGGAAAAAATACACACACCGTTGTAATCGGGCGAGTTTCTACTTTCAGACGCAGCAGGAATTTTTGGGTTTGATCAATCCGTTCGCGACATATGGGAGTTTGAAGCTAAGAAACGGTTGAGAGGGCAACAAATTTTGCGCACTTCTGCTGCTCCAAACGCTTAACCAGAATGGCCTAGGGAAAAAATTCACATACCGTTGTAATCGGGCTAGTTTCTACTTTCAGACGCAGCAGGAATTTTGAGCTTGGTCAAACCGTTCGCGAGATATGGGAGTTTGAAGCTAAGAAACGGTTGAGAAGGCAACAAATTTTTCGCAATTCTGCTGCTCGAAACGCTTAACCAGAATGGCCTAGGGAAAAAATACACATACCGTTGTAATCGGGCTAGTCTCTACTTTCAGGCGCAGCAGGAATTTTTGGGCTTGGTCAAACCGTTCGCGAGAGATGGGACTTTGAATCTAAGAAATGGTTGAGAAGACAACAAATTTTGCGCACTTCTGCTGCTCCAACGCTTAACAAGAATGGCCTAGGGAAAAAATACACATACCGTTGTAATCGGGCGAGTTTCTACTTTCAGACGCAGCAGGAATTTTTGGATTTGACCAATCCGTTCGCGAGATATGGGAGTTTGAAGCTAAGAAATGGTTGAGAAGGCAACAAATTTGTCGGAATTCTGCTGCTCCAAACGCTTAACCAGAATGGCCTAGGGAAAAAATTCACATACCGTTGTAATCGGGCGAGTTTCTACTTTCAGACGCAGCAGGAATTTTTGGGTTTGATCAATCCGTTCGCGACATATGGGAGTTTGAATCTAAGAAATGGTTGAGAAGACAACAAATTTTGCGCACTTCTGCTGCTCCAAACACTTAAATAGAATGGCCTAGAGAAAAAATACACATACCGTTGTAATCGGGCGAGTGTCTACTTTCAGATGCAGGAGTAATTTTTGGGTTTGGTTAATCCGTTCGCGAGATATGGGAGTTTGAAGCTAAGAAATGGTTCAGCAGACAACAAATTTTTCCGACTTCTGCTGCTCCAAACGCTTAACCAGAATGGCCTAGGGAAAAAATACACATACCGTTGTAATCGGACGAGTATCTACTTTCAGATGCAAGGGGAATTTTTGGGCTCGGTCAATCCGTACACGAGATATGGGAGTTTGAAGCTAAGAAATGGTTGAGAAGGCAACAAATTTTGCGCACTTCTGTTGCTCCAAACGCTTAACCAGAATGGCCTAGGGAAAAAATACATATACCATTGTAATCGGGCGAGTTTCTACATTCAGACGCAGCAGGAATTTTTGGATTTGATCTATCCGTTCGCGAGATATGGGAGTTTGAAGCTAAGAAATGGTTGAGAAGGCAACAAATTTTCCGCACTTCTGCTGCTCCAAACGCTTAACCAGAATGGCCTAGGGAAAAAAAACACTTACCTTTGTAATCGGGCGAGTTTCTATTTTCAGACGCAACAGGAATTTTTGGGTTTGGTCAATCCGTTCGCGAGATATGGGAGTTTGAAGCTAAGACATGGTTGAGAAGACAACAAATTTTGCGCACTTCTGCTGCCCCAAACGCTTAACCAGAATGGCCTAGGGAAAAAATAGACATACCGTTGTAATCGGGCGAGTATCAACTCTCAGATGCAAGAGGAATTTTTGGGCTCGGTCAATCCGTTCGCGAGATATGGGGTTTGAAGCTAAGAAATGGTTGAGAAGGCAACAAATTTTTCGCAATTCTGCTGCTCCAAACGCTTAACCAGAATGGCCTAGGGAAAAAAAACACTTACCTTTGTAATCGGGCGAGTTTCTATTTTCAGACGCAACAGGAATTTTTGGGTTTGGTCAATCCGTTCGCGAGATATGGGAGTTTGAAGCTAAGAAATGGTTGAGAAGACAACAAATTTTGCGCACTTCTGCTGCTCCAAACGCTTAACTAGAATGGCCTAGAGAAAAAATACACATACCGTTGTAACCGGGCGAGTGTCTACTTTCAGATGCAGGAGTAATTTTTGGGTTTGGTTAATCCGTTCGCGTGATATGGGAGTTTGAAGCTAAGAAATGATTCAGCAGACAACAAATTTTTCCCACTTCTGCTGCTCCAAACGCTTAACCAGAATGGCCTAGGGAAAAAATACACATACGGTTGTAATCGGGCGAGTTTCTACTTTCAGACGCAGCAGGAATTTTTGGGTTTGATCAATCCGTTCGCGACATATGGGAGTTTGAAGGTAAGAAATGGTTGAGAAGGCAACAAATTTTTCGCAATTCTGCTGCTCCAAACGCTTAACCAGAATGGCCTAGGGAAAAAATACACATACCGTTGTAATCGGGCTAGTTTCTACTTTCAGACGCAGCAGGAATTTTTGGGCTTGGTCAAACCGTTCGCGAGATATGGGAGTTTGAAGCTAAGAAATGGTTGAGAAGGCAACACATTTTTCGCACTTCTGCTGCTCCAAACGCTTAACCAGAATGGCCTAGGGAAAAAATACACATACCGTTGTAATCGGGCTAGTTTCTACTTTCAGACGCAGCAGGAATTTTTCGATTTGATCAATCCGTTCGCGAGATATGGGAGTTTGAAGCTAAGAAATGGTTGAGAAGGCGACAAATTTTTCGCACTTCTGCTGCTCCAAACGCTTAACCAGAATGGCCTAGGGAAAAAAAACACTTACCTTTGTAATCGGGCGAGTTTCTATTTTCAGACGCAACAGGAATTTTTGGGTTTGGTCAATCCGTTCGCGAGATATGGGAGTTTGAAGCTAAGAAATGGTTGAGAAGACAACAAATTTTGCGCACTTCTGCTGCTCCAAACGCTTAACCAGAATGGCTTAGAGAAAAAATACACATACCGTTGTAATCGGGCTAGTTTCTACTTTCAGACGCAGGAGTAATTTTTGGGTTTGGTTAATCCGTTCGCGAGATATGGGAGTTTGAAGCTAAGAAATGGTTGAGAAGGCAACAAATTTTTCGCACTTCTGCTGCTCCAAACGCTTAACCAGAATGGCCTAGAGAAAAAATACACATACCGTTGTAATCGGGCGAGTGTCTACTTTCAGATGCAAGGGGAATTTTTGGGCTCGGTCAATCCGTACGCGAGATATGGGAGTTTGAAGCTAAGAAATGGTTGAGAAGGCAACAAATTTTGCGCACTTCTGCTGCTCCAAACGCTTAACCAGAATGGGCTACGGAAAAAATACATATACCGTTGTAATCGGGCGAGTTTCTACATTCAGACGCAGAAGGAATTTTTGGTTTGGTCAATCCGTTCGCGAGAAATGGGAGTTTGAAGCTAAGAAATGGTTGAGAAGGCAACACATTTTTCGCACTTCTGCTGCTCCAAACGCTTAACCAGAATGGCCTAGGGAAAAAATACACATACCGCGGTAATCGGGCGAGTGTCTACTTTCAGATGCAGGAGTAATTTTTGGGTTTGGTTAATCCGTTCGCGAGATATGGGAGTTTGAAGCTAAGAAATGGTTGAGAAGGCAACAAATTTTTCGGAATTCTGCTGCTCCACACGCTTAACCAGAATGGCCTAGGGAAAAATTCACATACCGTTGTAATCGGGCGAGTTTCTACTTTCAGACGCAGCAGCAATTTTTGGGTTTGATCAATCCGTTCGCGAGATATGGGAGTTTGAAGCAAAGAAATGGTTGAGAAGGCAACAAATTTTTCGCACTTCTGCTGCTCCAAACGCTTAACCAGAATGGCCTAGGGAAAAAAAACACTTACCATTGTAATCGGGCGAGTTTCTATTTTCAGACGCAACAGGAATTTTTGGGTTTGGTCAATCCGTTCGCGAGATATGGGAGTTTGAAGCTAAGAAATGGTTGAGAAGACAACAAATTTTGGGCACTTCTGCTGCTCCAAACGCTTAACCAGAATGGCCAAGGGAAAAAATACACTTACCTTTGTAATCGGGCTAGTTTCTACTTTCAGACGCAGCAGGAATTTTTGGGTTTGATCAATCCGTTCGCGAGATATGGGAGTTTGAATCTAAGAAATGGTTGAGAAGGCAACAAATTTTTCGCACTTCTGCTGCTCCAAACGCTTAACCAGAATGGCCTAGAGAAAAAATACACATACCGTTGTAATCGGGCGAGTGTCTACTTTCAGATGCAGGAGTAATTTTTGGGTTTGGTTAATCCGTTCGCGAGATATGGGAGTTTGAAGCTAAGAAATGGTTCAGCAGACAACAAATTTTTCCCACTTCTGCTGCTCCAAACGCTTAACCAGAATGGCCTAGGGAAAAAATACACATACCGTTGTAATCGGGCGAGTATCTACTTTCAGATGCAAGGGGAATTTTTGGGCTCGGTCAATCCGTACGCGAGATATGGGAGTTTGAAGCCAAGAAATGGTTGAGAAGACAACAAATTTTGCGCACTTCTGCTGCTCCAAACGCTTAACAAGAATGGCCTAGGGAAAAAATTCACATACCGTTGTAATCGGGCTAGTTTCTACTTTCAGACGCAGCAGGAATTTTGAGCTTGGTCAAACCGTTCGCGAGATATGGGAGTTTGAAACTAAGAAATGGTTGAGAAGACAACAAATTTTGTGCACTTCTGCTGCTCCAAACGCTTAACAAGAATGGCCTAGGGAAAAAATTCACACACCGTTGTAATCGGGCGAGTTTCTACTTTCAGACGCAGCAGGAATTTTTGGGTTTGATCAATCCGTTCGCCAGATATAGGAGTTTGAAGCTAAGAAATGGTTGAGAAGGCAACAAATTTTGCGCACTTCTGCTGCTCCAAACGCTTAACAAGAATGGCCTAGGGAAAAAATACACACACCGTTGTAATCGGGCGAGTTTCTACTTTCAGACGCAGCAGGAATTTTCGGGTTTGATCAATCCGTTCGCGACATATGGGAGTTTGAAGCTAAGAAACGGTTGAGAAGGCAACAAATTTTGCGCACTTCTGCTGCTCCAAACGCTTAACCAGAATGGCCTAGGGAAAAAATACACATACCGTTGTAATCGGGCGAGTATCTACTTTCAGATGGAAGAGGAATTATTGGGCTCGGTCAATCCGTTCGCGAGATATGGGGTTTGAAGCTAAGAAATGGTTGAGAAGGCAACAAATTTTTCGCAATTCTGCTGCTCGAAACGCTTAACCAGAATGGCCTAGGGAAAAAATACACATACCGTTGTAATCGGGCTAGTCTCTACTTTCAGACGCAGCAGGAATTTTTGGGCTTGGTCAAACCGTTCGCGAGATATGGGAGTTTGAAGCTAAGAAATGGTTGAGAAGGCAACACATTTTTCGCACTTCTGCTGCTCCAAACGCTTAACCAGAATGGCCTAGGGAAAAAATACACATACCGTTGTAATCGGGCTAGTTTCTACTTTCAGACGCAGCAGGAATTTTTCGATTTGATCAATCCGTTCGCGAGATATGGGAGTTTGAAGCTAAGAAATGGTTGAGATGGCAACAAATTTTTCGCACTTCTGCTGCTCCAAACGCTTAACCAGAATGGCCTAGGGAAAAAAAACACTTACCTTTGTAATCGGGCGAGTTTCTATTTTCAGACGCAACAGGAATTTTTGGGTTTGGTCAATCCGTTCGCGAGATATGGGAGTTTGAAGCTAAGAAATGGTTGAGAAGACAACAAATTTTGCGCACTTCTGCTGCTCCAAACGCTTAACTAGAATGGCCTAGAGAAAAAATACACATACCGTTGTAACCGGACGAGTGTCTACTTTCAGATGCAGGAGTAATTTTTGGGTTTGGTTAATCCGTTCGCTTGATATGGGAGTTTGAAGCTAAGAAATGATTCAGCAGACAACAAATTTTTCCCACTTCTGCTGCTCCAAACGCTTAACCAGAATGGCCTAGGGAAAAAATACACATACCGTTGTAATCGGGCGAGTTTCTACTTTCAGACGCAGCAGGAATTTTTGGGTTTGATCAATCCGTTCTCGACATATGGGAGTTTGAAGGTAAGAAATGGTTGAGAAGGCAACAAATTTTTCGCAATTCTGCTGCTCCAAACGCTTAACCAGAATGGCCTAGGGAAAAAATACACATACCGTTGTAATCGGGCTAGTTTCTACTTTCAGACGCAGCAGGAATTTTTGGGCTTGGTCAAACCGTTCGCGAGATATGGGAGTTTGAAGCTAAGAAATGGTTGAGAAGGCAACACATTTTTCGCACTTCTGCTGCTCCAAACGCTTAACCAGAATGGCCTAGGGAAAAAATACACATACCGTTGTAATCGGGCTAGTTTCTACTTTCAGACGCAGCAGGAATTTTTCGATTTGATCAATCCGTTCGCGAGATATGGGAGTTTGAAGCTAAGAAATGGTTGAGAAGGCAACAAATTTTTCGCACTTCTGCTGCTCCAAACGCTTAACCAGAATGGCCTAGGGAAAAAAAACACTTACCTTTGTAATCGGGCGAGTTTCTATTTTCAGACGCAACAGGAATTTTTGGGTTTGGTCAATCCGTTCGCGAGATATGGGAGTTTGAAGCTAAGAAATGGTTGAGAAGACAACAAATTTTGCGCACTTCTGCTGCCCCAAACGCTTAACCAGGATGGCCTAGGGAAAAAATACACTTACCTTTGTAATCGGGCGAGTTTCTACTTTCAGACGCAACAGGAATTTTTGGGTTTGGTCAATCCGTTCGTGAGGTATGGGAGTTTGAAGCTAAGAACTGGTTGAGAAGGCAACAAATTTTGCGCAATTCTGCTGCTCCAAACGCTTAACCAGAATGGCTTAGAGAAAAAATACACATACCGTTGTAATCGGGCTAGTTACTACTTTCAGACGCAGGAGTAATTTTTGGGTTTGGTTAATCCGTTCGCGAGATATGGGAGTTTGAAGCTAAGAAATGGTTGAGAAGGCAACAAATTTTTCGCACTTCTGCTGCTCCAAACGCTTAACCAGAATGGCCTAGAGAAAAAATACACATACCGTTGTAATCGGGCGAGTGTCTACTTTCAGATGCAAGGGGAATTTTTGGGCTCGGTCAATCCGTACGCGAGATATGGGAGTTTGAAGCTAAGAAATGGTTGAGAAGGCAACAAATTTTGCGCACTTCTGCTGCTCCAAACGCTTAACCAGAATGGGCTACGGAAAAAATACATATACCGTTGTAATCGGGCGAGTTTCTACATTCAGACGCAGAAGGAATTTTTGGGTTGGTCAATCCGTTCGCGAGAAATGGGAGTTTGAAGCTAAGAAATGGTTGAGAAGGCAACACATTTTTCGCACTTCTGCTGCTCCAAACGCTTAACCAGAATGGCCTAGGGAAAAAATACACATACCGCGGTAATCGGGCGAGTGTCTACTTTCAGATGCAGGAGTAATTTTTGGGTTTGGTTAATCCTTTCGCGAGATATGGGAGTTTGAAGCTAAGAAATGGTTGAGAAGGCAACAAATTTTTCGGAATTCTGCTGCTCCACACGCTTAACCAGAATGGCCTAGGGAAAAATTCACATACCGTTGTAATCGGGCTAGTTTCTACTTTCAGACGCAGCAGGAATTTTTGAGCTTGGTCAAACCGTTCGCGAGATATGGGAGTTTGAAACTAAGAAATGGTTGAGAAGACAACAAATTTTGCGCACTTCTGCTGCTCCAAACGCTTAACAAGAATGGCCTATGGAAAAAATACACACACCGTTGTAATCGGGCGAGTTTCTACTTTCAGACGCAGCAGGAATTTTTGGGTTTGATCAATCCGTTCGCGAGATATGGGAGTTTGAAGCAAAGAAATGGTTGAGAAGGCAACAAATTTTTCGCACTTCTGCTGCTCCAAACGCTTAACCAGAATGGCCTAGGGAAAAAAAACACTTACCTTTGTAATCGGGCGAGTTTCTATTTTCAGACGCAACAGGAATTTTTGGGTTTGGTCAATCCGTTCGCGAGATATGGGAGTTTGAAGCTAAGAAATGGTTGAGAAGACAACAAATTTTGGGCACTTCTGCTGCTCCAAACGCTTAACCAGAATGGCCTAGGGAAAAAATACACTTACCTTTGTAATCGGGCGAGTTTCTACTTTCAGACGCAACAGGAATTTTTCGATTTGATCAATCCGTTCGCGAGATATGGGAGTTTGAAGCTAAGAAATGGTTGAGAAGGCAACAAATTTTTCGCACTTCTGCTGCTCCAAACGCTTAACCAGAATGGCCTAGGGAAAAAAAACACTTACCTTTGTAATCGGGCGAGTTTCTATTTTCAGACGCAACAGGAATTTTTGGGTTTGGTCAATCCGTTCGCGAGATATGGGAGTTTGAAGCTAAGAAATGGTTGAGAAGACAACAAATTTTGCGCACTTCTGCTGCCCCAAACGCTTAACCAGGATGGCCTAGGGAAAAAATACACGTACCTTTGTAATCGGGCGAGTTTCTACTTTCAGACGCAACAGGAATTTTTGGGTTTGGTCAATCCGTTCGTGAGGTATGGGAGTTTGAAGCTAAGAACTGGTTGAGAAGGCAACAAATTTTGCGCAATTCTGCTGCTCCAAACGCTTAACCAGAATGGCTTAGAGAAAAAATACACATACCGTTGTAATCGGGCTAGTTTCTACTTTCAGACGCAGGAGTAATTTTTGGGTTTGGTTAATCCGTTCGCGAGATGTGGGAGTTTGAAGCTAAGAAATGGTTGAGAAGGCAACAAGTTTTTCGCACTTCTGCTGCTCCAAACGCTTAACAAGAATGGCCTATGGAAAAAATACACACACCGTTGTAATCGGGCGAGTTTCTACTTTCAGACGCAGCAGGAATTTTTGGGTTTGATCAATCCGTTCGCGAGATATGGGAGTTTGAAGCAAAGAAATGGTTGAGAAGGCAACAAATTTTTCACACTTCTGCTGCTCCAAACGCTTAACCAGAATGGCCTAGGGAAAAAAAACACTTACCTTTGTAATCGGGCGAGTTTCTATTTTCAGACGCAACAGGAATTTTTGGGTTTGGTCAATCCGTTCGCGAGATATGGGAGTTTGAAGCTAAGAAATGGTTGAGAAGACAACAAATTTTGGGCACTTCTGCTGCTCCAAACGCTTAACCAGAATGGCCAAGGGAAAAAATACACTTACCTTTGTAATCGGGCTAGTTTCTACTTTCAGACGCAGCAGGAATTTTTGGGTTTGATCAATCCGTTCGCGAGATATGGGAGTTTGAATCTAAGAAATGGTTGAGAAGGCAACAAATTTTTCGCACTTCTGCTGCTCCAAACGCTTAACCAGAATGGCCTAGAGAAAAAATACACATACCGTTGTAATCGGGCGAGTGTCTACTTTCAGATGCAGGAGTAATTTTTGGGTTTGGTTAATCCGTTCGCGAGATATGGGAGTTTGAAGCTAAGAAATGGTTCAGCAGACAACAAATTTTTCCCACTTCTGCTGCTCCAAACGCTTAACCAGAATGGCCTAGGGAAAAAATACACATACCGTTGTAATCGGGCGAGTATCTACTTTCAGATGCAAGGGGAATTTTTGGGCTCGGTCAATCCGTACGCGAGATATGGGAGTTTGAAGGCAAGAAATGGTTGAGAAGACAACAAATTTTGCGCACTTCTGCTGCTCCAAACGCTTAACAAGAATGGCCTAGGGAAAAAAAACACTTACCTTTGTAATCGGGCTGGTTTCTACTTTCAGACGCAGGAGTAATTTTTGGGTTTGGTTAATCCGTTCGCCAGATATGGGAGTTTGAAGCTAAGAAATGGTTCAGCAGACAACGAATTTTTCCCACTTCTGCTGCTCCAAACGCTTAACCAGAATGGCCTAAGGGAAAAATACACATACCGTTGTAATGGGGCTAGTTTCTACTTTCAGACGCAGCAGGAATTTTTGGGCTTGGTCAAACCGTTCGCGAGATATGGGAGTTTGAATCTAAGAAATGGTTGAGAAGGCAACAAATTTTTCGCACTTCTGCTGCTCCAAACGCTTAACCAGAATGGCCTAGAGAAAAAATACACATACCGTTGTAATCGGGCGAGTGTCTACTTTCAGATGCAGGAGTAATTTTTGGGTTTGGTCAATCCGTTCGCGAGAAATGGGAGTTTGAAGCTAAGAAATGGTTGAGAAGGCAACACATTTTTCGCACCTCTGCTGCTCCAAACGCTTAACCAGAATGGCCTAGGGAAAAAATACACATACCGCTGTAATCGGGCGAGTGTCTACTTTCAGATGCAGGAGTAATTTTTGGGTTTGGTTAATCCGTTCGCGAGATATGGGAGTTTGAAGCTAAGAAATGGTTCAGCAGACAACAAATTTTTCCCACTCCTGCTGCTCCAAACGCTTAACCAGAATGGCCTAGGGAAAAAATACACTTACCTTTGTAATCGGGCGAGTTTCTACTTTCAGACGCAACAGGAATTTTTGGGTTTGGTCAATCCGTTCGCGAGATATGGTAGTCTGAAGCTAAGAAATGGTTGAGAAGGCAACAAATTTTTCGCACTTCTGCTGCTCCAAACGCTTAACCAGAATGGCCTAGGGAAAAAATACACACACCGCTGTAATCGGGCTAGTTTCTACTTTCAGACGCAGCAGGAATTTTTGGGCTTGGTCAATCCGTTCGCGAGAAATGGGAGTTTGAAGCTAAGAAATGGTTGAGAAGGCAACACATTTTTCGCACTTCTGCTGCTCCAAACGCTTAACCAGAATGGCCTAGGGAAAAAATACACATACCGCGGTAATCGGGCGAGTGTCTACTTTCAGATGCAGGAGTAATTTTTGGGTTTGGTTAATCCGTTCGCGAGATATGGGAGTTTGAAGCTAAGAAATGGTTGAGAAGGCAACAAATTTTTCGGAATTCTGCTGCTCCACACGCTTAACCAGAATGGCCTAGGGAAAAATTCACATACCGTTGTAATCGGGCTAGTTTCTACTTTCAGACGCAGCAGGAATTTTTGAGCTTGGTCAAACCGTTCGCGAGATATGGGAGTTTGAAACTAAGAAATGGTTGAGAAGACAACAAATTTTGCGCACTTCTGCTGCTCCAAACGCTTAACAAGAATGGCCGAGGGAAAAAATACACACACCGTTGTAATCGGGCGAGTTTCTACTTTCAGACGCAGCAGGAATATTTGGGTTTGATCAATCCGTTCGCGAGATATGGGAGTTTGAAGCAAAGAAATGGTTGAGAAGGCAACAAATTTTTCGCACTTCTGCTGCTCCAAACGCTTAACCAGAATGGCCTAGGAAAAAAAACACTTACCTTTGTAATCGGGCGAGTTTCTATTTTCAGACGCAACAGGAATTTTTGGGTTTGGTCGATCCGTTCGCGAGATATGGGAGTTTGAAGCTAAGAAATGGTTGAGAAGACAACAAATTTTGGGCACTTCTGCTGCTCCAAACGCTTAACCAGAATGGCCTAGGGAAAAAATACACTTACCTTTGTAATCGGGCTGGTTTCTACTTTCAGACGCAGGAGTAATTTTTGGGTTTGGTTAATCCGTTCGCCAGATATGGGAGTTTGAAGCTAAGAAATGGTTCAGCAGACAACAAATTTTTCCCACTTCTGCTGCTCCAAACGCTTAACCAGAATGGCCTAGGGGAAAAATACACATACCGTTGTAATGGGGCTAGTTTCTACTTTCAGACGCAGCAGGAATTTTTGGGCTTGGTCAAACCGTTCGCGAGATATGGGAGTTTGAATCTAAGAAATGGTTGAGAAGGCAACAAATTTTTCGCACTTCTGCTGCTCCAAACGCTTAACCAGAATGGCCTAGAGAAAAAATACACATACCGTTGTAATCGGGCGAGTGTCTACTTTCAGATGCAGGAGTAATTTTTGGGTTTGGTTAATCCGTTCGCGAGATATGGGAGTTTGAAGCTAAGAAATGGTTCAGCAGACAACAAATTTTTCCCACTTCTGCTGCTCCAAACGCTTAACCAGAATGGCCTAGGGAAAAAATACACTTACCTTTGTAATCGGGCGAGTTTCTACTTTCAGACGCAACAGGAATTTTTGGGTTTGGTCAATCCGTTCGCGAGATATGGGAGTTTGAAGCTAGAAATGGTTGAGAAGGCAACAAATTTTGCGCAATTCTGCTGCTCCAAACGCTTAACCAGAATGGCCTAGAGAAAAAATACACATACCGTTGTAATCGGGCTAGTTTCTACTTTCAGACGCAGCAGGAATTTTTGGGTTTGATCAATCCGTTCGCGACATATGGGAGTTTGAAGCTAAGAAATGGTTGAGAAGGCAACAAATTTTGCGCAATTCTGCTGCTCCAAACGCTTAACTAGAATGGCCTAGAGAAAAAATACACATACCGTTGTAATTGGGCGAGTGTCTACTTTCAGATGCAGGAGTAATTTTTGGGTTTGGTTAATCCGTTCGCGAGATATGGGAGTTTGAAGCTAAGAAATGGTTCAGCAGACAACAAATTTTTCCCACTTCTGCAGCTCCAAACACTTAACCAGAATGGCCTAGGGAAAAAATACACATACCGTTGTAATCGGACGAGTATCTACTTTCAGATGCAAGGGGAAATTTTGGGCTCGGTCAATCCGTACGCGAGATGTGGGACTTTGAAGCTAAGAAATGGTTGAGAAGACAACAAATTTTGCGCACTTCTGCTGCTCCAAACGCTTAACAAGAATGGCCTAGGGAAAAAATACACATACCGTTGTAATCGGGCGAGTTTCTACTTTCAGACGCAGCAGGAATTTTTGAGCTTGGTCAAACCGTTCGCGAGATATGGGAGTTTGAAGCTAAGAAATGGTTCAGCAGACAACAAATTTTTCCCACTTCTGCTGCTCCAAACGCTTAACCAGAATGGCCTAGGGAAAAAATACACATACCGTTGTAATCGGGCGAGTGTCTACTTTCAGATGCAGGAGTAATTTTTGGGTTTGGTTAATCCGTTCGCGAGATATGGAAGTTTGAAGCTAAGAAATGGTTCAGCAGACAACAAATTTTTCCCACTTCTGCTGCTCCAAACGCTTAACCAGAATGGCCTAGGGAAAAAATACACATACCGTTGTAATCGGGCGAGTATCTACTTTCAGATGCAAGGGGAATTTTTGGGCTCGGTCAATCCGTACGCGAGATATGGGAGTTTGAAGCTAAGAAATGGTTGAGATGGCAACAAATTTTGCGCACTTCTGCTGCTCCAAACGCTTAACAAGAATGGCCTAGGGAAAAAATACATATACCGTTGTAATCGGGCGAGTTTCTACTTTCAGACGCAGAAGGAATTTTTGGGTTTGGTCAATCCGTTCGCGAGAAATGGGAGTTTGAAGCTAAGAAATGGTTGAGAAGGCAACACATTTTTCGCAATTTTGCTGCTCCAAACGCTTAACCAGAATGGCCTAGGGAAAAAATACACATACCGCTGTAATCGGGCTAGTTTCTACTTTCAGACGCAGGAGTAATTTTTGGGTTTGGTTAATCCGTTCGCGAGATATGGGAGTTTGAAGCTAAGAAATGGTTCAGCAGACAACAAATTCTTCCCACTTCTGCTGCTCCAAACGCTTAACCAGAATGGCCTAGGGAAAAAATACACATACCGTTGTAATCGGGCGAGTATCTACTTTCAGATGCAGGAGTAATTTTTGGGTTTGGTTAATCCGTTCGCAAGAAATGGGAGTTTGAAGCTAAGAAATGGTTCAGCAGACAACAAATTTTGCGCACTTCTGCTGCTCCAAACGCTTAACCAGAATGGCCTAGGGAAAAAATACACATACCGTTGTAATCGGGCGAGTATCTACTTTCAGATGCAGGAGTTATTTTTGGGTTTGGTTAATCCGTTCCCAAGAAATGGGAGTTGGAAGCTAAGAAATGGTTCAGCAGACAACAAATTTTTCCCACTTCTGCTGCTCCAAACGCTTAACATGAATGGCCTTGGGAAAAAATACAGATACTGCTGTAATCGGGCGAGTGTCTACTTTCAGATGCAGGAGTAATTTTTGGGTTTGGTTAATCCGTTCGCGAGATATGGGAGTTTGAAGCTAAGAAATGGTTCAGCAGACAACAAATTTTTCCCACTTCTGCTGCTCCAAACGCTTAACCTGAATGGCCTAGGGAAAAAATACACATACCGTTGTAATCGGGCGAGTATCTACTTTCAGATGCAAGGGGAATTTTTAGGCTCGGTCAATCCGTACGCGAGATATGGGAGTTTGAAGCTAAGAAATGGTTGAGAATACAACAAATTTTGCGCACTTCTGCTGCTCCAAACGCTTAACAAGAATGGCCTAGGGAAAAATACATATACCTTTGTAATCGGGCGAGTTTCTACTTTCAGACGCAGCAGGAATTTTTGGGTTTGGTCAATCCGTTCGCGAGAAATGGGAGTTTGCATGTAAGAAATGGTTGAGAAGGCAACAAATTTTTCGCAATTCTGCTGCTCCAAACGCTTTACCAGAATGGCCTAGGGAAAAAATACATATACCGTTGCAATCGGGCGAGTATCTACTTTCAGATGCAGGAGTAATTTTTGGGTTTGTTCAATCCGTTCGCAAGATATGGGAGTTTGAGGCTAACAAATGGTTGAGAAGACAACAAATTTTGCGCACTTCTGCTGCTCCGAACGCTTAACAAGAATGGCCTAGGGAAAAATACATATATTGTTGTAATCGGGCGAGTTTCTACTTTCAGACGCAGCACGAATTTTTGGGCTCGGTCAATCCGTTCGCGAGATATGGGGTTTGAAGCTAAGAAATGGTTCAGCAGACAACAAATTTTGCGCACTTCTGCTGCTCCAAACGCTTAACCAGAAAGGCCTAGGGAAAAAATACACATACCGTTGCAATCGGGCGAGTATCTACTTTCAGATGCAGGAGTAATTTTTGGGTTTGTTTAATCCGTTCGTAAGATATGGGAGTTTGAAGCTAAGAAATGGTTCAGCAGACAACAAATTTTTCCCACTTCTGCTGCTCCAAACGCTTAACCAGAATGGCCTAGGGAAAAAATACACATACCGTTGTAATCGGGCGAGTATCTACTTTCAGATGCAAGGGGAATTTTTGGGCTCGGTCAATCCGTACGCGAGATATGGGTGTTTCAAGCTAAGAAATGGTTGAGACGGCAACAAATTTTGCGCACTTCTGCTGCTCCAAACGCTTAACCAGAATGGCCTAGGGAAAAAATACACATACCGCTGTAATCGGGCGAGTATCTACTTTCAGATGCAGGAGTAATTTTTGGGTTTGGTTAATCCGTTCTCAAGAAATGGGAGTTTGAAGCTAAGAAATGGTTCAGCAGACAACAAATTTTTCCCACTTCTGCTGCTCCAAACGCTTAACCTGAACGGCCTAGGGAAAAAATACACATACCATTGTAATCGGGCGAGTATCTACTTTCAGATGCAAGAGGAATTTTTGGGCTCGGTCAATCCGTTCGCGAGATATGGGGTTTGAAGCTAAGAAATGTTTGAGAAGGCAACAAATTTTTCGCAATGCTGCTGCTCCAAACGCTTAACCAGAATGGCCTAGGGAAAAAATACACATACCGTTGTAATCGGGCGAGTATCTACTTTCAGATGCAGGAGTAATTTTTGGGTTTTGTTAATCCGTTCGCGAGATATGGGAGTTTGAAGCTAAGAAATGGTTCAGCAGACAACAAATTTTTCGCACTTCTGCTGCTCCAAACGCTTAACCAGAATGGCCTAGGGAAAAAAAACACTTACCATTGTAATCGGGCGAGTTTCTATTTTCAGACGCAACAGGAATTTTTGGGGTTGTTCAATCCGTTCGCGAGATATGGGAGTTTGAAGCTAACAAATGGTTGAGAAGACAACAAATTTTGCGCAATTCTGCTGCTCCAAACGCTTAACCAGAATGGCCTAGGGAAAAAATACACATACCGCTGTAATCGGGCTAGTTTCTACTTTCAGACGCAGGAGTAATTTTTGGGTTTGGTTAATCCGTTCGCGAGATATGGGAGTTTGAAGCTAAGAAATGGTTCAGCAGACAACAAATTCTTCCCACTTCTGCTGCTCCAAACGCTTAACCAGAATGGCCTAGGGAAAAAATACACATACCGTTGTAATCGGGCGAGTATCTACTTTCAGATGCAGGAGTAATTTTTGGGTTTGGTTAATCCGTTCGCAAGAAATGGGAGTTTGAAGCTAAGAAATGGTTCAGCAGACAACAAATTTTGCGCACTTCTGCTGCTCCAAACGCTTAACCAGAATGGCCTAGGGAAAAAATACACATACCGTTGTAATCGGGCGAGTATCTACTTTCAGATGCAGGAGTTATTTTTGGGTTTGGTTAATCCGTTCCCAAGAAATGGGAGTTGGAAGCTAAGAAATGGTTCAGCAGACAACAAATTTTTCCCACTTCTGCTGCTCCAAACGCTTAACATGAATGGCCTTGGGAAAAAATACAGATACTGCTGTAATCGGGCGAGTGTCTACTTTCAGATGCAGGAGTAATTTTTGGGTTTGGTTAATCCGTTCGCGAGATATGGGAGTTTGAAGCTAAGAAATGGTTCAGCAGACAACAAATTTTTCCCACTTCTGCTGCTCCAAACGCTTAACCTGAATGGCCTAGGGAAAAAATACACATACCGTTGTAATCGGGCGAGTATCTACTTTCAGATGCAAGGGGAATTTTTAGGCTCGGTCAATCCGTACGCGAGATATGGGAGTTTGAAGCTAAGAAATGGTTGAGAATACAACAAATTTTGCGCACTTCTGCTGCTCCAAACGCTTAACAAGAATGGCCTAGGGAAAAATACATATACCTTTGTAATCGGGCGAGTTTCTACTTTCAGACGCAGCAGGAATTTTTGGGTTTGGTCAATCCGTTCGCGAGAAATGGGAGTTTGCATGTAAGAAATGGTTGAGAAGGCAACAAATTTTTCGCAATTCTGCTGCTCCAAACGCTTTACCAGAATGGCCTAGGGAAAAAATACATATACCGTTGCAATCGGGCGAGTATCTACTTTCAGATGCAGGAGTAATTTTTGGGTTTGTTCAATCCGTTCGCAAGATATGGGAGTTTGAGGCTAACAAATGGTTGAGAAGACAACAAATTTTGCGCACTTCTGCTGCTCCGAACGCTTAACAAGAATGGCCTAGGGAAAAATACATATATTGTTGTAATCGGGCGAGTTTCTACTTTCAGACGCAGCACGAATTTTTGGGCTCGGTCAATCCGTTCGCGAGATATGGGGTTTGAAGCTAAGAAATGGTTCAGCAGACAACAAATTTTGCGCACTTCTGCTGCTCCAAACGCTTAACCAGAAAGGCCTAGGGAAAAAATACACATACCGTTGCAATCGGGCGAGTATCTACTTTCAGATGCAGGAGTAATTTTTGGGTTTGTTTAATCCGTTCGTAAGATATGGGAGTTTGAAGCTAAGAAATGGTTCAGCAGACAACAAATTTTTCCCACTTCTGCTGCTCCAAACGCTTAACCAGAATGGCCTAGGGAAAAAATACACATACCGTTGTAATCGGGCGAGTATCTACTTTCAGATGCAAGGGGAATTTTTGGGCTCGGTCAATCCGTACGCGAGATATGGGTGTTTCAAGCTAAGAAATGGTTGAGACGGCAACAAATTTTGCGCACTTCTGCTGCTCCAAACGCTTAACCAGAATGGCCTAGGGAAAAAATACACATACCGCTGTAATCGGGCGAGTATCTACTTTCAGATGCAGGAGTAATTTTTGGGTTTGGTTAATCCGTTCTCAAGAAATGGGAGTTTGAAGCTAAGAAATGGTTCAGCAGACAACAAATTTTTCCCACTTCTGCTGCTCCAAACGCTTAACCTGAACGGCCTAGGGAAAAAATACACATACCATTGTAATCGGGCGAGTATCTACTTTCAGATGCAAGAGGAATTTTTGGGCTCGGTCAATCCGTTCGCGAGATATGGGGTTTGAAGCTAAGAAATGTTTGAGAAGGCAACAAATTTTTCGCAATGCTGCTGCTCCAAACGCTTAACCAGAATGGCCTAGGGAAAAAATACACATACCGTTGTAATCGGGCGAGTATCTACTTTCAGATGCAGGAGTAATTTTTGGGTTTTGTTAATCCGTTCGCGAGATATGGGAGTTTGAAGCTAAGAAATGGTTCAGCAGACAACAAATTTTTCGCACTTCTGCTGCTCCAAACGCTTAACCAGAATGGCCTAGGGAAAAAAAACACTTACCATTGTAATCGGGCGAGTTTCTATTTTCAGACGCAACAGGAATTTTTGGGGTTGTTCAATCCGTTCGCGAGATATGGGAGTTTGAAGCTAACAAATGGTTGAGAAGACAACAAATTTTGCGCAATTCTGCTGCTCCAAACGCTTAACCAGAATGGCCTAGGGAAAAAATACACTTACCTTTGTAATCGGGCGAGTTTCTACTTTGAGACGCAACAGGAATTTTTGGGTTTGGTCAATCCGTTCGCTCGATATGGGAGTTTGAAGCTAAGAAATGGTTGAGAAGGCAACAAATTTTGCGCAATTCTGCTGCTCCAAACGCTTAACCAGAATGGCCTAGAGAAAAAATACACATACCGTTGTAATCGGGCTAGTTTCTACTTTCAGACGCAGCAGGAATTTTTGGGCTTGGTCAAACCATTCGCGAGATATGGGACTTTGAAGCTAAGAATTGGTTGAGAAGACAGCAAATTTTGCGCAATTCTGCTGCTCCAAACGCTTAACCAGAATGGCCTAGGGGAAAAATACACATACCGTTCTAATGGGGCTAGTTTCTACTTTCAGACGCAGCAGGAATTTTTGGGCTTGTTCAAACCGTTCGCGAGATATGGGAGTTTGAATTTAAGAAATGGTTGTGAAGTCAACAAATTTTTCGCACTTCAGCTGCTCCAAACGCTTAACCAGAATGGGCTAGGGAAAAAATACACATACCGCTGTAATCGGGCGAGTATCTACTTTCAGATGCAGGAGTAATTTTTGGGTTTGGTTAATCCGTTCGCGAGATATGGGAGTTTGAAGCTAAGAAATGGTTCAGCAGACAACAAATTTTTCCCACTTCTGCTGCTCCAAACGCTTAACCAGAATGGCCTAGGGAAAAAATACACATACCGTTGTAATCGGGCGAGTATCTACTTTCAGATGCAAGGGGAAATTTTGGGCTCGGTCAATCCGTACGCGAGATATGGGAGTTTGAAGCTAAGAAATGGTTGAGAAGGCAACAAATTTTGCGCACTTCTGCTGCTCCAAACGCTTAACCAGAATGGCCTAGGGAAAAAATACACATACCGTTGTAATCGGGCGAGTATCTACTTTCAGATGCAGGAGTAATATTTGGGTTTGGTTAATCCGTTCGCAAGAAATGGGAGGTTGAAGCTAAGAAATGGTTCAGCAGACAACAAATTTTGCGCACTTCTGCTGCTCCAAACGCTTAACCAGAATGGCCTAGGGAAAAAATACACATACCGTTGTAATCGGGCGAGTATCTACTTTCAGATGCAGGAGTAACTTTTGGGTTTGGTTAATCCGTTCGCAAGAAATGGGAGTTTGAAGCTAAGAAATGGTTCAGCAGACAACAAATTTTTCCCACTTCTGCTGCTCCAAACGCTTAACCTGAAGGGCCTAGGGAAAAAATACACATACCGTTGTAATCGGGCGAGTATCTACTTTCAGATGCAAGAGGAATTTTTGGGCTCGGTCAATCCGATCGCGAGATATGGGAGTTTGAATTTAAGAAATGGTTGTGAAGTCAACAAATTTTTCGCACTTCAGCTGCTCCAAACGCTTAACCAGAATGGGCTAGGGAAAAAATACACATACCGCTGTAATCGGGCGAGTATCTACTTTCAGATGCAGGAGTAATTTTTGGGTTTGGTTAATCCGTTCGCGAGATATGGGAGTTTGAAGCTAAGAAATGGTTCAGCAGACAACAAATTTTTCCCACTTCTGCTGCTCCAAACGCTTAACCAGAATGGCCTAGGGAAAAAATACACATACCGTTGTAATCGGGCGAGTATCTACTTTCAGATGCAAGGGGAAATTTTGGGCTCGGTCAATCCGTACGCGAGATATGGGAGTTTGAAGCTAAGAAATGGTTGAGAAGGCAACAAATTTTGCGCACTTCTGCTGCTCCAAACGCTTAACCAGAATGGCCTAGGGAAAAAATACACATACCGTTGTAATCGGGCGAGTATCTACTTTCAGATGCAGGAGTAATTTTTGGGTTTGGTTAATCCGTTCGCAAGAAATGGGAGGTTGAAGCTAAGAAATGGTTCAGCAGACAACAAATTTTGCGCACTTCTGCTGCTCCAAACGCTTAACCAGAATGGCCTAGGGAAAAAATACACATACCGTTGTAATCGGGCGAGTATCTACTTTCAGATGCAGGAGTAATTTTTGGGTTTGGTTAATCCGTTCGCAAGAAATGGGAGTTTGAAGCTAAGAAATGGTTCAGCAGACAACAAATTTTTCCCACTTCTGCTGCTCCAAACGCTTAACCTGAAGGGCCTAGGGAAAAAATACACATACCGTTGTAATCGGGCGAGTATCTACTTTCAGATGCAAGAGGAATTTTTGGGCTCGGTCAATCCGATCGCGAGATATGGGGTGTGAAGCTAAGAAATGTTTGAGAAGGCAACAAATTTTTCGCAATTCTGCTGCTCCAAACGCTTAACCAGAATGGCCTAGGGAAAAAATACACATACCGTTGTAATCGGGCGAGTATCTACTTTCAGATGCAGGAGTAATTTTTGGGTTTGGTTAATCCGTTCGCAAGAAATGGGAGTTTGAAGCTAAGAAATGGTTCAGCAGACAACAAATTTTTCCCACTTCTGCTGCTCCAAACGCTTAACCAGAATGGCCTAGGGAAAAAATACACTTACCTTTGTAATCGGGTGAGTTTCTACTTTGAGACGCAACAGGAATTTTTGGGCTTGGTCAATCCGTTCGCTCGATATGGGAGTTTGAAGCTAAGAAATGGTTGAGAAGGCAACAAATTTTTCGCAATTCTGCTGCTCCAAACGCTTTACCAGAATGGCCTAGGGGAAAAATACATATACCGTTGTAATCGGGCGAGTATCTACTTTCAGATGCAAGGGGAAATTTTGGGCTCGGTCAATCCGTTCGCGAGATATGGGAGTTTGAGGCTAACAAATGGTTGAGAAGACAACAAATTTTGCGCACTTCTGCTGCTCCAAACGCTTAACCAGAATGGCCTAGGGGAAAAATACACATACCGTTGTAATGGGGCTAGTTTCTACTTTCAGACGCAGCAGGAATTTTTGGGCTTGGTCAAACCGTTCGCGAGATATGGGAGTTTGAATTTAAGAAATGGTTGTGAAGTCAACAAATTTTTCGCACTTCAGCTGCTCCAAACGCTTAACCAGAATGGGCTAGGGAAAAAATACACATACCGCTGTAATCGGGCGAGTATCTACTTTCAGATGCAGGAGTAATTTTTGGGTTTGGTTAATCCGTTCGCGAGATATGGGAGTTTGAAGCTAAGAAATGGTTGTGAAGTCAACAAATTTTTCGCACTTCTGCTGCTCCAAACGCTTAACCAGAATGGGCTAGGGTAAAAATACACATACCGTTGTAATCGGGCGAGTATCTACTTTCAGATGCAAGGGGAAATTTTGGGCTCGGTCAATCCGTACGCGAGATATGGGAGTTTGAAGCTAAGAAATGGTTGAGAAGGCAACAAATTTTGCGCACTTCTGCTGCTCCAAACGCTCAACCAGAATGGCCTAGGGAAAAAATACACATACCGTTGTAATCGGGCGAGTATCTACTTTCAGATGCAGGAGTAATTTTTGGGTTTGGTTAATCCGTTCGCAAGAAATGGGAGTTTGAAGCTAAGAAATGGTTCAGCAGACAACAAATTTTGCGCACTTCTGCTGCTCCAAACGCTTAACCAGAATGGCCTAGGGAAAAAATACACATACCGTTGTAATCGGGCGAGTATCTACTTTCAGATGCAGGAGTAATTTTTGGGTTTGGTTAATCCGTTCGCAAGAAATGGGAGTTTGAAGCTAAGAAATGGTTCAGCAGACAACAAATTTTTCCCACTTCTGCTGCTCCAAACGCTTAACCTGAAGGGCCTAGGGAAAAAATACACATACCGTTGTAATCGGGCGAGTATCTACTTTCAGATGCAAGAGGAATTTTTGGGCTCGGTCAATCCGATCGCGAGATATGGGGTGTGAAGCTAAGAAATGTTTGAGAAGGCAACAAATTTTTCGCAATTCTGCTGCTCCAAACGCTTAACCAGAATGGCCTAGGGAAAAAATACACATACCGTTGTAATCGGGCGAGTATCTACTTTCAGATGCAGGAGTAATTTTTGGGTTTGGTTAATCCGTTCGCAAGAAATGGGAGTTTGAAGCTAAGAAATGGTTCAGCAGACAACAAATTTTTCCCACTTCTGCTGCTCCAAACGCTTAACCAGAATGGCCTAGGGAAAAAATACACTTACCTTTGTAATCGGGTGAGTTTCTACTTTGAGACGCAACAGGAATTTTTGGGCTTGGTCAATCCGTTCGCTCGATATGGGAGTTTGAAGCTAAGAAATGGTTGAGAAGGCAACAAATTTTTCGCAATTCTGCTGCTCCAAACGCTTTACCAGAATGGCCTAGGGAAAAAATACATATACCGTTGTAATCGGGCGAGTATCTACTTTCAGATGCAGGAGTAATTTTTGGGTTTGTTCAATCCGTTCGCGAGATATGGGAGTTTGAGGCTAACAAATGGTTGAGAAGACAACAAATTTTGCGCACTTCTGCTGCTCCAAACGCTTAACCAGAATGGCCTAGGGGAAAAATACACATACCGTTGTAATGGGGCTAGTTTCTACTTTCAGACGCAGCAGGAATTTTTGGGCTTGGTCAAACCGTTCGCGAGATATGGGAGTTTGAATTTAAGAAATGGTTGTGAAGTCAACAAATTTTTCGCACTTCTGCTGCTCCAAACGCTTAACCAGAATGGGCTAGGGTAAAAATACACATACCGTTGTAATCGGGCGAGTATCTACTTTCAGATGCAGGAGTAATTTTTGGGTTTGGTTAATCCGTTCGCGAGATATGGGAGTATGAAGCTAAGAAATGGTTCAGCAGACAACAAATTTTGCGCACTTCTGCTGCTGCAAACGCTTAACAAGAATGGCCTAGGGAAAAATACATATACCCTTGTAATCGGGCGAGTTTCTACTTTCAGACGCAGCAGGAATTTTTGGGCTCGGTCAATCCGTTCGCGAGATATGGGGTTTGAAGCTAAGAAATGTTTGAGAAGGCAACAAATTCTTCGCACTTCTGCTGCTCCAAACGCTTAACCAGAATGTTCTAGGGAAAAAATACACATACCGTTGTAATCGGGCTAGTTTCTACTTTCAGACGCAGCAAGAATTTTTGGGCTTGGTCAAACCGTTCGCGAGATATGGGACTTTGAAGCTAAGAATTGGTTGAGAAGACAACAAATTTTGCGCAATTCAGCTGCTCCAAACGCTTAACCAGAATGGCCTATAGAAAAAATACACATACCGTTGTAATCGGGCTAGTTTCTACTTTCAGACGCAGCAGTAATGTTTGGGCTTGGTCAAACCGTTCGCGAGATATGGGAGTTTGAGGCTATCAAATGGTTGAGAAGACAACAAATTTTGCGCACTTCTGCTGCTCCAAACGCTTAACAAGAATGGCCTAGGGAAAAATACATATACCGTTGTAATCGGGCGAGTTTCTACTTCAGACGCAGCAGGAATTTTTTGGCTCGGTCAATCCGTTCGCGAGATATGGGGTTTGAAGCTAAGAATTGGTTGAGAAGACAACAAATTTTGCGCAATTCTGCTGCTCCAAACGCTTAACCAGAATGGCCTAGGGGAAAAATACACATACCGTTGTAACGGGGCTAGTTTCTACTTTCAGACGCAGCAGGAATTTTTGGGCTTGGTCAAACCGTTCGCGAGATATGGGAGTTTGAATTTAAGAAATGGTTGTGAAGTCAACAAATTTTTCGCACTTCTGCTGCTCCAAACGCTTAACCAGAATGGGCTAGGGAAAAAATACACATACCGTTGTAATCGGGCGAGTATCTACTTTCAGATGCAGGAGTAATTTTTGGGTTTGGTTAATCCGTTCGCAAGAAATGGGAGTTTGAAGCTAAGAAATGGTTCAGCAGACAACAAATTTTTCTCACTTCTGCTGCTCCAAACGCTTAACCAGAATGGCCTAGGGAAAAAATACACATACCGTTGTAATCGGGCGAGTTTCTACTTTCAGACGCAGCAGGACTTTTTGGGTTTGGTCAATCCGTTCGCGAGAAATGGGAGTCTGAAGCTAAGAAATGGTTGAGAAGGCAACAAATTTTGCGCAATTCTGCTGCTCCAAACGCTTAACCAGAATGGCCTAGAGAAAAAATACACATACCGTTGTAATCGGGCTAGTTTCTACTTTCAGACGCAGCAGGAATTTTTGGGCTTGGTCAAACCGTTCGCGAGATATGGGACTTTGAAGCTAAGAATTGGTTGAGAAGACAACAAATTTTGCGCAATTCTGCTGCTCCAAACGCTTAACCAGAGTGGCCTAGGGAAAAAATACACATACCGTTGTAATCGGGCGAGAATCTACTTTCAGATGCAGGAGTAATTTTTGGGTTTGGTTAATCCGTTCGCGAGATATGGGAGTTTGAATCTAAGAAATGGTTCAGCAGACAACAAATTTTTCCCACTTCTGCTGCTCCAAACGCTTAACCAGAATGGCCTAGGGGAAAAATACACATACCGTTGTAATCGGGCGAGTATCTACTTTCAGATGCAAGAGGAATTTTTGGGCTCGGTCAATCCGTTCGCGAGATATGGGCTTTGAAGATAAGAAATGGTTGAGAAGGCAACAAATTGTTCGCAATTCTGCTGCTCCAAACGCTTAACCAGGATGGCGTAGGGAAAAAATACATGTACCGTTGTAATCGGGCGAGTTTCTACTTTCAGACGCAGCAGGAATTTTTGGGTTTGGTCAATCCGTTCGCGAGATATGGGAGTTTGAAGCTAAGAAATGGTTGAGAAGACAACAAACTTTGCGCACTTCTGCTCCTCCAAACGCTCAACAAGAATGGCCTAGGGAAGAAACACACATACCGTTGTAATCGGGCGAGTTTCTACTTTCATACGCAGCAGGAATTTTTGGGTTTGATCAATCCGTTCGCGACAAATGGGAGTTTGAAGCTAAGAAATGGTTCAGCAGACAACAAATTTTGCGCACTTCTGCTGCTCCAAACGCTTAACCAGAATGGCCTAGGGAAAAAATACACATACCGTTGTAATCGGGCGAGTATCTACTTTCAGATGCAGGAGTAATTTTTGGGTTTGGTTAATCCGTTCGCAAGAAATGGGAGTTTGAAGCTAAGAAATGGTTCAGCAGACAACAAATTTTTCCCACTTCTGCTGCTCCAAACGCTTAACCTGAAGGGCCTAGGGAAAAAATACACATACCGTTGTAATCGGGCGAGTATCTACTTTCAGATGCAAGAGGAATTTTTGGGCTCGGTCAATCCGATCGCGAGATATGGGGTGTGAAGCTAAGAAATGTTTGAGAAGGCAACAAATTTTTCGCAATTCTGCTGCTCCAAACGCTTAACCAGAATGGCCTAGGGAAAAAATACACATACCGTTGTAATCGGGCGAGTATCTACTTTCAGATGCAGGAGTAATTTTTGGGTTTGGTTAATCCGTTCGCAAGAAATGGGAGTTTGAAGCTAAGAAATGGTTCAGCAGACAACAAATTTTTCCCACTTCTGCTGCTCCAAACGCTTAACCAGAATGGCCTAGGGAAAAAATACACTTACCTTTGTAATCGGGTGAGTTTCTACTTTGAGACGCAACAGGAATTTTTGGGCTTGGTCAATCCGTTCGCTCGATATGGGAGTTTGAAGCTAAGAAATGGTTGAGAAGGCAACAAATTTTTCGCAATTCTGCTGCTCCAAACGCTTTACCAGAATGGCCTAGGGAAAAAATACATATACCGTTGTAATCGGGCGAGTATCTACTTTCAGATGCAGGAGTAATTTTTGGGTTTGTTCAATCCGTTCGCGAGATATGGGAGTTTGAGGCTAACAAATGGTTGAGAAGACAACAAATTTTGCGCACTTCTGCTGCTCCAAACGCTTAACCAGAATGGCCTAGGGGAAAAATACACATACCGTTGTAATGGGGCTAGTTTCTACTTTCAGACGCAGCAGGAATTTTTGGGCTTGGTCAAACCGTTCGCGAGATATGGGAGTTTGAATTTAAGAAATGGTTGTGAAGTCAACAAATTTTTCGCACTTCAGCTGCTCCAAACGCTTAACCAGAATGGGCTAGGGAAAAAATACACATACCGCTGTAATCGGGCGAGTATCTACTTTCAGATGCAGGAGTAATTTTTGGGTTTGGTTAATCCGTTCGCGAGATATGGGAGTTTGAAGCTAAGAAATGGTTCAGCAGACAACAAATTTTTCCCACTTCTGCTGCTCCAAACGCTTAACCAGAATGGCCTAGGGAAAAAATACACATACCGTTGTAATCGGGCGAGTATCTACTTTCAGATGCAAGGGGAAATTTTGGGCTCGGTCAATCCGTACGCGAGATATGGGAGTTTGAAGCTAAGAAATGGTTGAGAAGGCAACAAATTTTGCGCACTTCTGCTGCTCCAAACGCTTAACCAGAATGGCCTAGGGAAAAAATACACATACCGTTGTAATCGGGCGAGTATCTACTTTCAGATGCAGGAGTAATTTTTGGGTTTGGTTAATCCGTTCGCAAGAAATGGGAGTTTGAAGCTAAGAAATGGTTCAGCAGACAACAAATTTTGCGCACTTCTGCTGCTCCAAACGCTTAACCAGAATGGCCTAGGGAAAAAATACACATACCGTTGTAATCGGGCGAGTATCTACTTTCAGATGCAGGAGTAATTTTTGGGTTTGGTTAATCCGTTCGCAAGAAATGGGAGTTTGAAGCTAAGAAATGGTTCAGCAGACAACAAATTTTTCCCACTTCTGCTGCTCCAAACGCTTAACCTGAAGGGCCTAGGGAAAAAATACACATACCGTTGTAATCGGGCGAGTATCTACTTTCAGATGCAAGAGGAATTTTTGGGCTCGGTCAATCCGATCGCGAGATATGGGGTGTGAAGCTAAGAAATGTTTGAGAAGGCAACAAATTTTTCGCAATTCTGCTGCTCCAAACGCTTCACCAGAATGGCCTAGGGAAAAAATACACATACCGTTGTAATCGGGCGAGTATCTACTTTCAGATGCAGGAGTAATTTTTGGGTTTGGTTAATCCGTTCGCAAGAAATGGGAGTTTGAAGCTAAGAAATGGTTCAGCAGACAACAAATTTTTCCCACTTCTGCTGCTCCAAACGCTTAACCAGAATGGCCTAGGGAAAAAATACACTTACCTTTGTAATCGGGTGAGTTTCTACTTTGAGACGCAACAGGAATTTTTGGGCTTGGTCAATCCGTTCGCTCGATATGGGAGTTTGAAGGTAAGAAATGGTTGAGAAGGCAACAAATTTTTCGCAATTCTGCTGCTCCAAACGCTTTACCAGAATGGCCTAGGGAAAAAATACATATACCGTTGTAATCGGGCGAGTATCTACTTTCAGATGCAGGAGTAATTTTTGGGTTTGTTCAATCCGTTCGCGAGATATGGGAGTTTGAGGCTAACAAATGGTTGAGAAGACAACAAATTTTGCGCACTTCTGCTGCTCCAAACGCTTAACCAGAATGGCCTAGGGGAAAAATACACATACCGTTGTAATGGGGCTAGTTTCTACTTTCAGACGCAGCAGGAATTTTTGGGCTTGGTCAAACCGTTCGCGAGATATGGGAGTTTGAATTTAAGAAATGGTTGTGAAGTCAACAAATTTTTCGCACTTCTGCTGCTCCAAACGCTTAACCAGAATGGGCTAGGGTAAAAATACACATACCGTTGTAATCGGGCGAGTATCTACTTTCAGATGCAGGAGTAATTTTTGGGTTTGGTTAATCCGTTCGCGAGATATGGGAGTATGAAGCTAAGAAATGGTTCAGCAGACAACAAATTTTGCGCACTTCTGCTGCTCCAAACGCTTAACAAGAATGGCCTAGGGAAAAATACATATACCCTTGTAATCGGGCGAGTTTCTACTTTCAGACGCAGCAGGAATTTTTGGGCTCGGTCAATCCGTTCGCGAGATATGGGGTTTGAAGCTAAGAAATGTTTGAGAAGGCAACAAATTCTTCGCACTTCTGCTGCTCCAAACGCTTAACCAGAATGTTCTAGGGAAAAAATACACATACCGTTGTAATCGGGCTAGTTTCTACTTTCAGACGCAGCAAGAATTTTTGGGCTTGGTCAAACCGTTCGCGAGATATGGGACTTTGAAGCTAAGAATTGGTTGAGAAGACAACAAATTTTGCGCAATTCAGCTGCTCCAAACGCTTAACCAGAATGGCCTATAGAAAAAATACACATACCGTTGTAATCGGGCTAGTTTCTACTTTCAGACGCAGCAGGAATGTTTGGGCTTGGTCAAACCGTTCGCGAGATATGGGAGTTTGAGGCTATCAAATGGTTGAGAAGACAACAAATTTTGCGCACTTCTGCTGCTCCAAACGCTTAACAAGAATGGCCTAGGGAAAAATACATATACCGTTGTAATCGGGCGAGTTTCTACTTCAGACGCAGCAGGAATTTTTTGGCTCGGTCAATCCGTTCGCGAGATATGGGGTTTGAAGCTAAGAATTGGTTGAGAAGACAACAAATTTTGCGCAATTCTGCTGCTCCAAACGCTTAACCAGAATGGCCTAGGGGAAAAATACACATACCGTTGTAACGGGGCTAGTTTCTACTTTCAGACGCAGCAGGAATTTTTGGGCTTGGTCAAACCGTTCGCGAGATATGGGAGTTTGAATTTAAGAAATGGTTGTGAAGTCAACAAATTTTTCGCACTTCTGCTGCTCCAAACGCTTAACCAGAATGGGCTAGGGAAAAAATACACATACAGTTGTAATCGGGCGAGTATCTACTTTCAGATGCAGGAGTAATTTTTGGGTTTGGTTAATCCGTTCGCAAGAAATGGGAGTTTGAAGCTAAGAAATGGTTCAGCAGACAACAAATTTTTCTCACTTCTGCTGCTCCAAACGCTTAACCAGAATGGCCTAGGGAAAAAATACACATACCGTTGTAATCGGGCGAGTATCTACTTTCAGATGCAGGAGTAATTTTTGGGTTTGGTTAATCCGTTCGCGAGATATGGGAGTTTGAAGCTAAGAAATGGTTCAGCAGACAACAAATTTTTCGCACTTCTGCTGCTCCAAACGCTTAACCTGAATGGCCTAGGGAAAAAATACACATACCGTTGTAATCGGGCTAGTTTCTACTTTCAGACGCAGCAGGAATTTTTGGGCTTGGTCAAACCGTTCGCGAGATATGGGACTTTGAAGCTAAGAATTGGTTGAGAAGACAACAAATTTTGCGCAATTCTGCTGCTCCAAACGCTTAACCAGAATGGCCTAGAGAAAAAATACACATACCGTTGTAATCGGGCTAGTTTCTACTTTCAGACGCAGCAGGAATTTTTGGGCTTGGTCAAACCGTTCGCGAGATATGGGACTTTGAAGCTAAGAATTGGTTGAGAAGACAACAAATTTTGCGCAATTCTGCTGCTCCAAACGCTTAACCAGAGTGGCCTAGGGAAAAAATACACATACCGTTGTAATCGGGCGAGAATCTACTTTCAGATGCAGGAGTAATTTTTGGGTTTGGTTAATCCGTTCGCGAGATATGGGAGTTTGAATCTAAGAAATGGTTCAGCAGACAACAAATTTTTCCCACTTCTGCTGCTCCAAACGCTTAACCAGAATGGCCTAGGGGAAAAATACACATACCGTTGTAATCGGGCGAGTATCTACTTTCAGATGCAAGAGGAATTTTTGGGCTCGGTCAATCCGTTCGCGAGATATGGGCTTTGAAGATAAGAAATGGTTGAGAAGGCAACAAATTGTTCGCAATTCTGCTGCTCCAAACGCTTAACCAGGATGGCCTAGGGAAAAAATACATGTACCGTTGTAATCGGGCGAGTTTCTACTTTCAGACGCAGCAGGAATTTTTGGGTTTGGTCAATCCGTTCGCGAGAAATGGGAGTTTGAAGCTAAGAAATGGTTGAGAAGGCAACAAATTTTTCGCACTTCTGCTGCTCCAAACGCTTAACCAGAATGGCCTAGGGAAAACACACACATACCGTTGCAATCGGGCTAGTTTCTACTTTCAGACGCAGCAGGAATTTTTGGGCTTGGTCAAACCGTTCGCGAGATATGGGACTTTGAAGCTAAGAAATGGTTGAGAAGGCAACAAATTTTGCGCAATTCTGCTGCTCCAAACGCTTAACCAGAATGGCCTAGGGAAAAAATTCACATACCGTTGTAATCGGGCTAGTTTCTACTTTCAGACGCAGCTGGAGTTTTTGAGTTTGGTCAAACCGTTCGCGAGATATGGGAGTTTGAAGCTAAGAAATGGTTGAGAAGACAACAAACTTTGCGCACTTCTGCTCCTCCAAACGCTCAACAAGAATGGCCTAGGGAAGAAACACACATACCGTTGTAATCGGGCGAGTTTCTACTTTCATACGCAGCAGGAATTTTTGGGTTTGATCAATCCGTTCGCCAGATATAGGAGTTTGAAGCTAAGAAATGGTTGAGAAGGCAACAAATTTTGCGCAACTCTGCTGCTCCAAACGCTTAACAAGAATGGCCTAGGGAAAAAATTCACATACCGTTGTAATCGGGCGAGTATCTACTTTCAGATGGCAGAGGAATTTTTGGGTTTGATCAATCCGTTCGCGACATATGGGAGTTTGAATCTAAGAAATGGTTGAGAAGACAACAAATTTTGCGCACTTCTGCTGCTCCAAACACTTAACTAGAATGGCCTAGAGAAAAAATACACATACCGTTGTAATCGGGCGAGTGTCTACTTTCAGATGCAGGAGTAATTTTTGGGTTTGGTTAATCCGTTCGCGAGATATGGGAGTTTGAAGCTAAGAAATGGTTCAGCAGACAACAAATTTTTCCCACTTCTGCTGCTCCAAACGCTTAACCAGAATGGCCTAGGGAAAAAATACACATACCGTTGTAATCGGGCGAGTATCTACTTTCAGATGCAAGGGGAATTTTTGGGCTCGGTCAATCCGTACACGAGATATGGGAGTTTGAAGCTAAGAAATGGTTGAGAAGGCAACAAATTTTACGCACTTCTGCTGCTCCAAACCCTTAACCAGAATGGCCTAGGGAAAAAATACATATACCATTGTAATCGGGCGAGTTTCTACATTCAGACGCAGAAGGAATTTTCGGGTTTGGTCAATCCGTTCGCGAGAAATGGGAGTTTGAAGCTAAGAAATGGTTGAGAAGGCAACACATTTTTCGCACTTCTGCTGCTCCAAACGCTTAACCTGAATGGCCTAGGGAAAAAATACACATACCGTTGTAATCGGGCTAGTTTCTACTTTCAGACGCAGCAGGAATTTTTGGGCTTGGTCAAACCGTTCGCGAGATATGGGACTTTGAAGCTAAGAATTGGTTGAGAAGACAACAAATTTTGCGCAATTCTGCTGCTCCAAACGCTTAACCAGAATGGCCTAGAGAAAAAATACACATACCGTTGTAATCGGGCTAGTTTCTACTTTCAGACGCAGCAGGAATTTTTGGGCTTGGTCAAACCGTTCGCGAGATATGGGACTTTGAAGCTAAGAATTGGTTGAGAAGACAACAAATTTTGCGCAATTCTGCTGCTCCAAACGCTTAACCAGAGTGGCCTAGGGAAAAAATACACATACCGTTGTAATCGGGCGAGAATCTACTTTCAGATGCAGGAGTAATTTTTGGGTTTGGTTAATCCGTTCGCGAGATATGGGAGTTTGAATCTAAGAAATGGTTCAGCAGACAACAAATTTTTCCCACTTCTGCTGCTCCAAACGCTTAACCAGAATGGCCTAGGGGAAAAATACACATACCGTTGTAATCGGGCGAGTATCTACTTTCAGATGCAAGAGGAATTTTTGGGCTCGGTCAATCCGTTCGCGAGATATGGGCTTTGAAGATAAGAAATGGTTGAGAAGGCAACAAATTGTTCGCAATTCTGCTGCTCCAAACGCTTAACCAGGATGGCCTAGGGAAAAAATACATGTACCGTTGTAATCGGGCGAGTTTCTACTTTCAGACGCAGCAGGAATTTTTGGGTTTGGTCAATCCGTTCGCGAGAAATGGGAGTTTGAAGCTAAGAAATGGTTGAGAAGGCAACAAATTTTTCGCACTTCTGCTGCTCCAAACGCTTAACCAGAATGGCCTAGGGAAAACACACACATACCGTTGCAATCGGGCTAGTTTCTACTTTCAGACGCAGCAGGAATTTTTGGGCTTGGTCAAACCGTTCGCGAGATATGGGACTTTGAAGCTAAGAAATGGTTGAGAAGGCAACAAATTTTGCGCAATTCTGCTGCTCCAAACGCTTAACCAGAATGGCCTAGGGAAAAAATTCACATACCGTTGTAATCGGGCTAGTTTCTACTTTCAGACGCAGCTGGAGTTTTTGAGTTTGGTCAAACCGTTCGCGAGATATGGGAGTTTGAAGCTAAGAAATGGTTGAGAAGACAACAAATTTTGCGCACTTCTGCTGCTCCAAACACTTAACTAGTATGGCCTAGAGAAAAAATACACATACCGTTGTAATCGGGCGAGTGTCTACTTTCAGATGGCAGAGGAATTTTTGGGTTTGATCAATCCGTTCGCCAGATATAGGAGTTTGAAGCTAAGAAATGGTTGAGAAGGCAACAAATTTTGCGCAACTCTGCTGCTCCAAACGCTTAACAAGAATGGCCTAGGGAAAAAATTCACATACCGTTGTAATCGGGCGAGTATCTACTTTCAGATGGCAGAGGAATTTTTGGGTTTGATCAATCCGTTCGCGACATATGGGAGTTTGAATCTAAGAAATGGTTGAGAAGACAACAAATTTTGCGCACTTCTGCTGCTCCAAACACTTAACTAGAATGGCCTAGAGAAAAAATACACATACCGTTGTAATCGGGCGAGTGTCTACTTTCAGATGCAGGAGTAATTTTTGGGTTTGGTTAATCCGTTCGCGAGATATGGGAGTTTGAAGCTAAGAAATGGTTCAGCAGACAACAAATTTTTCCCACTTCTGCTGCTCCAAACGCTTAACCAGAATGGCCTAGGGAAAAAATACACATACCGTTGTAATCGGGCGAGTATCTACTTTCAGATGCAAGGGGAATTTTTGGGCTCGGTCAATCCGTACACGAGATATGGGAGTTTGAAGCTAAGAAATGGTTGAGAAGGCAACAAATTTTACGCACTTCTGCTGCTCCAAACCCTTAACCAGAATGGCCTAGGGAAAAAATACATATACCATTGTAATCGGGCGAGTTTCTACATTCAGACGCAGAAGGAATTTTCGGGTTTGGTCAATCCGTTCGCGAGAAATGGGAGTTTGAAGCTAAGAAATGGTTGAGAAGGCAACACATTTTTCGCACTTCTGCTGCTCCAAACGCTTAACCAGAATGGCCTAGGGAAAAAATACACATACCGTTGTAATCGGGCTAGTTTCTACTTTCAGACGCAGCAGGAATTTTTGGATTTGATCTATCCGTTCGCGAGATATGGGAGTTTGAAGCTAAGAAATGGTTGAGAAGGCAACAAATTTTACGCACTTCTGCTGCTCCAAACGCTTAACCAGAATGGCCTGGGAAAAAATACACATACCGTTGTAATCGGGCTAGTTTCTACTTTCAGACGCAGCAGGAATTTTTGGATTTGATCTATCCGTTCGCGAGAAATGGGAGTTTGAAGCTAAGAAATGGTTGAGAAGGCAACACACTTTTCGCAATTCTGCTGCTCCAAACGCTTAACCAGAATGGCCTAGGGAAAAAATACACATACCGTTGTAATAGGGCGAGTTTCTACTTTCAGACGCAGCAGGAATTTTTGGGTTTGATCAATCCGTTCGCCAGATATAGGAGTTTGAAGCTAAGAAATGGTTGAGAAGTTAACAAATTTTGCGCAATTCTGCTGCTCCAAACGCGTAACAAGAATGGCCTAGGGAAAAAATAGACATACCGTTGTAATCGGGCGAGTATCAACTCTCAGATGCAAGAGGAATTTTTGGGCTCGGTCAATCCGTACGCGAGATATGGGAGTTTGAAGCTAAGAAATGGTTGAGAAGGCAACACACTTTTCGCAATTCTGCTGCTCCAAACGCTTAACCAGAATGGCCTAGGGAAAAAATACACATACCGTTGTAATAGGGCGAGTTTCTACTTTCAGACGCAGCAGGAATTTTTGGGCTTGGTCAAACCGTTCGCGAGATATGGGAGTTTGAAGGTAAGAACTGGTTGAGAAGGCAACAAATTTTTCGCAATTCTGCTGCTCCAAACGCTTAACCAGAATGGCCTAGGGAAAAAATACACATACCGTTGTAATCGGGCTAGTTTCTACTTTCAGACGCAGCAGGAATTTTTGGGCTTGGTCAAACCGTTCGCGAGAAATGGGAGTTTGAAGCTAAGAAATGGTTGAGAAGACAACAAATTTTGCGCAATTCTGCAGCTCCAAACGCTTAACCAGAATGCCCTAGGGAAAAAATTCACATACCGTTGTAATCGGGCTAGTTTCTACTTTCAGACGCAGCTGGAATTTTTGAGTTTGGTCAAACCGTTCGCGAGATACGGGAGTTTGAAGCTAAGAAATGGTTGAGAAGACAACAAATTTTGCGCAATTCTGCAGCTCCAAACGCTTAACCAGAATGGCCTAGGGAAAAAATTCACATACCGTTGTAATCGTGCTAGTTTCTACTTTCAGTCGCAGCTGGAATTTTTGAGTTTGGTCAAACCGTTCGCGAGATATGGGAGTTTGAAGCTAAGAAATGGTTGAGAAGACAACAAACTTTGCGCACTTCTGCTGCTCCAAACGCTTAACAAGAATGGCCTAGGGAAAAAATACACATACCGTTGTAATCGGGCGAGTTTCTACTTTCAGACGCAGCAGGAATTTTTGGGTTTGATCAATCCGTTCGCCAGATATAGGAGTTTGAAGCTAAGAAATGGTTGAGAAGTTAACAAATTTTGCGCAATTCTGCTGCTCCAAACGCGTAACAAGAATGGCCTAGGGAAAAAATACACACACCGTTGTAATCGGGCGAGTTTCTACTTTCAGACGCAGCAGGAATTTTTGGGTTTGATCAATCCGTTCGCGACATATGGGAGTTTGAAGCTAAGAAACGGTTGAGAGGGCAACAAATTTTGGCAACTTCTGCTGCTCCAAACGCTTAACCAGAATGGCCTAGGGAAAAAATTCACATACCTTTGTAATCGGGCTAGTTTCTACTTTCAGACGCAGCAGGAATTTTGAGCTTGGTCAAACCGTTCGCGAGATATGGGAGTTTGAAACTAAGAAATGGTTGAGAAGACAACAAATTTTGTGCACTTCTGCTGCTCCAAACGCTTAACAAGAATGGCCTAGGGAAAAAATACACACACCGTTGTAATCGGGCGAGTTTCTATTTTCAGACGCAGCAGGAATTTTTGGGTTTGATCAATCCGTTCGCCAGATATAGGAGTTTGAAGCTAAGAAATGGTTGAGAAGGCAACAAATTTTGCGCACTTCTGCTGCTCCAAACGCTTAACAAGAATGGCCTAGGGAAAAAATACACACACCGTTGTAATCGGGCGAGTTTCTACTTTCAGACGCAGCAGGAATTTTTGGGTTTGATCAATCCGTTCGCCAGATATAGGAGTTTGAAGCTAAGAAATGGTTGAGAAGGCAACAAATTTTGCGCACTTCTGCTGCTCCAAACGCTTAACAAGAATGGCCTAGGGAAAAAATACACACACCGTTGTAATCGGGCGAGTTTCTACTTTCAGACGCAGCAGGAATTTTTGGGTTTGATCAATCCGTTCGCGACATATGGGAGTTTGAAGCTAAGAAACGGTTGAGAAGGCAACAAATTTTTCGCAATTCTGCTGCTCGAAACGCTTAACCAGAATGGCCTAGGGAAAAAATACACATACCGTTGTAATCGGGCTAGTCTCTACTTTCAGGCGCAGCAGGAATTTTTGGGCTTGGTCAAACCGTTCGCGAGAGATGGGACTTTGAATCTAAGAAATGGTTGAGAAGACAACAAATTTTGCGCACTTCTGCTGCTCCAACGCTTAACAAGAATGGCCTAGGGAAAAAATACACATACCGTTGTAATCGGGCGAGTTTCTACTTTCAGACGCAGCAGGAATTTTTGGATTTGACCAATCCGTTCGCGAGATATGGGAGTTTGAAGCTAAGAAATGGTTGAGAAGGCAACAAATTTTGCGCAATTCTGCAGCTCCAAACGCTTAACCAGAATGGCCTAGGGAAAAAATTCACATACCGTTGTAATCGGGCTAGTTTCTACTTTCAGTCGCAGCTGGAATTTTTGAGTTTGGTCAAACCGTTCGCGAGATACGGGAGTTTGAAGCTAAGAAATGGTTGAGAAGACAACAAATTTTGCGCAATTCTGCAGCTCCAAACGCTTAACCAGAATGGCCTAGGGAAAAAATTCACATACCGTTGTAATCGGGCTAGTTTCTACTTTCAGTCGCAGCTGGAATTTTTGAGTTTGGTCAAACCGTTCGCGAGATATGGGAGATTGAAGCTAAGAAATGGTTGAGAAGACAACAAACTTTGCGCACTTCTGCTGCTCCAAACGCTTAACAAGAATGGCCTAGGGAAAAAATACACATACCGTTGTAATCGGGCGAGTTTCTACTTTCAGACGCAGCAGGAATTTTTGGGTTTGATCAATCCGTTCGCCAGATATAGGAGTTTGAAGCTAAGAAATGGTTGAGAAGTTAACAAATTTTGCGCAATTCTGCTGCTCCAAACGCGTAACAAGAATGGCCTAGGGAAAAAATACACACACCGTTGTAATCGGGCGAGTTTCTACTTTCAGACGCAGCAGGAATTTTTGGGTTTGATCAATCCGTTCGCGACATATGGGAGTTTGAAGCTGAGAAACGGTTGAGAAGGCAACAAATTTTGCGCACTTCTGCTGCTCCAAACGCTTAACAAGAATGGCCTAGGGAAAAAATACACACACCGTTGTAATCGGGCGAGTTTCTACTTTCAGACGCAGCAGGAATTTTTGGGTTTGATCAATCCGTTCGCGACATATGGGAGTTTGAAGCTAAGAAACGGTTGAGAAGGCAACAAATTTTTCGCAATTCTGCTGCTCGAAACGCTTAACCAGAATGGCCTAGGGAAAAAATACACATACCGTTGTAATCGGGCTAGTCTCTACTTTCAGGCGCAGCAGGAATTTTTGGGCTTGGTCAAACCGTTCGCGAGAGATGGGACTTTGAATCTAAGAAATGGTTGAGAAGACAACAAATTTTGCGCACTTCTGCTGCTCCAACGCTTAACAAGAATGGCCTAGGGAAAAAATACACATACCGTTGTAATCGGGCGAGTTTCTACTTTCAGACGCAGCAGGAATTTTTGGATTAGACCAATCCGTTCGCGAGATATGGGAGTTTGAAGCTAAGAAATGGTTGAGAAGGCAACAAATTTGTCGGAATTCTGCTGCTCCAAACGCTTAACCAGAATGGCCTAGGGAAAAAATTCACATACCGTTGTAATCGGGCGAGTTTCTACTTTCAGACGCAGCAGGAATTTTTGGGTTTGATCAATCCGTTCGCGACATATGGGAGTTTGAATCTAAGAAATGGTTGAGAAGACAACAAATTTTGCGCACTTCTGCTGCTCCAAACACTTAACTAGAATGGCCTAGAGAAAAAATACACATACCGTTGTAATCGGGCGAGTGTCTACTTTCAGATGCAGGAGTAATTTTTGGGTTTGGTTAATCCGTTCGCGAGATATGGGAGTTTGAAGCTAAGAAATGGTTCAGCAGACAACAAATTTTTCCCACTTCTGCTGCTCCAAACGCTTAACCAGAATGGCCTAGGGAAAAAATACACATACCGTTGCAATCGGACGAGTATCTACTTTCAGATGCAAGGGGAATTTTTGGGCTCGGTCAATCCGTACACGAGATATGGGAGTTTGAAGCTAAGAAATGGTTGAGAAGGCAACAAATTTTACGCACTTCTGCTGCTCCAAACGCTTAACCAGAATGGCCTAGGGAAAAAATGCATATACCATTGTAATCGGGCGAGTTTCTACATTCAGACGCAGAAGGAATTTTCGGGTTTGGTCAATCCGTTCGCGAGAAATGGGAGTTTGAAGCTAAGAAATGGTTGAGAAGGCAACAAATTTTCCGCACTTCTGCTGCTCCAAACGCTTAACCAGAATGGCCTAGGGAAAAAAAACACTTACCTTTGTAATCGGGCGAGTTTCTATTTTCAGACGCAACAGGAATTTTTGGGTTTGGTCAATCCGTTCGCGAGATATGGGAGTTTGAAGCTAAGACATGGTTGAGAAGACAACAAATTTTGCGCACTTCTGCTGCCCCAAACGCTTAACCAGAATGGCCTAGGGAAAAAATAGACATACCGTTGTAATCGGGCGAGTATCAACTCTCAGATGCAAGAGGAATTTTTGGGCTCGGTCAATCCGTACGCGAGATATGGGAGTTTGAAGCTAAGAAATGGTTGAGAAGGCAACACACTTTTCGCAATTCTGCTGCTCCAAACGCTTAACCAGAATGGCCTAGGGAAAAAATACACATACCGTTGTAATAGGGCGAGTTTCTACTTTCAGACGCAGCAGGAATTTTTGGGCTTGGTCAAACCGTTCGCGAGATATGGGAGTTTGAAGGTAAGAACTGGTTGAGAAGGCAACAAATTTTTCGCAATTCTGCTGCTCCAAACGCTTAACCAGAATGGCCTAGGGAAAAAATACACATACCGTTGTAATCGGGCTAGTTTCTACTTTCAGACGCAGCAGGAATTTTTGGGCTTGGTCAAACCGTTCGCGAGAAATGGGAGTTTGAAGCTAAGAAATGGTTGAGAAGACAACAAATTTTGCGCAATTCTGCAGCTCCAAACGCTTAACCAGAATGCCCTAGGGAAAAAATTCACATACCGTTGTAATCGGGCTAGTTTCTACTTTCAGACGCAGCTGGAATTTTTGAGTTTGGTCAAACCGTTCGCGAGATACGGGAGTTTGAAGCTAAGAAATGGTTGAGAAGACAACAAATTTTGCGCAATTCTGCAGCTCCAAACGCTTAACCAGAATGGCCTAGGGAAAAAATTCACATACCGCTGTAATCGGGCTAGTTTCTACTTTCAGTCGCAGCTGGAATTTATGAGTTTGGTCAAACCGTTCGCGAGATATGGGAGTTTGAAGCTAAGAAATGGTTGAGAAGACAACAAACTTTGCGCACTTCTGCTGCTCCAAACGCTTAACAAGAATGGCCTAGGGAAAAAATACACATACCGTTGTAATCGGGCGAGTTTCTACTTTCAGACGCAGCAGGAATTTTTGGGTTTGATCAATCCGTTCGCCAGATATAGGAGTTTGAAGCTAAGAAATGGTTGAGAAGTTAACAAATTTTGCGCAATTCTGCTGCTCCAAACGCGTAACAAGAATGGCCTAGGGAAAAAATACACACACCGTTGTAATCGGGCGAGTTTCTACTTTCAGACGCAGCAGGAATTTTTGGGTTTGATCAATCCGTTCGCGACATATGGGAGTTTGAAGCTAAGAAACGGTTGTGAGGGCAACAAATTTTGCGCACTTCTGCTGCTCCAAACGCTTAACCAGAATGGCCTAGGGAAAAAATTCACATACCGTTGTAATCGGGCTAGTTTCTACTTTCAGACGCAGCAGGAATTTTGAGCTTGGTCAAACCGTTCGCGAGATATGGGAGTTTGAAACTAAGAAATGGTTGAGAAGACAACAAATTTTGTGCACTTCTGCTGCTCCAAACGCTTAACAAGAATGGCCTAGGGAAAAAATTCACACACCGTTGTAATCGGGCGAGTTTCTACTTTCAGACGCAGCAGGAATTTTTGGGTTTGATCAATCCGTTCGCCAGATATAGGAGTTTGAAGCTAAGAAATGGTTGAGAAGGCAACAAATTTTGCGCACTTCTGCTGCTCCAAACGCTTAACAAGAATGGCCTAGGGAAAAAATACACATACCGTTGTAATCGGGCTAGTCTCTACTTTCAGGCGCATTAGGAATTTTTGGGCTTGGTCAAACCGTTCGCGAGAGATGGGACTTTGAATCTAAGAAATGGTTGAGAAGACAACAAATTTTGCGCACTTCTGCTGCTCCAACGCTTAACAAGAATGGCCTAGGGAAAAAATACACATATCGTTGTAATCGGGCGAGTTTCTACTTTCAGACGCAGCAGGAATTTTTGGATTTGACCAATCCGTTCGCGAGATATGGGAGTTTGAAGCTAAGAAATGGTTGAGAAGGCAACAAATTTGTCGGAATTCTGCTGCTCCAAACGCTTAACCAGAATGGCCTAGGGAAAAAATTCACATACCGTTGTAATCGGGCGAGTTTCTACTTTCAGACGCAGCAGGAATTTTTGGGTTTGATCAATCCGTTCGCGACATATGGGAGTTTGAATCTAAGAAATGGTTGAGAAGACAACAAATTTTGCGCACTTCTGCTGCTCCAAACACTTAACTAGAATGGCCTAGAGAAAAAATACACATACCGTTGTAATCGGGCGAGTGTCTACTTTCAGATGCAGGAGTAATTTTTGGGTTTGGTTAATCCGTTCGCGAGATATGGGAGTTTGAAGCTAAGAAATGGTTCAGCAGACAACAAATTTTTCCCACTTCTGCTGCTCCAAACGCTTAACCAGAATGGCCTAGGGAAAAAATACACATACCGTTGCAATCGGACGAGTATCTACTTTCAGATGCAAGGGGAATTTTTGGGCTCGGTCAATCCGTACACGAGATATGGGAGTTTGAAGCTAAGAAATGGTTGAGAAGGCAACAAATTTTACGCACTTCTGCTGCTCCAAACGCTTAACCAGAATGGCCTAGGGAAAAAATACATATACCATTGTAATCGGGCGAGTTTCTACATTCAGACGCAGAAGGAATTTTCGGGTTTGGTCAATCCGTTCGCGAGAAATGGGAGTTTGAAGCTAAGAAATGGTTGAGAAGGCAACACATTTTTCGCGCTTCTGCTGCTCCAAACGCTTAACCAGAATGGCCTAGGGAAAAAATACACATACCGTTGTAATCGGGCTAGTTTCTACTTTCAGACGCAGCAGGAATTTTTGGATTTGATCTATCCGTTCGCGAGATATGGGAGTTTGAAGCTAAGAAATGGTTGAGAAGGCAACAAATTTTCCGCACTTCTGCTGCTCCAAACGCTTAACCAGAATGGCCTAGGGAAAAAAAACACTTACCTTTGTAATCGGGCGAGTTTCTATTTTCAGACGCAACAGGAATTTTTGGGTTTGGTCAATCCGTTCGCGAGATATGGGAGTTTGAAGCTAAGACATGGTTGAGAAGACAACAAATTTTGCGCACTTCTGCTGCCCCAAACGCTTAACCAGAATGGCCTAGGGAAAAAATAGACATACCGTTGTAATCGGGCGAGTATCAACTCTCAGATGCAAGAGGAATTTTTGGGCTCGGTCAATCCGTACGCGAGATATGGGAGTTTGAAGCTAAGAAATGGTTGAGAAGGCAACAAACTTTTCGCAATTCTGCTGCTCCAAACGCTTAACCAGAATGGCCTAGGGAAAAAATACACATACCGTTGTAATAGGGCGAGTTTCTACTTTCAGACGCAGCAGGAATTTTTGGGCTTGGTCAAACCGTTCGCGAGATATGGGTGTTTGAAGGTAAGAACTGGTTGAGAAGGCAACAAATTTTTCGCAATTCTGCTGCTCCAAACGCTTAACCAGAATGGCCTAGGGAAAAAATACACATACCGTTGTAATCGGGCTAGTTTCTACTTTCAGACGCAGCAGGAATTTTTGGGCTTGGTCAAACCGTTCGCGAGAAATGGGAGTTTGAAGCTAAGAAATGGTTGAGAAGACAACAAATTTTGCGCAGTTCTGCAGCTCCAAACGCTTAACCAGAATGCCCTAGGGAAAAAATTCACATACCGTTGTAATCGGGCTAGTTTCTACTTTCAGACGCAGCTGGAATTTTTGAGTTTGGTCAAACCGTTCGCGAGATACGGGAGTTTGAAGCTAAGAAATGGTTGAGAAGACAACAAATTTTGCGCAATTCTGCAACTCCAAACGCTTAACCAGAATGGCCTAGGGAAGAAATTCACATACCGTTGTAATCGGGCTAGTTTCTACTTTCAGTCGCAGCTGGAATTTTTGAGTTTGGTCAAACCGTTCGCGAGATATGGGAGTTTGAAGCTAAGAAATGGTTGAGAAGACAACAAACTTTGCGCACTTCTGCTGCTCCAAACGCTTAACAAGAATGACCTAGGGAAAAAATACACATACCGTTGTAATCGGGCGAGTTTCTACTTTCAGACGCAGCAGGAATTTTTGGGTTTGATCAATCCGTTCGCCAGATATAGGAGTTTGAAGCTAAGAAATGGTTGAGAAGTTAACAAATTTTGCGCAATTCTGCTGCTCCAAACGCGTAACAAGAATGGCCTAGGGAAAAAATACACACACCGTTGTAATCGGGCGAGTTTCTACTTTCAGACGCAGCAGGAATTTTTGGGTTTGATCAATCCGTTCGCGACATATGGGAGTTTGAAGCTAAGAAACGGTTGAGAGGGCAACAAATTTTGCGCACTTCTGCTGCTCCAAACGCTTAACCAGAATGGCCTAGGGAAAAAATTCACATACCGTTGTAATCGGGCTAGTTTCTACTTTCAGACGCAGCAGGAATTTTGAGCTTGGTCAAACCGTTCGCGAGATATGGGAGTTTGAAACTAAGAAATGGTTGAGAAGACAACAAATTTTGTGCACTTCTGCTGCTCCAAACGCTTAACAAGAATGGCCTAGGGAAAAAATTCACACACCGTTGTAATGGGGCGAGTTTCTACTTTCAGACGCAGCAGGAATTTTTGGGTTTGATCAATCCGTTCGCCAGATATAGGAGTTTGAAGCTAAGAAATGGTTGAGAAGGCAACAAATTTTGCGCAATTCTGCTGCTCCAAACGCTTAACAAGAATGGCCTAGGGAAAAAATACACACACCGTTGTAATCGGGCGAGTTTCTACTTTCAGACGCAGCAGGAATTTTTGGGTTTGATCAATCCGTTCGCGACATATGGGAGTTTGAAGCTAAGAAACGGTTGAGAAGGCAACAAATTTTTCGCACTTCTGCTGCTCCAAACGCTTAACCAGAATGGCCTAGAGAAAAAATACACATACCGTTGTAATCGGGCGAGTGTCTACTTTCAGATGCAAGGGGAATTTTTGGGCTCGGTCAATCCGTACGCGAGATATGGGAGTTTGAAGCTAAGAAATGGTTGAGAAGGCAACAAATTTTGCGCACTTCTGCTGCTCCAAACGCTTAACCAGAATGGGCTACGGAAAAAATACATATACCGTTGTAATCGGGCGAGTTTCTACATTCAGACGCCGAAGGAATTTTTGGTTTGGTCAATCCGTTCGCGAGAAATGGGAGTTTGAAGCTAAGAAATGGTTGAGAAGGCAACACATTTTTCGCACTTCTGCTGCTCCAAACGCTTAACCAGAATGGCCTAGGGAAAAAATACACATACCGCGGTAATCGGGCGAGTGTCTACTTTCAGATGCAGGAGTAATTTTTGGGTTTGGTTAATCCGTTCGCGAGATATGGGAGTTTGAAGCTAAGAAATGGTTGAGAAGGCAACAAATTTTTCGGAATTCTGCTGCTCCACACGCTTAACCAGAATGGCCTAGGGAAAAATTCACATACCGTTGTAATCGGGCTAGTTTCTACTTTCAGACGCAGCAGGAATTTTTGAGCTTGGTCAAACCGTTCGCGAGATATGGGAGTTTGAAACTAAGAAATGGTTGAGAAGACAACAAATTTTGCGCACTTCTGCTGCTCCAAACGCTTAACAAGAATGGCCTAGGGAAAAAATACACACACCGTTGTAATCGGGCGAGTTTCTACTTTCAGACGCAGCAGCAATTTTTGGGTTTGATCAATCCGTTCGCGAGATATGGGAGTTTGAAGCAAAGAAATGGTTGAGAAGGCAACAAATTTTTCGCACTTCTGCTGCTCCAAACGCTTAACCAGAATGGCCTAGGGAAAAAAAACACTTACCTTTGTAATCGGGCGAGTTTCTATTTTCAGACACAACAGGAATTTTTGGGTTTGGTCAATCCGTTCGCGAGATATGGGAGTTTGAAGCTAAGAAATGGTTGAGAAGACAACAAATTTTGGGCACTTCTGCTGCTCCAAACGCTTAACCAGAATGGCCAAGGGAAAAAATACACTTACCTTTGTAATCGGGCTAGTTTCTACTTTCAGACGCAGCAGGAATTTTTGGGTTTGATCAATCCGTTCGCGAGATATGGGAGTTTGAATCTAAGAAATGGTTGAGAAGGCAACAAATTTTTCGCACTTCTGCTGCTCCAAACGCTTAACCAGAATGGCCTAGAGAAAAAATACACATACCGTTGTAATCGGGCGAGTGTCTACTTTCAGATGCAGGAGTAATTTTTGGGTTTGGTTAATCCGTTCGCGAGATATGGGAGTTTGAAGCTAAGAAATGGTTCAGCAGACAACAAATTTTTCCCACTTCTGCTGCTCCAAACGCTTAACCAGAATGGCCTAGGGAAAAAATACACATACCATTGTAATCGGGCGAGTATCTACTTTCAGATGCAAGGGGAATTTTTGGGCTCGGTCAATCCGTACGCGAGATATGGGAGTTTGAAGCCAAGAAATGGTTGAGAAGACAACAAATTTTGCGCACTTCTGCTGCTCCAAACGCTTAACAAGAATGGCCTAGGGAAAAAATTCACATACCGTTGTAATCGGGCTAGTTTCTACTTTCAGACGCAGCAGGAATTTTGAGCTTGGTCAAACCGTTCGCGAGATATGGGAGTTTGAAACTAAGAAATGGTTGAGAAGACAACAAATTTTGTGCACTTCTGCTGCTCCAAACGCTTAACAAGAATGGCCTAGGGAAAAAATTCACACACCGTTGTAATCGGGCGAGTTTCTACTTTCAGACGCAGCAGGAATTTTTGGGTTTGATCAATCCGTTCGCCAGATATAGGAGTTTGAAGCTAAGAAATGGTTGAGAAGGCAACAAATTTTGCGCACTTCTGCTGCTCCAAACGCTTAACAAGAATGGCCTAGGGAAAAAATTCACACACCGTTGTAATCGGGCGAGTTTCTACTTTCAGACGCAGCAGGAATTTTTGGGTTTGATCAATCCGTTCGCGACATATGGGAGTTTGAAGCTAAGAAACGGTTGAGAAGGCAACAAATTTTGCGCACTTCTGCTGCTCCAAACGCTTAACCAGAATGGCCTAGGGAAAAAATACACATACCGTTGTAATCGGGCGAGTATCTACTTTCAGATGGAAGAGGAATTATTGGGCTCGGTCAATCCGTTCGCGAGATATGGGGTTTGAAGCTAAGAAATGGTTGAGAAGGCAACAAATTTTTCGCAATTCTGCTGCTCGAAACGCTTAACCAGAATGGCCTAGGGAAAAAATACACATACCGTTGTAATCGGGCTAGTCTCTACTTTCAGACGCAGCAGGAATTTTTGGGCTTGGTCAAACCGTTCGCGAGATATGAGAGTTTGAAGCTAAGAAATGGTTGAGAAGGCAACACATTTTTCGCACTTCTGCTGCTCCAAACGCTTAACCAGAATGGCCTAGGGAAAAAATTCACATACCGTTGTAATCGGGCTAGTTTCTACTTTCAGACGCAGCAGGAATTTTGAGCTTGGTCAATCCGTTCGCGAGATATGGGAGTTTGAAGCTAAGAAACGGTTGAGAAGACAACAAATTTTGGGCACTTCTGCTGCTCCAAACGCTTAACCAGAATGGCCTAGGGAAAAAATACACTTACCTTTGTAATCGGGCGAGTTTCTACTTTCGGACGCAACAGGAATTTTTCGATTTGATCAATCCGTTCGCGAGATATGGGAGTTTGAAGCTAAGAAATGGTTGAGAAGGCAACAAATTTTTCGCACTTCTGCTGCTCCAAACGCTTAACCAGAATGGCCTAGGGAAAAAAAACACTTACCTTTGTAATCGGGCGAGTTTCTATTTTCAGACGCAACAGGAATTTTTGGGTTTGGTCAATCCGTTCGCGAGATATGGGAGTTTGAAGCTAAGAAATGGTTGAGAAGACAACAAATTTTGCGCACTTCTGCTGCCCCAAACGCTTAACCAGGATGGCCTAGGGAAAAAATACACTTACCTTTGTAATCGGGCGAGTTTCTACTTTCAGACGCAACAGGAATTTTTGGGTTTGGTCAATCCGTTCGTGAGGTATGGGAGTTTGAAGCTAAGAACTGGTTGAGAAGGCAACAAATTTTGCGCAATTCTGCTGCTCCAAACGCTTAACCAGAATGGCTTAGAGAAAAAATACACATACCGTTGTAATCGGGCTAGTTTCTACTTTCAGACGCAGGAGTAATTTTTGGGTTTGGTTAATCCGTTCGCGAGATATGGGAGTTTGAAGCTAAGAAATGGTTGAGAAGGCAACAAATTTTTCGCACTTCTGCTGCTCCAAACGCTTAACAAGGATGGCCTATGGAAAAAATACACACACCGTTGTAATCGGGCGAGTTTCTACTTTCAGACGCAGCAGGAATTTTTGGGTTTGATCAATCCGTTCGCGAGATATGGGAGTTTGAAGCAAAGAAATGGTTGAGAAGGCAACAAATTTTTCACACTTCTGCTGCTCCAAACGCTTAACCAGAATGGCCTAGGGAAAAAAAACACTTACCTTTGTAATCGGGCGAGTTTCTATTTTCAGACGCAACAGGAATTTTTGGGTTTGGTCAATCCGTTCGCGAGATATGGGAGTTTGAAGCTAAGAAATGGTTGAGAAGACAACAAATTTTGGGCACTTCTGCTGCTCCAAACGCTTAACCAGAATGGCCAAGGGAAAAAATACACTTACCTTTGTAATCGGGCTAGTTTCTACTTTCAGACGCAGCAGGAATTTTTGGGTTTGATCAATCCGTTCGCGAGATATGGGAGTTTGAATCTAAGAAATGGTTGAGAAGGCAACAAATTTTTCGCACTTCTGCTGCTCCAAACGCTTAACCAGAATGGCCTAGAGAAAAAATACACATACCGTTGTAATCGGGCGAGTGTCTACTTTCAGATGCAGGAGTAATTTTTGGGTTTGGTTAATCCGTTCGCGAGATATGGGAGTTTGAAGCTAAGAAATGGTTCAGCAGACAACAAATTTTTCCCACTTCTGCTGCTCCAAACGCTTAACCAGAATGGCCTAGGGAAAAAATACACATACCGTTGTAATCGGGCGAGTATCTACTTTCAGATGCAAGGGGAATTTTTGGGCTCGGTCAATCCGTACGCGAGATATGGGAGTTTGAAGGCAAGAAATGGTTGAGAAGACAACAAATTTTGCGCACTTCTGCTGCTCCAAACGCTTAACAAGAATGGCCTAGGGAAAAAATACACACACCGTTGTAATCGGGCGAGTTTCTACTTTCAGACGCAGCAGGAATATTTGGGTTTGATCAATCCGTTCGCGAGATATGGGAGTTTGAAGCAAAGAAATGGTTGAGAAGGCAACAAATTTTTCGCAATTCTGCTGCTCCAAACGCTTAACCAGAATGGCCTAGGGAAAAAAAACACTTACCTTTGTAATCGGGCGAGTTTCTATTTTCAGACGCAACAGGAATTTTTGGGTTTGGTCAATCCGTTCGCGAGATATTGGAGTTTGAAGCTAAGAAATGGTTGAGAGGACAACAAATTTTGGGCACTTCTGCTGCTCCAAACGCTTAACCAGAATGGCCTAGGGAAAAAATACACTTACCTTTGTAATCGGGCTGGTTTCTACTTTCAGACGCAGGAGTAATTTTTGGGTTTGGTCAATCCGTTCGCGAGAAATGGGAGTTTGAAGCTAAGAAATGGTTGAGAAGGCAACACATTTTTCGCACTTCTGCTGCTCCAAACGCTTAACCAGAATGGCCTAGAGAAAAAATACACATACCGTTGTAATCGGGCGAGTGTCTACTTTCAGATGCAGGAGTAATTTTTGGGTTTGGTCAATCCGTTCGCGAGAAATGGGAGTTTGAAGCTAAGAAATGGTTGAGAAGGCAACACATTTTTCGCACCTCTGCTGCTCCAAACGCTTAACCAGAATGGCCTAGGGAAAAAATACACATACCGCTGTAATCGGGCGAGTGTCTACTTTCAGATGCAGGAGTAATTTTTGGGTTTGGTTAATCCGTTCGCGAGATATGGGAGTTTGAAGCTAAGAAATGGTTCAGCAGACAACAAATTTTTCCCACTCCTGCTGCTCCAAACGCTTAACCAGAATGGCCTAGGGAAAAAATACACTTACCTTTGTAATCGGGCGAGTTTCTACTTTCAGACGCAACAGGAATTTTTGGGTTTGGTCAATCCGTTCGCGAGATATGGGAGTTTGAAGCTAAGAAATGGTTGAGAAGGCAACAAATTTTGCGCAATTCTGCTGCTCCAAACGCTTAACCAGAATGGCCTAGAGAAAAAATACACAACCGTTGTAATCGGGCTAGTTTCTAATTTCAGACGCAGCAGGAATTTTTGGGCTTGGTCAATCCGTTCGCGAGAAATGGGAGTTTGAAGCTAAGAAATGGTTGAGAAGGCAACACATTTTTCGCACTTCTGCTGCTCCAAACGCTTAACCAGAATGGCCTAGGGAAAAAATACACATACCGCGGTAATCGGGCGAGTGTCTACTTTCAGATGCAGGAGTAATTTTTGGGTTTGGTTAATCCGTTCGCGAGATATGGGAGTTTGAAGCTAAGAAATGGTTGAGAAGGCAACAAATTTTTCGGAATTCTGCTGCTCCACACGCTTAACCAGAATGGCCTAGGGAAAAATTCACATACCGTTGTAATCGGGCTAGTTTCTACTTTCAGACGCAGCAGGAATTTTTGAGCTTGGTCAAACCGTTCGCGAGATATGGGAGTTTGAAACTAAGAAATGGTTGAGAAGACAACAAATTTTGCGCACTTCTGCTGCTCCAAACGCTTAACAAGAATGGCCGAGGGAAAAAATACACTTACCTTTGTAATCGGGCTGGTTTCTACTTTCAGACGCAGGAGTAATTTTTGGGTTTGGTTAATCCGTTCGCCAGATATGGGAGTTTGAAGCTAAGAAATGGTTCAGCAGACAACAAATTTTTCCCACTTCTGCTGCTCCAAACGCTTAACCAGAATGGCCTAGGGGAAAAATACACATACCGTTGTAATGGGGCTAGTTTCTACTTTCAGACGCAGCAGGAATTTTTGGGCTTGGTCAAACCGTTCGCGAGATATGGGAGTTTGAATCTAAGAAATGGTTGAGAAGGCAACAAATTTTTCGCACTTCTGCTGCTCCAAACGCTTAACCAGAATGGCCTAGAGAAAAAATACACATACCGTTGTAATCGGGCGAGTGTCTACTTTCAGATGCAGGAGTAATTTTTGGGTTTGGTTAATCCGTTCGCGAGATATGGGAGTTTGAAGCTAAGAAATGGTTCAGCAGACAACAAATTTTTCCCACTTCTGCTGCTCCAAACGCTTAACCAGAAAGGCCTAGGGAAAAAATACACATACCGTTGTAATCGGGCGAGTATCTACTTTCAGATGCAAGGGGAATTTTTGGGCTCGGTCAATCCGTAACCGAGATATGGGAGTTTGAAGCCAAGAAATGGTTGAGAAGGCAACAAATTTTGCGCACTTCTGCTGCTCCAAACGCTTAACCAGAATGGCCTAGGGAAAAAATGCATACACCGTTGTAATCGGGCGAGTTTCTACTTTCAGACGCAGAAGGAATTTTTGGGTTTGGTCAATCCGTTCGCGAGAAATGGGAGTTTGAAGCTAAGAAATGGTTGAGAAGGCAACACATTTTTCGCACCTCTGCTGCTCCAAACGCTTAACCAGAATGGCCTAGGGAAAAAATACACATACCGCTGTAATAGGGCGAGTGTCTACTTTCAGATGCAGGAGTAATTTTTGGGTTTGGTTAATCCGTTCGCGAGATATGGGAGTTTGAAGCTAAGAAATGGTTCAGCAGACAACAAATTTTTCCCACTTCTGCTGCTCCAAACGCTTAACCAGAATGGCCTAGGGAAAAAATACACTTACCTTTGTAATCGGGCGAGTTTCTACTTTCAGACGCAACAGGAATTTTTGGGTTTGGTCAATCCGTTCGCGAGATATGGGAGTTTGAAGCTAGAAATGGTTGAGAAGGCAACAAATTTTGCGCAATTCTGCTGCTCCAAACGCTTAACCAGAATGGCCTAGAGAAAAAATACACATACCGTTGTAATCGGGCTAGTTTCTACTTTCAGACGCAGCAGGAATTTTTGGGCTTGGTCAAACCGTTCGCGAGATATGGGAGTTTGAAGCTAAGAAATGGTTGAGAAGGCAACAAATTTTTCGCAATTCTGCTGCTCCAAACGCTTAACCAGAGTGGCCTAGGGAAAAAATACATATACCGTTGTAATCGGGCGAGTTTCTACTTTCAGACGCAGAAGGAATTTTTGGGTTTGGTCAATCCGTTCGCGAGAAATGGGAGTTTGAAGCTAAGAAATGGTTGAGAAGGCAACAAATTCTTCGCACTTCTGCTGCTCCAAACGCTTAACCAGAATGGCCTAGAGAAAAAATACACATACCGTTGTAATCGGGCTAGTTTCTACTTTCAGACGCAGCAGGAATTTTTGGGCTTGGTCAAACCGTTCGCGAGATATGGGAGTTTGAAGCTAAGAAATGGTTGAGAAGGCAACAAATTTTTCGCAATTCTGCTGCTCCAAACGCTTAACCAGAGTGGCCTAGGGAAAAAATACATATACCGTTGTAATCGGGCTAGTTTCTACTTTCAGACGCAGCAGGAATTTTTGGGTTTGATCAATCCGTTCGCGACATATGGGAGTTTGAAGCTAAGAAATGGTTGAGAAGGCAACAAACTTTGCGCAATTCTGCTGCTCCAAACGCTTAACTAGAATGGCCTAGAGAAAAAATACACATACCGTTGTAATTGGGCGAGTGTCTACTTTCAGATGCAGGAGTAATTTTTGGGTTTGGTTAATCCGTTCGCGAGATATGGGAGTTTGAAGCTAAGAAATGGTTCAGCAGACAACAAATTTTTCCCACTTCTGCAGCTCCAAACACTTAACCAGAATGGCCTAGGGAAAAAATACACATACCGTTGTAATCGGACGAGTATCTACTTTCAGATGCAAGGGGAAATTTTGGGCTCGGTCAATCCGTACGCGAGATGTGGGACTTTGAAGCTAAGAAATGGTTGAGAAGACAACAAATTTTGCGCACTTCTGCTGCTCCAAACTCTTAACAAGAATGGCCTAGGGAAAAAATACACATACCGTTGTAATCGGGCGAGTTTCTACTTTCAGACAAAGCAGGAATTTTTGAGCTTGGTCAAACCGTTCGCGAGATATGGGAGTTTGAAGCTAAGAAATGGTTCAGCAGACAACAAATTTTTCCCACTTCTGCTGCTCCAAACGCTTAACCAGAATGGCCTAGGGAAAAAATACACATACCGTTGTAATCGGGCGAGTGTCTACTTTCAGATGCAGGAGTAATTTTTGGGTTTGGTTAATCCGTTCGCGAGATATGGAAGTTTGAAGCTAAGAAATGGTTCAGCAGACAACAAATTTTTCCCACTTCTGCTGCTCCAAACGCTTAACCAGAATGGCCTAGGGAAAAAATACACATACCGTTGTAATCGGGCGAGTATCTACTTTCAGATGCAAGGGGAATTTTTGGGCTCGGTCAATCCGTACGCGAGATATGGGAGTTTGAAGCTAAGAAATGGTTGAGATGGCAACAAATTTTGCGCACTTCTGCTGCTCCAAACGCTTAACCAGAATGGCCTAGGGAAAAAATACATATACCGTTGTAATCGGGCGAGTTTCTACTTTCAGACGCAGAAGGAATTTTTGGGTTTGGTCAATCCGTTCGCGAGAAATGGGAGTTTGAAGCTAAGAAATGGTTGAGAAGGCAACACATTTTTCGCAATTTTGCTGCTCCAAACGCTTAACCAGAATGGCCTAGGGAAAAAATACACATACCGCTGTAATCGGGCTAGTTTCTACTTTCAGACGCAGGAGTAATTTTTGGGTTTGGTTAATCCGTTCGCGAGATATGGGAGTTTGAAGCTAAGAAATGGTTCAGCAGACAACAAATTCTTCCCACTTCTGCTGCTCCAAACGCTTAACCAGAATGGCCTAGGGAAAAAATACACATACCGTTGTAATCGGGCGAGTATCTACTTTCAGATGCAGGAGTAATTTTTGGGTTTGGTTAATCCGTTCGCAAGAAATGGGAGTTTGAAGCTAAGAAATGGTTCAGCAGACAACAAATTTTGCGCACTTCTGCTGCTCCAAACGCTTAACCAGAATGGCCTAGGGAAAAAATACACATACCGTTGTAATCGGGCGAGTATCTACTTTCAGATGCAAGGGGAATTTTTGGGCTCGGTCAATCCGTACGCGAGATATGGCAGTTTGAAGCTAAGAAATGGTTGAGAATACAACAAATTTTGCGCACTTCTGCTGCTCCAAAAGCTTAACCAGAATGGCCTAGGGAAAAAATATACATACCGTTGTAATCGGGCGAGTATCTACTTTCAGATGCAAGGGGAATTTTTGGGCTCGGACAATCCGTACGCGAGATATGGGAGTTTGAAGCTAAGAAATGGTTGAGAATACAACAAATTTTGCGCACTTCTGCTGCTCCAAACGCTTAACAAGAATGGCCTAGGGAAAAATACATATACCGTTGTAATCGGGCGAGTATCTACTTTCAGATGCAAGGGGAATTTTTGGGTTTGGTCAATCCGTTCGCGAGAAATGGGAGTTTGCATGTAAGAAATGGTTGAGAAGGCAACAAATTTTTCGCAATTCTGCTGCTCCAAACGCTTTACCAGAATGGCCTAGGGAAAAAATACATATACCGTTGCAATCGGGCGAGTATCTACTTTCAGATGCAGGAGTAATTTTTGGGTTTGGTTAATCCGTTCGCGAGATATGGGAGTTTGAAGCTAAGAAATGGTTCAGCAGACAACAAATTTTTCCCACTTCTGCTGCTCCAAACGCTTAACCTGAATGGCCTAGGGAAAAAATACACATACCGTTGTAATCGGGCGAGTATCTACTTTCAGATGCAAGAGGAATTTTTGGGCTCGGTCAATCCGTTCGCGAGATATGGGGTTTGAAGCTAAGAAATGTTTGAGAAGGCAACAAATTTTTCGCAATTCTGCTGCTCCAAACGCTTAACCAGAATGGCCTAGGGAAAAAATACACATACCGTTGTAATCGGGCGAGTATCTACTTTCAGATGCAGGAGTAATTTTTGGGTTTGGTTAATCCGTTCGCGAGATATGGGAGTTTGAAGCTAAGAAATGGTTCAGCAGACAACAAATTTTTCGCACTTCTGCTGCTCCAAACGCTTAACCAGAATGGCCTAGGGAAAAAAAACACTTACCTTTGTAATCGGGCGAGTTTCTATTTTCAGACGCAACAGGAATTTTTGGCTTTGTTCAATCCGTTCGCGAGATATGGGAGTTTGAAGCTAACAAATGGTTGAGAAGACAACAAATTTTGCGCAATTCTGCTGCTCCAAACGCTTAACCAGAATGGCCTAGGGAAAAAATACACTTACCTTTGTAATCGGGCGAGTTTCTACTTTGAGACGCAACAGGAATTTTTGGGTTTGGTCAATCCGTTCGCTCGATATGGGAGTTTGAAGCTAAGAAATGGTTGAGAAGGCAACAAATTTTGCGCAATTCTGCTGCTCCAAACGCTTAACCAGAATGGCCTAGAGAAAAAATACACATACCGTTGTAATCGGGCTAGTTTCTACTTTCAGACGCAGCAGAAATGTTTGGGCTTGGTCAAACCGTTAGCGAGATATGGGAGTTTGAAGCTAAGAAATGGTTGAGAATACAACAAATTTTGCGCACTTCTGCTGCTCCAAACGCTTAACAAGAATGGCCTAGGGAAAAATACATATACCGTTGTAGTCGGGCGAGTTTCTACTTTCAGACGCAGCAGGAATTTTTGGGCTCGGTCAATCCGTTCGCGAGAAATGGGAGTTTGCAGCTAAGAAATGGTTGAGAAGGCAACAAATTTTTCGCACTTCTGCTGCTCCAAACGCTTAACCAGAATGTTCTAGGGAAAAAATACACATACCGTTGTAATCGGGCTAGTTTCTACTTTCAGACGCAGCAGGAATTTTTGGGCTTGGTCAAACCGTTCGCGAGATATGGGACTTTGAAGCTAAGAATTGGTTGAGAAGACAACAAATTTTGCGCAATTCAGCAGCTCCAAACGCTTAACCAGAATGGCCTAGGGGAAAAATACACATACCGTTGTAATGGGGCTAGTTTCTACTTTCAGACGCAGCAGGAATTTTTGGGCTTGGTCAAACCGTTCGCGAGATATGGGAGTTTGAATTTAAGAAATGGTTGTGAAGTCAACAAATTTTTCGCACTTCTGCTGCTCCAAACGCTTAACCAGAATGGGCTAGGGTAAAAATACACATACCGTTGTAATCGGGCGAGTATCTACTTTCAGATGCAGGAGTAATTTTTGGGTTTGGTTAATCCGTTCGCGAGATATGGGAGTTTGAAGCTAAGAAATGGTTCAGCAGACAACAAATTTTTCCCACTTCTGCTGCTCCAAACGCTTAACCAGAATGGCCTAGGGAAAAAATACACATACCGTTGTAATCGGGCGAGTATCTACTTCCAGATGCAAGGGGAATTTTTGGGCTCGGTCAATCCGTACGCGAGATATGGGTGTTTCAAGCTAAGAAATGGTTGAGAAGGCAACAAATTTTGCGCACTTCTGCTGCTCCAAACGCTTAACCAGAATGGCCTAGGGAAAAAATACACATACCGTTGTAATCGGGCGAGTATCTACTTTCAGATGCAGGAGTAGTTTTTGGGTTTGGTTAATCCGTTCTCAAGAAATGGGAGTTTGAAGCTAAGAAATGGTTCAGCAGACAACAAATTTTTCCCACTTCTGCTGCTCCAAACGCTTAACCTGAATGGCCTAGGGAAAAAATACACATACCGTTGTAATCGGGCGAGTATCTACTTTCAGATGCAAGAGGAATTTTTGGGCTCGGTCAATCCGTTCGCGAGATATGGGGTTTGAAGCTAAGAAATGTTTGAGAAGGCAACAAATTTTTCGCATTGCTGCTGCTCCAAACGCTTAACCAGAATGGCCTAGGGAAAAAATACACATACCGTTGTAATCGGGCGAGTATCTACTTTCAGATGCAAGGGGAATTTTTGGGCTCGGTCAATCCGTACGCGAGATATGGGAGTTTCAAGCTAAGAAATGGTTGAGAATACAACAAATTTTGCGCACTTCTGCTGCTCCAAACGCTTAACCAGAATGGCCTAGGGAAAAAATACACATACCGTTGTAATCGGGCGAGTATCTACTTTCAGATGCAGGAGTAATTTTTGGGTTTGGTTAATCCGTTCGCAAGAAATGGGAGTTTGAAGCTAAGAAATGGTTCAGCAGACAACAAATTTTGCGCACTTCTGCTGCTCCAAACGCTTAACCAGAATGGCCTAGGGAAAAAATACACATACCGTTGTAATCGGGCGAGTATCTACTTTCAGATGCAGGAGTTATTTTTGGGTTTGGTTAATCCGTTCGCAAGAAATGGGAGTTGGAAGCTAAGAAATGGTTCAGCAGACAACAAATTTTTCCCACTTCTGCTGCTCCAAACGCTTAACATGAATGGCCTAGGGAAAAAATACAGATACTGCTGTAATCGGGCGAGTGTCTACTTTCAGATGCAGGAGTAATTTTTGGGTTTGGTTAATCCGTTCGCGAGATATGGGAGTTTGAAGCTAAGAAATGGTTCAGCAGACAACAAATTTTTCCCACTTCTGCTGCTCCAAACGCTTAACATGAATGGCCTAGGGAAAAAATACAGATACTGCTGTAATCGGGCGAGTGTCTACTTTCAGATGCAGGAGTAATTTTTGGGTTTGGTTAATCCGTTCGCGAGATATGGGAGTTTGAAGCTAACAAATGGTTGAGAAGACAACAAATTTTGCGCAATTCTGCTGCTCCAAACGCTTAACCAGAATGGCCTAGGGAAAAAAAACACTTACCATTGTAATCGGGCGAGTTTCTATTTTCAGACGCAACAGGAATTTTTGGGTTTGTTCAATCCGTTCGCGAGATATGGGAGTTTGAAGCTAACAAATGGTTGAGAAGACAACAAATTTTGCGCAATTCTGCTGCTCCAAACGCTTAACCAGAATGGCCTAGGGAAAAAATACACTTACCTTTGTAATCGGGCGAGTTTCTACTTTGAGACGCAGCAGGAATTTTTGGGCTTGGTCAAACCATTCGCGAGATATGGGACTTTGAAGCTAAGAATTGGTTGAGAAGGCAACAAATTTTGCGCAATTCTGCTGCTCCAAACGCTTAACCAGAATGGCCTAGGGAAAAAATACACATACCGTTGTAATCGGGCGAGTATCTACTTTCAGATGCAAGGGGAATTTTTGGGCTCGGTCAATCCGTACGCGAGATATGGGTGTTTCAAGCTAAGAAATGGTTGAGACGGCAACAAATTTTGCGCACTTCTGCTGCTCCAAACGCTTAACCAGAATGGCCTAGGGAAAAAATGCACATACCGCTGTAATCGGGCGAGTATCTACTTTCAGATGCAGGAGTAATTTTTGGGTTTGGTTAATCCGTTCTCAAGAAATGGGAGTTTGAAGCTAAGAAATGGTTCAGCAGACAACAAATTTTTCCCACTTCTGCTGCTCCAAACGCTTAACCTGAATGGCCTAGGGAAAAAATACACATAGCGTTGTAATCGGGCGAGTATCTACTTTCAGATGCAAGAGGAATTTTTGGGCTCGGTCAATCCGATCGCGAGATATGGGGTGTGAAGCTAAGAAATGTTTGAGAAGGCAACAAATTTTTCGCAATTCTGCTGCTCCAAACGCTTAACCAGAATGGCCTAGGGAAAAAATACACATACCGTTGTAATCGGGCGAGTATCTACTTTCAGATGCAGGAGTAATTTTTGGGTTTGGTTAATCCGTTCGCAAGAAATGGGAGTTTGAAGCTAAGAAATGGTTCAGCAGACAACAAATTTTTCCCACTTCTGCTGCTCCAAACGCTTAACCAGAATGGCCTAGGGAAAAAATACACGTACCTTTGTAATCGGGTGAGTTTCTACTTTGAGACGCAACAGGAATTTTTGGGCTTGGTCAATCCGTTCGCTCGATATGGGAGTTTGAAGCTAAGAAATGGTTGAGAAGGCAACAAATTTTTCGCAATTCTGCTGCTCCAAACGCTTTACCAGAATGGCCTAGGGAAAAAATACATATACCGTTGTAATCGGGCGAGTATCTACTTTCAGGTGCAGGAGTAATTTTTGGGTTTGTTCAATCCGTTCGCGAGATATGGGAGTTTGAGGCTAACAAATGGTTGAGAAGACAACAAATTTTGCGCACTTCTGCTGCTCCAAACGCTTAACCAGAATGGCCTAGGGGAGAAATACACATACCGTTGTAATGGGGCTAGTTTCTACTTTCAGACGCAGCAGGAATTTTTGGGCTTGGTCAAACCGTTCGCGAGATATGGGAGTTTGAATTTAAGAAATGGTTGTGAAGTCAACAAATTTTTCGCACTTCTGCTGCTCCAAACGCTTAACCAGAATGGGCTAGGGTAAAAATACACATACCGTTGTAATCGGGCGAGTATCTACTTTCAGATGCAGGAGTAATTTTTGGGTTTGGTTAATCCGTTCGCGAGATATGGGAGTATGAAGCTAAGAAATGGTTCAGCAGACAACAAATTTTTCCCACTTCTGCTGCTCCAAACGCTTAACCTGAATGGCCTAGGGAAAAAATACACATACCGTTGTAATCGGGCGAGTATCTACTCTCAGATGCAAGAGGAATTTTTGGGCTCGGTCAATCCGATCGCGAGATATGGGGTGTGAAGCTAAGAAATGTTTGAGAAGGCAACAAATTTTGCGCACTTCTGCTGCTCCAAACGCTTAACAAGAATGGCCTAGGGAAAAATACATATACCCTTGTAATCGGGCGAGTTTCTACTTTCAGACGCAGCAGGAATTTTTGGGCTCGGTCAATCCGTTCGCGAGATATGGGGTTTGCAGCTAAGAAATGTTTGAGAAGGCAACAAATTCTTCGCACTTCTGCTGCTCCAAACGCTTAACCAGAATGTTCTAGGGAAAAAATACACATACCGTTGTAATCGGGCTAGTTTCTACTTTCAGACGCAGCAAGAATTTTTGGGCTTGGTCAAACCGTTCGCGAGATATGGGACTTTGAAGCTAAGAATTGGTTGAGAAGACAACAAATTTTGCGCAATTCAGCTGCTCCAAACGCTTAACCAGAATGGCCTATAGAAAAAATACACATACCGTTGTAATCGGGCTAGTTTCTACTTTCAGACGCAGCAGGAATGTTTGGGCTTGGTCAAACCGTTCGCGAGATATGGGAGTTTGAGGCTATCAAATGGTTGAGAAGACAACAAATTTTGCGCACTTCTGCTGCTCCAAACGCTTAACAAGAATGGCCTAGGGAAAAATACATATACCGTTGTAACGGGGCTAGTTTCTACTTTCAGACGCAGCAGGAATTTTTGGGCTTGGTCAAACCGTTCGCGAGATATGGGAGTTTGAATTTAAGAAATGGTTGTGAAGTCAACAAATTTTTCGCACTTCTGCTGCTCCAAACGCTTAACCAGAATGGGCTAGGGAAAAAATACACATACAGTTGTAATCGGGCGAGTATCTACTTTCAGATGCAGGAGTAATTTTTGGGTTTGGTTAATCCGTTCGCAAGAAATGGGAGTTTGAAGCTAAGAAATGGTTCAGCAGACAACAAATTTTTCTCACTTCTGCTGCTCCAAACGCTTAACCAGAATGGCCTAGGGAAAAAATACACATACCGTTGTAATCGGGCGAGTATCTACTTTCAGATGCAGGAGTAATTTTTGGGTTTGGTTAATCCGTTCGCGAGATATGGGAGTTTGAAGCTAAGAAATGGTTCAGCAGACAACAAATTTTTCGCACTTCTGCTGCTCCAAACGCTTAACCTGAATGGCCTAGGGAAAAAATACACATACCGTTGTAATCGGGCTAGTTTCTACTTTCAGACGCAGCAGGAATTTTTGGGCTTGGTCAAACCGTTCGCGAGATATGGGACTTTGAAGCTAAGAATTGGTTGAGAAGACAACAAATTTTGCGCAATTCTGCTGCTCCAAACGCTTAACCAGAATGGCCTAGAGAAAAAATACACATACCGTTGTAATCGGGCTAGTTTCTACTTTCAGACGCAGCAGGAATTTTTGGGCTTGGTCAAACCGTTCGCGAGATATGGGACTTTGAAGCTAAGAATTGGTTGAGAAGACAACAAATTTTGCGCAATTCTGCTGCTCCAAACGCTTAACCAGAGTGGCCTAGGGAAAAAATACACATACCGTTGTAATCGGGCGAGAATCTACTTTCAGATGCAGGAGTAATTTTTGGGTTTGGTTAATCCGTTCGCGAGATATGGGAGTTTGAATCTAAGAAATGGTTCAGCAGACAACAAATTTTTCCCACTTCTGCTGCTCCAAACGCTTAACCAGAATGGCCTAGGGGAAAAATACACATACCGTTGTAATCGGGCGAGTATCTACTTTCAGATGCAAGAGGAATTTTTGGGCTCGGTCAATCCGTTCGCGAGATATGGGCTTTGAAGATAAGAAATGGTTGAGAAGGCAACAAATTGTTCGCAATTCTGCTGCTCCAAACGCTTAACCAGGATGGCCTAGGGAAAAAATACATGTACCGTTGTAATCGGGCGAGTTTCTACTTTCAGACGCAGCAGGAATTTTTGGGTTTGGTCAATCCGTTCGCGAGAAATGGGAGTTTGAAGCTAAGAAATGGTTGAGAAGGCAACAAATTTTTCGCACTTCTGCTGCTCCAAACGCTTAACCAGAATGGCCTAGGGAAAACACACACATACCGTTGCAATCGGGCTAGTTTCTACTTTCAGACGCAGCAGGAATTTTTGGGCTTGGTCAAACCGTTCGCGAGATATGGGACTTTGAAGCTAAGAAATGGTTGAGAAGGCAACAAATTTTGCGCAATTCTGCTGCTCCAAACGCTTAACCAGAATGGCCTAGGGAAAAAATTCACATACCGTTGTAATCGGGCTAGTTTCTACTTTCAGACGCAGCTGGAGTTTTTGAGTTTGGTCAAACCGTTCGCGAGATATGGGAGTTTGAAGCTAAGAAATGGTTGAGAAGACAACAAACTTTGCGCACTTCTGCTCCTCCAAACGCTCAACAAGAATGGCCTAGGGAAGAAACACACATACCGTTGTAATCGGGCGAGTTTCTACTTTCATACGCAGCAGGAATTTTTGGGTTTGATCAATCCGTTCGCCAGATATAGGAGTTTGAAGCTAAGAAATGGTTGAGAAGGCAACAAATTTTGCGCAACTCTGCTGCTCCAAACGCTTAACAAGAATGGCCTAGGGAAAAAATTCACATACCGTTGTAATCGGGCGAGTATCTACTTTCAGATGGCAGAGGAATTTTTGGGTTTGATCAATCCGTTCGCGACATATGGGAGTTTGAATCTAAGAAATGGTTGAGAAGACAACAAATTTTGCGCACTTCTGCTGCTCCAAACACTTAACTAGAATGGCCTAGAGAAAAAATACACATACCGTTGTAATCGGACGAGTGTCTACTTTCAGATGCAGGAGTAATTTTTGGGTTTGGTTAATCCGTTCGCGAGATATGGGAGTTTGAAGCTAAGAAATGGTTCAGCAGACAACAAATTTTTCCCACTTCTGCTGCTCCAAACGCTTAACCAGAATGGCCTAGGGAAAAAATACACATACCGTTGTAATCGGGCGAGTATCTACTTTCAGATGCAAGGGGAATTTTTGGGCTCGGTCAATCCGTACACGAGATATGGGAGTTTGAAGCTAAGAAATGGTTGAGAAGGCAACAAATTTTACGCACTTCTGCTGCTCCAAACCCTTAACCAGAATGGCCTAGGGAAAAAATACATATACCATTGTAATCGGGCGAGTTTCTACATTCAGACGCAGAAGGAATTTTCGGGTTTGGTCAATCCGTTCGCGAGAAATGGGAGTTTGAAGCTAAGAAATGGTTGAGAAGGCAACACATTTTTCGCACTTCTGCTGCTCCAAACGCTTAACCTGAATGGCCTAGGGAAAAAATACACATACCGTTGTAATCGGGCTAGTTTCTACTTTCAGACGCAGCAGGAATTTTTGGGCTTGGTCAAACCGTTCGCGAGATATGGGACTTTGAAGCTAAGAATTGGTTGAGAAGACAACAAATTTTGCGCAATTCTGCTGCTCCAAACGCTTAACCAGAATGGCCTAGAGAAAAAATACACATACCGTTGTAATCGGGCTAGTTTCTACTTTCAGACGCAGCAGGAATTTTTGGGCTTGGTCAAACCGTTCGCGAGATATGGGACTTTGAAGCTAAGAATTGGTTGAGAAGACAACAAATTTTGCGCAATTCTGCTGCTCCAAACGCTTAACCAGAGTGGCCTAGGGAAAAAATACACATACCGTTGTAATCGGGCGAGAATCTACTTTCAGATGCAGGAGTAATTTTTGGGTTTGGTTAATCCGTTCGCGAGATATGGGAGTTTGAATCTAAGAAATGGTTCAGCAGACAACAAATTTTTCCCACTTCTGCTGCTCCAAACGCTTAACCAGAATGGCCTAGGGGAAAAATACACATACCGTTGTAATCGGGCGAGTATCTACTTTCAGATGCAAGAGGAATTTTTGGGCTCGGTCAATCCGTTCGCGAGATATGGGCTTTGAAGATAAGAAATGGTTGAGAAGGCAACAAATTGTTCGCAATTCTGCTGCTCCAAACGCTTAACCAGGATGGCCTAGGGAAAAAATACATGTACCGTTGTAATCGGGCGAGTTTCTACTTTCAGACGCAGCAGGAATTTTTGGGTTTGGTCAATCCGTTCGCGAGAAATGGGAGTTTGAAGCTAAGAAATGGTTGAGAAGGCAACAAATTTTTCGCACTTCTGCTGCTCCAAACGCTTAACCAGAATGGCCTAGGGAAAACACACACATACCGTTGCAATCGGGCTAGTTTCTACTTTCAGACGCAGCAGGAATTTTTGGGCTTGGTCAAACCGTTCGCGAGATATGGGACTTTGAAGCTAAGAAATGGTTGAGAAGGCAACAAATTTTGCGCAATTCTGCTGCTCCAAACGCTTAACCAGAATGGCCTAGGGAAAAAATTCACATACCGTTGTAATCGGGCTAGTTTCTACTTTCAGACGCAGCTGGAGTTTTTGAGTTTGGTCAAACCGTTCGCGAGATATGGGAGTTTGAAGCTAAGAAATGGTTGAGAAGACAACAAACTTTGCGCACTTCTGCTCCTCCAAACGCTCAACAAGAATGGCCTAGGGAAGAAACACACATACCGTTGTAATCGGGCGAGTTTCTACTTTCATACGCAGCAGGAATTTTTGGGTTTGATCAATCCGTTCGCCAGATATAGGAGTTTGAAGCTAAGAAATGGTTGAGAAGGCAACAAATTTTGCGCAACTCTGCTGCTCCAAACGCTTAACAAGAATGGCCTAGGGAAAAAATTCACATACCGTTGTAATCGGGCGAGTATCTACTTTCAGATGGCAGAGGAATTTTTGGGTTTGATCAATCCGTTCGCGACATATGGGAGTTTGAATCTAAGAAATGGTTGAGAAGACAACAAATTTTGCGCACTTCTGCTGCTCCAAACACTTAACTAGAATGGCCTAGAGAAAAAATACACATACCGTTGTAATCGGGCGAGTGTCTACTTTCAGATGCAGGAGTAATTTTTGGGTTTGGTTAATCCGTTCGCGAGATATGGGAGTTTGAAGCTAAGAAATGGTTCAGCAGACAACAAATTTTTCCCACTTCTGCTGCTCCAAACGCTTAACCAGAATGGCCTAGGGAAAAAATACACATACCGTTGTAATCGGGCGAGTATCTACTTTCAGATGCAAGGGGAATTTTTGGGCTCGGTCAATCCGTACACGAGATATAGGAGTTTGAAGCTAAGAAATGGTTGAGAAGGCAACAAATTTTACGCACTTCTGCTGCTCCAAACCCTTAACCAGAATGGCCTAGGGAAAAAATACATATACCATTGTAATCGGGCGAGTTTCTACATTCAGACGCAGAAGGAATTTTCGGGTTTGGTCAATCCGTTCGCGAGAAATGGGAGTTTGAAGCTAAGAAATGGTTGAGAAGGCAACACATTTTTCGCACTTCTGCTGCTCCAAACGCTTAACCAGAATGGCCTAGGGAAAAAATACACATACCGTTGTAATCGGGCTAGTTTCTACTTTCAGACGCAGCAGGAATTTTTGGATTTGATCTATCCGTTCGCGAGATATGGGAGTTTGAAGCTAAGAAATGGTTGAGAAGGCAACAAATTTTACGCACTTCTGCTGCTCCAAACGCTTAACCAGAATGGCCTGGGAAAAAATACACATACCGTTGTAATCGGGCTAGTTTCTACTTTCAGACGCAGCAGGAATTTTTGGATTTGATCTATCCGTTCGCGAGAAATGGGAGTTTGAAGCTAAGAAATGGTTGAGAAGGCAACACACTTTTCGCAATTCTGCTGCTCCAAACGCTTAACCAGAATGGCCTAGGGAAAAAATACACATACCGTTGTAATAGGGCGAGTTTCTACTTTCAGACGCAGCAGGAATTTTTGGGTTTGATCAATCCGTTCGCCAGATATAGGAGTTTGAAGCTAAGAAATGGTTGAGAAGTTAACAAATTTTGCGCAATTCTGCTGCTCCAAACGCGTAACAAGAATGGCCTAGGGAAAAAATAGACATACCGTTGTAATCGGGCGAGTATCAACTCTCAGATGCAAGAGGAATTTTTGGGCTCGGTCAATCCGTACGCGAGATATGGGAGTTTGAAGCTAAGAAATGGTTGAGAAGGCAACACACTTTTCGCAATTCTGCTGCTCCAAACGCTTAACCAGAATGGCCGAGGGAAAAAATACACATACCGTTGTAATAGGGCGAGTTTCTACTTTCAGACGCAGCAGGAATTTTTGGGCTTGGTCAAACCGTTCGCGAGATATGGGAGTTTGAAGGTAAGAACTGGTTGAGAAGGCAACAAATTTTTCGCAATTCTGCTGCTCCAAACGCTTAACCAGAATGGCCTAGGGAAAAAATACACATACCGTTGTAATCGGGCTAGTTTCTACTTTCAGACGCAGCAGGAATTTTTGGGCTTGGTCAAACCGTTCGCGAGAAATGGGAGTTTGAAGCTAAGAAATGGTTGAGAAGACAACAAATTTTGCGCAATTCTGCAGCTCCAAACGCTTAACCAGAATGCCCTAGGGAAAAAATTCACATACCGTTGTAATCGGGCTAGTTTCTACTTTCAGACGCAGCTGGAATTTTTGAGTTTGGTCAAACCGTTCGCGAGATACGGGAGTTTGAAGCTAAGAAATGGTTGAGAAGACAACAAATTTTGCGCAATTCTGCAGCTCCAAACGCTTAACCAGAATGGCCTAGGGAAAAAATTCACATACCGTTGTAATCGTGCTAGTTTCTACTTTCAGTCGCAGCTGGAATTTTTGAGTTTGGTCAAACCGTTCGCGAGATATGGGAGTTTGAAGCTAAGAAATGGTTGAGAAGACAACAAACTTTGCGCACTTCTGCTGCTCCAAACGCTTAACAAGAATGGCCTAGGGAAAAAATACACATACCGTTGTAATCGGGCGAGTTTCTACTTTCAGACGCAGCAGGAATTTTTGGGTTTGATCAATCCGTTCGCCAGATATAGGAGTTTGAAGCTAAGAAATGGTTGAGAAGTTAACAAATTTTGCGCAATTCTGCTGCTCCAAACGCGTAACAAGAATGGCCTAGGGAAAAAATACACACACCGTTGTAATCGGGCGAGTTTCTACTTTCAGACGCAGCAGGAATTTTTGGGTTTGATCAATCCGTTCGCGACATATGGGAGTTTGAAGCTAAGAAACGGTTGAGAGGGCAACAAATTTTGCGCACTTCTGCTGCTCCAAACGCTTAACCAGAATGGCCTAGGGAAAAAATTCACATACCTTTGTAATCGGGCTAGTTTCTACTTTCAGACGCAGCAGGAATTTTGAGCTTGGTCAAACCGTTCGCGAGATATGGGAGTTTGAAACTAAGAAATGGTTGAGAAGACAACAAATTTTGTGCACTTCTGCTGCTCCAAACGCTTAACAAGAATGGCCTAGGGAAAAAATACACACACCGTTGTAATCGGGCGAGTTTCTATTTTCAGACGCAGCAGGAATTTTTGGGTTTGATCAATCCGTTCGCCAGATATAGGAGTTTGAAGCTAAGAAATGGTTGAGAAGGCAACAAATTTTGCGCACTTCTGCTGCTCCAAACGCTTAACAAGAATGGCCTAGGGAAAAAATACACACACCGTTGTAATCGGGCGAGTTTCTACTTTCAGACGCAGCAGGAATTTTTGGGTTTGATCAATCCGTTCGCCAGATATAGGAGTTTGAAGCTAAGAAATGGTTGAGAAGGCAACAAATTTTGCGCACTTCTGCTGCTCCAAACGCTTAACAAGAATGGCCTAGGGAAAAAATACACACACCGTTGTAATCGGGCGAGTTTCTACTTTCAGACGCAGCAGGAATTTTTGGGTTTGATCAATCCGTTCGCGACATATGGGAGTTTGAAGCTAAGAAACGGTTGAGAAGGCAACAAATTTTTCGCAATTCTGCTGCTCGAAACGCTTAACCAGAATGGCCTAGGGAAAAAATACACATACCGTTGTAATCGGGCTAGTCTCTACTTTCAGGCGCAGCAGGAATTTTTGGGCTTGGTCAAACCGTTCGCGAGAGATGGGACTTTGAATCTAAGAAATGGTTGAGAAGACAACAAATTTTGCGCACTTCTGCTGCTCCAACGCTTAACAAGAATGGCCTAGGGAAAAAATACACATACCGTTGTAATCGGGCGAGTTTCTACTTTCAGACGCAGCAGGAATTTTTGGATTTGACCAATCCGTTCGCGAGATATGGGAGTTTGAAGCTAAGAAATGGTTGAGAAGGCAACAAATTTTGCGCAATTCTGCAGCTCCAAACGCTTAACCAGAATGGCCTAGGGAAAAAATTCACATACCGTTGTAATCGGGCTAGTTTCTACTTTCAGTCGCAGCTGGAATTTTTGAGTTTGGTCAAACCGTTCGCGAGATACGGGAGTTTGAAGCTAAGAAATGGTTGAGAAGACAACAAATTTTGCGCAATTCTGCAGCTCCAAACGCTTAACCAGAATGGCCTAGGGAAAAAATTCACATACCGTTGTAATCGGGCTAGTTTCTACTTTCAGTCGCAGCTGGAATTTTTGAGTTTGGTCAAACCGTTCGCGAGATATGGGAGATTGAAGCTAAGAAATGGTTGAGAAGACAACAAACTTTGCGCACTTCTGCTGCTCCAAACGCTTAACAAGAATGGCCTAGGGAAAAAATACACATACCGTTGTAATCGGGCGAGTTTCTACTTTCAGACGCAGCAGGAATTTTTGGGTTTGATCAATCCGTTCGCCAGATATAGGAGTTTGAAGCTAAGAAATGGTTGAGAAGTTAACAAATTTTGCGCAATTCTGCTGCTCCAAACGCGTAACAAGAATGGCCTAGGGAAAAAATACACACACCGTTGTAATCGGGCGAGTTTCTACTTTCAGACGCAGCAGGAATTTTTGGGTTTGATCAATCCGTTCGCGACATATGGGAGTTTGAAGCTAAGAAACGGTTGAGAAGGCAACAAATTTTGCGCACTTCTGCTGCTCCAAACGCTTAACAAGAATGGCCTAGGGAAAAAATACACACACCGTTGTAATCGGGCGAGTTTCTACTTTCAGACGCAGCAGGAATTTTTGGGTTTGATCAATCCGTTCGCGACATATGGGAGTTTGAAGCTAAGAAACGGTTGAGAAGGCAACAAATTTTTCGCAATTCTGCTGCTCGAAACGCTTAACCAGAATGGCCTAGGGAAAAAATACACATACCGTTGTAATCGGGCTAGTCTCTACTTTCAGGCGCAGCAGGAATTTTTGGGCTTGGTCAAACCGTTCGCGAGAGATGGGACTTTGAATCTAAGAAATGGTTGAGAAGACAACAAATTTTGCGCACTTCTGCTGCTCCAACGCTTAACAAGAATGGCCTAGGGAAAAAATACACATACCGTTGTAATCGGGCGAGTTTCTACTTTCAGACGCAGCAGGAATTTTTGGAGTAGACCAATCCGTTCGCGAGATATGGGAGTTTGAAGCTAAGAAATGGTTGAGAAGGCAACAAATTTGTCGGAATTCTGCTGCTCCAAACGCTTAACCAGAATGGCCTAGGGAAAAAATTCACATACCGTTGTAATCGGGCGAGTTTCTACTTTCAGACGCAGCAGGAATTTTTGGGTTTGATCAATCCGTTCGCGACATATGGGAGTTTGAATCTAAGAAATGGTTGAGAAGACAACAAATTTTGCGCACTTCTGCTGCTCCAAACACTTAACTAGAATGGCCTAGAGAAAAAATACACATACCGTTGTAATCGGGCGAGTGTCTACTTTCAGATGCAGGAGTAATTTTTGGGTTTGGTTAATCCGTTCGCGAGATATGGGAGTTTGAAGCTAAGAAATGGTTCAGCAGACAACAAATTTTTCCCACTTCTGCTGCTCCAAACGCTTAACCAGAATGGCCTAGGGAAAAAATACACATACCGTTGCAATCGGACGAGTATCTACTTTCAGATGCAAGGGGAATTTTTGGGCTCGGTCAATCCGTACACGAGATATGGGAGTTTGAAGCTAAGAAATGGTTGAGAAGGCAACAAATTTTACGCACTTCTGCTGCTCCAAACGCTTAACCAGAATGGCCTAGGGAAAAAATGCATATACCATTGTAATCGGGCGAGTTTCTACATTCAGACGCAGAAGGAATTTTCGGGTTTGGTCAATCCGTTCGCGAGAAATGGGAGTTTGAAGCTAAGAAATGGTTGAGAAGGCAACAAATTTTCCGCACTTCTGCTGCTCCAAACGCTTAACCAGAATGGCCTAGGGAAAAAAAACACTTACCTTTGTAATCGGGCGAGTTTCTATTTTCAGACGCAACAGGAATTTTTGGGTTTGGTCAATCCGTTCGCGAGATATGGGAGTTTGAAGCTAAGACATGGTTGAGAAGACAACAAATTTTGCGCACTTCTGCTGCCCCAAACGCTTAACCAGAATGGCCTAGGGAAAAAATAGACATACCGTTGTAATCGGGCGAGTATCAACTCTCAGATGCAAGAGGAATTTTTGGGCTCGGTCAATCCGTACGCGAGATATGGGAGTTTGAAGCTAAGAAATGGTTGAGAAGGCAACACACTTTTCGCAATTCTGCTGCTCCAAACGCTTAACCAGAATGGCCTAGGGAAAAAATACACATACCGTTGTAATAGGGCGAGTTTCTACTTTCAGACGCAGCAGGAATTTTTGGGCTTGGTCAAACCGTTCGCGAGATATGGGAGTTTGAAGGTAAGAACTGGTTGAGAAGGCAACAAATTTTTCGCAATTCTGCTGCTCCAAACGCTTAACCAGAATGGCCTAGGGAAAAAATACACATACCGTTGTAATCGGGCTAGTTTCTACTTTCAGACGCAGCAGGAATTTTTGGGCTTGGTCAAACCGTTCGCGAGAAATGGGAGTTTGAAGCTAAGAAATGGTTGAGAAGACAACAAATTTTGCGCAATTCTGCAGCTCCAAACGCTTAACCAGAATGCCCTAGGGAAAAAATTCACATACCGTTGTAATCGGGCGAGTTTCTACTTTCAGACGCAGCAGGAATTTTTGGGTTTGATCAATCCGTTCGCGACATATGGGAGTTTGAAGCTAAGAAACGGTTGAGAGGGCAACAAATTTTGCGCACTTCTGCTGCTCCAAACGCTTAACCAGAATGGCCTAGGGAAAAAATTCACATACCGTTGTAATCGGGCTAGTTTCTACTTTCAGACGCAGCAGGAATTTTGAGCTTGGTCAAACCGTTCGCGAGATATGGGAGTTTGAAACTAAGAAATGGTTGAGAAGACAACAAATTTTGTGCACTTCTGCTGCTCCAAACGCTTAACAAGAATGGCCTAGGGAAAAAATTCACACACCGTTGTAATCGGGCGAGTTTCTACTTTCAGACGCAGCAGGAATTTTTGGGTTTGATCAATCCGTTCGCCAGATATAGGAGTTTGAAGCTAAGAAATGGTTGAGAAGGCAACAAATTTTGCGCACTTCTGCTGCTCCAAACGCTTAACAAGAATGGCCTAGGGAAAAAATACACATACCGTTGTAATCGGGCTAGTCTCTACTTTCAGGCGCATTAGGAATTTTTGGGCTTGGTCAAACCGTTCGCGAGAGATGGGACTTTGAATCTAAGAAATGGTTGAGAAGACAACAAATTTTGCGCACTTCTGCTGCTCCAACGCTTAACAAGAATGGCCTAGGGAAAAAATACACATATCGTTGTAATCGGGCGAGTTTCTACTTTCAGACGCAGCAGGAATTTTTGGATTTGACCAATCCGTTCGCGAGATATGGGAGTTTGAAGCTAAGAAATGGTTGAGAAGGCAACAAATTTGTCGGAATTCTGCTGCTCCAAACGCTTAACCAGAATGGCCTAGGGAAAAAATTCACATACCGTTGTAATCGGGCGAGTTTCTACTTTCAGACGCAGCAGGAATTTTTGGGTTTGATCAATCCGTTCGCGACATATGGGAGTTTGAATCTAAGAAATGGTTGAGAAGACAACAAATTTTGCGCACTTCTGCTGCTCCAAACACTTAACTAGAATGGCCTAGAGAAAAAATACACATACCGTTGTAATCGGGCGAGTGTCTACTTTCAGATGCAGGAGTAATTTTTGGGTTTGGTTAATCCGTTCGCGAGATATGGGAGTTTGAAGCTAAGAAATGGTTCAGCAGACAACAAATTTTTCCCACTTCTGCTGCTCCAAACGCTTAACCAGAATGGCCTAGGGAAAAAATACACATACCGTTGCAATCGGACGAGTATCTACTTTCAGATGCAAGGGGAATTTTTGGGCTCGGTCAATCCGTACACGAGATATGGGAGTTTGAAGCTAAGAAATGGTTGAGAAGGCAACAAATTTTACGCACTTCTGCTGCTCCAAACGCTTAACCAGAATGGCCTAGGGAAAAAATACATATACCATTGTAATCGGGCGAGTTTCTACATTCAGACGCAGAAGGAATTTTCGGGTTTGGTCAATCCGTTCGCGAGAAATGGGAGTTTGAAGCTAAGAAATGGTTGAGAAGGCAACACATTTTTCGCGCTTCTGCTGCTCCAAACGCTTAACCAGAATGGCCTAGGGAAAAAATACACATACCGTTGTAATCGGGCTAGTTTCTACTTTCAGACGCAGCAGGAATTTTTGGATTTGATCTATCCGTTCGCGAGATATGGGAGTTTGAAGCTAAGAAATGGTTGAGAAGGCAACAAATTTTCCGCACTTCTGCTGCTCCAAACGCTTAACCAGAATGGCCTAGGGAAAAAAAACACTTACCTTTGTAATCGGGCGAGTTTCTATTTTCAGACGCAACAGGAATTTTTGGGTTTGGTCAATCCGTTCGCGAGATATGGGAGTTTGAAGCTAAGACATGGTTGAGAAGACAACAAATTTTGCGCACTTCTGCTGCCCCAAACGCTTAACCAGAATGGCCTAGGGAAAAAATAGACATACCGTTGTAATCGGGCGAGTATCAACTCTCAGATGCAAGAGGAATTTTTGGGCTCGGTCAATCCGTACGCGAGATATGGGAGTTTGAAGCTAAGAAATGGTTGAGAAGGCAACAAACTTTTCGCAATTCTGCTGCTCCAAACGCTTAACCAGAATGGCCTAGGGAAAAAATACACATACCGTTGTAATAGGGCGAGTTTCTACTTTCAGACGCAGCAGGAATTTTTGGGCTTGGTCAAACCGTTCGCGAGATATGGGTGTTTGAAGGTAAGAACTGGTTGAGAAGGAAACAAATTTTTCGCAATTCTGCTGCTCCAAACGCTTAACCAGAATGGCCTAGGGAAAAAATACACATACCGTTGTAATCGGGCTAGTTTCTACTTTCAGACGCAGCAGGAATTTTTGGGCTTGGTCAAACCGTTCGCGAGAAATGGGAGTTTGAAGCTAAGAAATGGTTGAGAAGACAACAAATTTTGCGCAGTTCTGCAGCTCCAAACGCTTAACCAGAATGCCCTAGGGAAAAAATTCACATACCGTTGTAATCGGGCTAGTTTCTACTTTCAGACGCAGCTGGAATTTTTGAGTTTGGTCAAACCGTTCGCGAGATACGGGAGTTTGAAGCTAAGAAATGGTTGAGAAGACAACAAATTTTGCGCAATTCTGCAACTCCAAACGCTTAACCAGAATGGCCTAGGGAAAAAATTCACATACCGTTGTAATCGGGCTAGTTTCTACTTTCAGTCGCAGCTGGAATTTTTGAGTTTGGTCAAACCGTTCGCGAGATATGGGAGTTTGAAGCTAAGAAATGGTTGAGAAGACAACAAACTTTGCGCACTTCTGCTGCTCCAAACGCTTAACAAGAATGACCTAGGGAAAAAATACACATACCGTTGTAATCGGGCGAGTTTCTACTTTCAGACGCAGCAGGAATTTTTGGGTTTGATCAATCCGTTCGCCAGATATAGGAGTTTGAAGCTAAGAAATGGTTGAGAAGTTAACAAATTTTGCGCAATTCTGCTGCTCCAAACGCGTAACAAGAATGGCCTAGGGAAAAAATACACACACCGTTGTAATCGGGCGAGTTTCTACTTTCAGACGCAGCAGGAATTTTTGGGTTTGATCAATCCGTTCGCGACATATGGGAGTTTGAAGCTAAGAAACGGTTGAGAGGGCAACAAATTTTGCGCACTTCTGCTGCTCCAAACGCTTAACCAGAATGGCCTAGGGAAAAAATTCACATACCGTTGTAATCGGGCTAGTTTCTACTTTCAGACGCAGCAGGAATTTTGAGCTTGGTCAAACCGTTCGCGAGATATGGGAGTTTGAAACTAAGAAATGGTTGAGAAGACAACAAATTTTGTGCACTTCTGCTGCTCCAAACGCTTAACAAGAATGGCCTAGGGAAAAAATTCACACACCGTTGTAATGGGGCGAGTTTCTACTTTCAGACGCAGCAGGAATTTTTGGGTTTGATCAATCCGTTCGCCAGATATAGGAGTTTGAAGCTAAGAAATGGTTGAGAAGGCAACAAATTTTGCGCAATTCTGCTGCTCCAAACGCTTAACAAGAATGGCCTAGGGAAAAAATACACACACCGTTGTAATCGGGCGAGTTTCTACTTTCAGACGCAGCAGGAATTTTTGGGTTTGATCAATCCGTTCGCGACATATGGGAGTTTGAAGCTAAGAAACGGTTGAGAAGGCAACAAATTTTTCGCACTTCTGCTGCTCCAAACGCTTAACCAGAATGGCCTAGAGAAAAAATACACATACCGTTGTAATCGGGCGAGTGTCTACTTTCAGATGCAAGGGGAATTTTTGGGCTCGGTCAATCCGTACGCGAGATATGGGAGTTTGAAGCTAAGAAATGGTTGAGAAGGCAACAAATTTTGCGCACTTCTGCTGCTCCAAACGCTTAACCAGAATGGGCTACGGAAAAAATACATATACCGTTGTAATCGGGCGAGTTTCTACATTCAGACGCCGAAGGAATTTTTGGTTTGGTCAATCCGTTCGCGAGAAATGGGAGTTTGAAGCTAAGAAATGGTTGAGAAGGCAACACATTTTTCGCACTTCTGCTGCTCCAAACGCTTAACCAGAATGGCCTAGGGAAAAAATACACATACCGCGGTAATCGGGCGAGTGTCTACTTTCAGATGCAGGAGTAATTTTTGGGTTTGGTTAATCCGTTCGCGAGATATGGGAGTTTGAAGCTAAGAAATGGTTGAGAAGGCAACAAATTTTTCGGAATTCTGCTGCTCCACACGCTTAACCAGAATGGCCTAGGGAAAAATTCACATACCGTTGTAATCGGGCTAGTTTCTACTTTCAGACGCAGCAGGAATTTTTGAGCTTGGTCAAACCGTTCGCGAGATATGGGAGTTTGAAACTAAGAAATGGTTGAGAAGACAACAAATTTTGCGCACTTCTGCTGCTCCAAACGCTTAACAAGAATGGCCTAGGGAAAAAATACACACACCGTTGTAATCGGGCGAGTTTCTACTTTCAGACGCAGCAGCAATTTTTGGGTTTGATCAATCCGTTCGCGAGATATGGGAGTTTGAAGCAAAGAAATGGTTGAGAAGGCAACAAATTTTTCGCACTTCTGCTGCTCCAAACGCTTAACCAGAATGGCCTAGGGAAAAAAAACACTTACCTTTGTAATCGGGCGAGTTTCTATTTTCAGACACAACAGGAATTTTTGGGTTTGGTCAATCCGTTCGCGAGATATGGGAGTTTGAAGCTAAGAAATGGTTGAGAAGACAACAAATTTTGGGCACTTCTGCTGCTCCAAACGCTTAACCAGAATGGCCAAGGGAAAAAATACACTTACCTTTGTAATCGGGCTAGTTTCTACTTTCAGACGCAGCAGGAATTTTTGGGTTTGATCAATCCGTTCGCGAGATATGGGAGTTTGAATCTAAGAAATGGTTGAGAAGGCAACAAATTTTTCGCACTTCTGCTGCTCCAAACGCTTAACCAGAATGGCCTAGAGAAAAAATACACATACCGTTGTAATCGGGCGAGTGTCTACTTTCAGATGCAGGAGTAATTTTTGGGTTTGGTTAATCCGTTCGCGAGATATGGGAGTTTGAAGCTAAGAAATGGTTCAGCAGACAACAAATTTTTCCCACTTCTGCTGCTCCAAACGCTTAACCAGAATGGCCTAGGGAAAAAATACACATACCATTGTAATCGGGCGAGTATCTACTTTCAGATGCAAGGGGAATTTTTGGGCTCGGTCAATCCGTACGCGAGATATGGGAGTTTGAAGCCAAGAAATGGTTGAGAAGACAACAAATTTTGCGCACTTCTGCTGCTCCAAACGCTTAACAAGAATGGCCTAGGGAAAAAATTCACATACCGTTGTAATCGGGCTAGTTTCTACTTTCAGACGCAGCAGGAATTTTGAGCTTGGTCAAACCGTTCGCGAGATATGGGAGTTTGAAACTAAGAAATGGTTGAGAAGACAACAAATTTTGTGCACTTCTGCTGCTCCAAACGCTTAACAAGAATGGCCTAGGGAAAAAATTCACACACCGTTGTAATCGGGCGAGTTTCTACTTTCAGACGCAGCAGGAATTTTTGGGTTTGATCAATCCGTTCGCCAGATATAGGAGTTTGAAGCTAAGAAATGGTTGAGAAGGCAACAAATTTTGCGCACTTCTGCTGCTCCAAACGCTTAACAAGAATGGCCTAGGGAAAAAATACACACACCGTTGTAATCGGGCGAGTTTCTACTTTCAGACGCAGCAGGAATTTTTGGGTTTGATCAATCCGTTCGCGACATATGGGAGTTTGAAGCTAAGAAACGGTTGAGAAGGCAACAAATTTTGCGCACTTCTGCTGCTCCAAACGCTTAACCAGAATGGCCTAGGGAAAAAATACACATACCGTTGTAATCGGGCGAGTATCTACTTTCAGATGGAAGAGGAATTATTGGGCTCGGTCAATCCGTTCGCGAGATATGGGGTTTGAAGCTAAGAAATGGTTGAGAAGGCAACAAATTTTTCGCAATTCTGCTGCTCGAAACGCTTAACCAGAATGGCCTAGGGAAAAAATACACATACCGTTGTAATCGGGCTAGTCTCTACTTTCAGACGCAGCAGGAATTTTTGGGCTTGGTCAAACCGTTCGCGAGATATGAGAGTTTGAAGCTAAGAAATGGTTGAGAAGGCAACACATTTTTCGCACTTCTGCTGCTCCAAACGCTTAACCAGAATGGCCTAGGGAAAAAATTCACATACCGTTGTAATCGGGCTAGTTTCTACTTTCAGACGCAGCAGGAATTTTGAGCTTGGTCAATCCGTTCGCGAGATATGGGAGTTTGAAGCTAAGAAACGGTTGAGAAGACAACAAATTTTGGGCACTTCTGCTGCTCCAAACGCTTAACCAGAATGGCCTAGGGAAAAAATACACTTACCTTTGTAATCGGGCGAGTTTCTACTTTCGGACGCAACAGGAATTTTTCGATTTGATCAATCCGTTCGCGAGATATGGGAGTTTGAAGCTAAGAAATGGTTGAGAAGGCAACAAATTTTTCGCACTTCTGCTGCTCCAAACGCTTAACCAGAATGGCCTAGGGAAAAAAAACACTTACCTTTGTAATCGGGCGAGTTTCTATTTTCAGACGCAACAGGAATTTTTGGGTTTGGTCAATCCGTTCGCGAGATATGGGAGTTTGAAGCTAAGAAATGGTTGAGAAGACAACAAATTTTGCGCACTTCTGCTGCCCCAAACGCTTAACCAGGATGGCCTAGGGAAAAAATACACTTACCTTTGTAATCGGGCGAGTTTCTACTTTCAGACGCAACAGGAATTTTTGGGTTTGGTCAATCCGTTCGTGAGGTATGGGAGTTTGAAGCTAAGAACTGGTTGAGAAGGCAACAAATTTTGCGCAATTCTGCTGCTCCAAACGCTTAACCAGAATGGCTTAGAGAAAAAATACACATACCGTTGTAATCGGGCTAGTTTCTACTTTCAGACGCAGGAGTAATTTTTGGGTTTGGTTAATCCGTTCGCGAGATATGGGAGTTTGAAGCTAAGAAATGGTTGAGAAGGCAACAAATTTTTCGCACTTCTGCTGCTCCAAACGCTTAACAAGGATGGCCTATGGAAAAAATACACACACCGTTGTAATCGGGCGAGTTTCTACTTTCAGACGCAGCAGGAATTTTTGGGTTTGATCAATCCGTTCGCGAGATATGGGAGTTTGAAGCAAAGAAATGGTTGAGAAGGCAACAAATTTTTCACACTTCTGCTGCTCCAAACGCTTAACCAGAATGGCCTAGGGAAAAAAAACACTTACCTTTGTAATCGGGCGAGTTTCTATTTTCAGACGCAACAGGAATTTTTGGGTTTGGTCAATCCGTTCGCGAGATATGGGAGTTTGAAGCTAAGAAATGGTTGAGAAGACAACAAATTTTGGGCACTTCTGCTGCTCCAAACGCTTAACCAGAATGGCCAAGGGAAAAAATACACTTACCTTTGTAATCGGGCTAGTTTCTACTTTCAGACGCAGCAGGAATTTTTGGGTTTGATCAATCCGTTCGCGAGATATGGGAGTTTGAATCTAAGAAATGGTTGAGAAGGCAACAAATTTTTCGCACTTCTGCTGCTCCAAACGCTTAACCAGAATGGCCTAGAGAAAAAATACACATACCGTTGTAATCGGGCGAGTGTCTACTTTCAGATGCAGGAGTAATTTTTGGGTTTGGTTAATCCGTTCGCGAGATATGGGAGTTTGAAGCTAAGAAATGGTTCAGCAGACAACAAATTTTTCCCACTTCTGCTGCTCCAAACGCTTAACCAGAATGGCCTAGGGAAAAAATACACATACCGTTGTAATCGGGCGAGTATCTACTTTCAGATGCAAGGGGAATTTTTGGGCTCGGTCAATCCGTACGCGAGATATGGGAGTTTGAAGGCAAGAAATGGTTGAGAAGACAACAAATTTTGCGCACTTCTGCTGCTCCAAACGCTTAACAAGAATGGCCTAGGGAAAAAATACACACACCGTTGTAATCGGGCGAGTTTCTACTTTCAGACGCAGCAGGAATATTTGGGTTTGATCAATCCGTTCGCGAGATATGGGAGTTTGAAGCAAAGAAATGGTTGAGAAGGCAACAAATTTTTCGCAATTCTGCTGCTCCAAACGCTTAACCAGAATGGCCTAGGGAAAAAAAAACACTTACCTTTGTAATCGGGCGAGTTTCTATTTTCAGACGCAACAGGAATTTTTGGGTTTGGTCAATCCGTTCGCGAGATATTGGAGTTTGAAGCTAAGAAATGGTTGAGAGGACAACAAATTTTGGGCACTTCTGCTGCTCCAAACGCTTAACCAGAATGGCCTAGGGAAAAAATACACTTACCTTTGTAATCGGGCTGGTTTCTACTTTCAGACGCAGGAGTAATTTTTGGGTTTGGTCAATCCGTTCGCGAGAAATGGGAGTTTGAAGCTAAGAAATGGTTGAGAAGGCAACACATTTTTCGCACTTCTGCTGCTCCAAACGCTTAACCAGAATGGCCTAGAGAAAAAATACACATACCGTTGTAATCGGGCGAGTGTCTACTTTCAGATGCAGGAGTAATTTTTGGGTTTGGTCAATCCGTTCGCGAGAAATGGGAGTTTGAAGCTAAGAAATGGTTGAGAAGGCAACACATTTTTCGCACCTCTGCTGCTCCAAACGCTTAACCAGAATGGCCTAGGGAAAAAATACACATACCGCTGTAATCGGGCGAGTGTCTACTTTCAGATGCAGGAGTAATTTTTGGGTTTGGTTAATCCGTTCGCGAGATATGGGAGTTTGAAGCTAAGAAATGGTTCAGCAGACAACAAATTTTTCCCACTCCTGCTGCTCCAAACGCTTAACCAGAATGGCCTAGGGAAAAAATACACTTACCTTTGTAATCGGGCGAGTTTCTACTTTCAGACGCAACAGGAATTTTTGGGTTTGGTCAATCCGTTCGCGAGATATGGGAGTTTGAAGCTAAGAAATGGTTGAGAAGGCAACAAATTTTGCGCAATTCTGCTGCTCCAAACGCTTAACCAGAATGGCCTAGAGAAAAAATACACAACCGTTGTAATCGGGCTAGTTTCTAATTTCAGACGCAGCAGGAATTTTTGGGCTTGGTCAATCCGTTCGCGAGAAATGGGAGTTTGAAGCTAAGAAATGGTTGAGAAGGCAACACATTTTTCGCACTTCTGCTGCTCCAAACGCTTAACCAGAATGGCCTAGGGAAAAAATACACATACCGCGGTAATCGGGCGAGTGTCTACTTTCAGATGCAGGAGTAATTTTTGGGTTTGGTTAATCCGTTCGCGAGATATGGGAGTTTGAAGCTAAGAAATGGTTGAGAAGGCAACAAATTTTTCGGAATTCTGCTGCTCCACACGCTTAACCAGAATGGCCTAGGGAAAAATTCACATACCGTTGTAATCGGGCTAGTTTCTACTTTCAGACGCAGCAGGAATTTTTGAGCTTGGTCAAACCGTTCGCGAGATATGGGAGTTTGAAACTAAGAAATGGTTGAGAAGACAACAAATTTTGCGCACTTCTGCTGCTCCAAACGCTTAACAAGAATGGCCGAGGGAAAAAATACACTTACCTTTGTAATCGGGCTGGTTTCTACTTTCAGACGCAGGAGTAATTTTTGGGTTTGGTTAATCCGTTCGCCAGATATGGGAGTTTGAAGCTAAGAAATGGTTCAGCAGACAACAAATTTTTCCCACTTCTGCTGCTCCAAACGCTTAACCAGAATGGCCTAGGGGAAAAATACACATACCGTTGTAATGGGGCTAGTTTCTACTTTCAGACGCAGCAGGAATTTTTGGGCTTGGTCAAACCGTTCGCGAGATATGGGAGTTTGAATCTAAGAAATGGTTGAGAAGGCAACAAATTTTTCGCACTTCTGCTGCTCCAAACGCTTAACCAGAATGGCCTAGAGAAAAAATACACATACCGTTGTAATCGGGCGAGTGTCTACTTTCAGATGCAGGAGTAATTTTTGGGTTTGGTTAATCCGTTCGCGAGATATGGGAGTTTGAAGCTAAGAAATGGTTCAGCAGACAACAAATTTTTCCCACTTCTGCTGCTCCAAACGCTTAACCAGAAAGGCCTAGGGAAAAAATACACATACCGTTGTAATCGGGCGAGTATCTACTTTCAGATGCAAGGGGAATTTTTGGGCTCGGTCAATCCGTAACCGAGATATGGGAGTTTGAAGCCAAGAAATGGTTGAGAAGGCAACAAATTTTGCGCACTTCTGCTGCTCCAAACGCTTAACCAGAATGGCCTAGGGAAAAAATGCATACACCGTTGTAATCGGGCGAGTTTCTACTTTCAGACGCAGAAGGAATTTTTGGGTTTGGTCAATCCGTTCGCGAGAAATGGGAGTTTGAAGCTAAGAAATGGTTGAGAAGGCAACACATTTTTCGCACCTCTGCTGCTCCAAACGCTTAACCAGAATGGCCTAGGGAAAAAATACACATACCGCTGTAATAGGGCGAGTGTCTACTTTCAGATGCAGGAGTAATTTTTGGGTTTGGTTAATCCGTTCGCGAGATATGGGAGTTTGAAGCTAAGAAATGGTTCAGCAGACAACAAATTTTTCCCACTTCTGCTGCTCCAAACGCTTAACCAGAATGGCCTAGGGAAAAAATACACTTACCTTTGTAATCGGGCGAGTTTCTACTTTCAGACGCAACAGGAATTTTTGGGTTTGGTCAATCCGTTCGCGAGATATGGGAGTTTGAAGCTAGAAATGGTTGAGAAGGCAACAAATTTTGCGCAATTCTGCTGCTCCAAACGCTTAACCAGAATGGCCTAGAGAAAAAATACACATACCGTTGTAATCGGGCTAGTTTCTACTTTCAGACGCAGCAGGAATTTTTGGGCTTGGTCAAACCGTTCGCGAGATATGGGAGTTTGAAGCTAAGAAATGGTTGAGAAGGCAACAAATTTTTCGCAATTCTGCTGCTCCAAACGCTTAACCAGAGTGGCCTAGGGAAAAAATACATATACCGTTGTAATCGGGCGAGTTTCTACTTTCAGACGCAGAAGGAATTTTTGGGTTTGGTCAATCCGTTCGCGAGAAATGGGAGTTTGAAGCTAAGAAATGGTTGAGAAGGCAACAAATTCTTCGCACTTCTGCTGCTCCAAACGCTTAACCAGAATGGCCTAGAGAAAAAATACACATACCGTTGTAATCGGGCTAGTTTCTACTTTCAGACGCAGCAGGAATTTTTGGGCTTGGTCAAACCGTTCGCGAGATATGGGAGTTTGAAGCTAAGAAATGGTTGAGAAGGCAACAAATTTTTCGCAATTCTGCTGCTCCAAACGCTTAACCAGAGTGGCCTAGGGAAAAAATACATATACCGTTGTAATCGGGCTAGTTTCTACTTTCAGACGCAGCAGGAATTTTTGGGTTTGATCAATCCGTTCGCGACATATGGGAGTTTGAAGCTAAGAAATGGTTGAGAAGGCAACAAACTTTGCGCAATTCTGCTGCTCCAAACGCTTAACTAGAATGGCCTAGAGAAAAAATACACATACCGTTGTAATTGGGCGAGTGTCTACTTTCAGATGCAGGAGTAATTTTTGGGTTTGGTTAATCCGTTCGCGAGATATGGGAGTTTGAAGCTAAGAAATGGTTCAGCAGACAACAAATTTTTCCCACTTCTGCAGCTCCAAACACTTAACCAGAATGGCCTAGGGAAAAAATACACATACCGTTGTAATCGGACGAGTATCTACTTTCAGATGCAAGGGGAAATTTTGGGCTCGGTCAATCCGTACGCGAGATGTGGGACTTTGAAGCTAAGAAATGGTTGAGAAGACAACAAATTTTGCGCACTTCTGCTGCTCCAAACTCTTAACAAGAATGGCCTAGGGAAAAAATACACATACCGTTGTAATCGGGCGAGTTTCTACTTTCAGACAAAGCAGGAATTTTTGAGCTTGGTCAAACCGTTCGCGAGATATGGGAGTTTGAAGCTAAGAAATGGTTCAGCAGACAACAAATTTTTCCCACTTCTGCTGCTCCAAACGCTTAACCAGAATGGCCTAGGGAAAAAATACACATACCGTTGTAATCGGGCGAGTGTCTACTTTCAGATGCAGGAGTAATTTTTGGGTTTGGTTAATCCGTTCGCGAGATATGGAAGTTTGAAGCTAAGAAATGGTTCAGCAGACAACAAATTTTTCCCACTTCTGCTGCTCCAAACGCTTAACCAGAATGGCCTAGGGAAAAAATACACATACCGTTGTAATCGGGCGAGTATCTACTTTCAGATGCAAGGGGAATTTTTGGGCTCGGTCAATCCGTACGCGAGATATGGGAGTTTGAAGCTAAGAAATGGTTGAGATGGCAACAAATTTTGCGCACTTCTGCTGCTCCAAACGCTTAACCAGAATGGCCTAGGGAAAAAATACATATACCGTTGTAATCGGGCGAGTTTCTACTTTCAGACGCAGAAGGAATTTTTGGGTTTGGTCAATCCGTTCGCGAGAAATGGGAGTTTGAAGCTAAGAAATGGTTGAGAAGGCAACACATTTTTCGCAATTTTGCTGCTCCAAACGCTTAACCAGAATGGCCTAGGGAAAAAATACACATACCGCTGTAATCGGGCTAGTTTCTACTTTCAGACGCAGGAGTAATTTTTGGGTTTGGTTAATCCGTTCGCGAGATATGGGAGTTTGAAGCTAAGAAATGGTTCAGCAGACAACAAATTCTTCCCACTTCTGCTGCTCCAAACGCTTAACCAGAATGGCCTAGGGAAAAAATACACATACCGTTGTAATCGGGCGAGTATCTACTTTCAGATGCAGGAGTAATTTTTGGGTTTGGTTAATCCGTTCGCAAGAAATGGGAGTTTGAAGCTAAGAAATGGTTCAGCAGACAACAAATTTTGCGCACTTCTGCTGCTCCAAACGCTTAACCAGAATGGCCTAGGGAAAAAATACACATACCGTTGTAATCGGGCGAGTATCTACTTTCAGATGCAGGAGTTATTTTTGGGTTTGGTTAATCCGTTCGCAAGAAATGGGAGTTGGAAGCTAAGAAATGGTTCAGCAGACAACAAATTTTTCCCACTTCTGCTGCTCCAAACGCTTAACATGAATGGCCTAGGGAAAAAATACAGATACTGCTGTAATCGGGCGAGTGTCTACTTTCAGATGCAGGAGTAATTTTTGGGTTTGGTTAATCCGTTCGCGAGATATGGGAGTTTGAAGCTAAGAAATGGTTCAGCAGACAACAAATTTTTCCCACTTCTGCTGCTCCAAACGCTTAACCTGAATGGCCTAGGGAAAAAATACACATACCGTTGTAATCGGGCGAGTATCTACTTTCAGATGCAAGGGGAATTTTTGGGCTCGGTCAATCCGTACGCGAGATATGGCAGTTTGAAGCTAAGAAATGGTTGAGAATACAACAAATTTTGCGCACTTCTGCTGCTCCAAACGCTTAACCAGAATGGCCTAGGGAAAAAATATACATACCGTTGTAATCGGGCGAGTATCTACTTTCAGATGCAAGGGGAATTTTTGGGCTCGGACAATCCGTACGCGAGATATGGGAGTTTGAAGCTAAGAAATGGTTGAGAATACAACAAATTTTGCGCACTTCTGCTGCTCCAAACGCTTAACAAGAATGGCCTAGGGAAAAATACATATACCGTTGTAATCGGGCGAGTATCTACTTTCAGATGCAAGGGGAATTTTTGGGTTTGGTCAATCCGTTCGCGAGAAATGGGAGTTTGCATGTAAGAAATGGTTGAGAAGGCAACAAATTTTTCGCAATTCTGCTGCTCCAAACGCTTTACCAGAATGGCCTAGGGAAAAAATACATATACCGTTGCAATCGGGCGAGTATCTACTTTCAGATGCAGGAGTAATTTTTGGGTTTGGTTAATCCGTTCGCAAGATATGGGAGTTTGAAGCTAAGAAATGGTTCAGCAGACAACAAATTTTTCCCACTTCTGCTGCTCCAAACGCTTAACCTGAATGGCCTAGGGAAAAAATACACATACCGTTGTAATCGGGCGAGTATCTACTTTCAGATGCAAGAGGAATTTTTGGGCTCGGTCAATCCGTTCGCGAGATATGGGGTTTGAAGCTAAGAAATGTTTGAGAAGGCAACAAATTTTTCGCAATTCTGCTGCTCCAAACGCTTAACCAGAATGGCCTAGGGAAAAAATACACATACCGTTGTAATCGGGCGAGTATCTACTTTCAGATGCAGGAGTAATTTTTGGGTTTGGTTAATCCG